>NC_080090.1:60279096-60593346 GCF_950005125.1 Chionomys nivalis
CAACTTGCATTTAGTCATAGTATTTATCCCAGCAACAGAAGAGCAAACTAGGAACCATGTCTTCTTTGATTAAATTCTTTTATTTCTTTCAAATATTTAACTTCTATTTACTGCCACTTAGTCTGTAATTATTTCCAAGGAATCAGGTTTTATTTAAAAATTGTTTATTTCTTTTTATCTTTTTGTGTCTTTCTTCTGGCAGTCTGTCTTTCTAAGGTTATGATTTCTTTGTTGGGATGGAAAGCAATGGGAGATTGCCAGAAAGAAAATTCATCGCTGTTATCAGTGACAATTTTGTGACTCATTAGTAAGGGTTTAGAATAATATATTTTTTTACTATATATGACAATAGAGACTATTCAAAAGAAAAATCCCTGTTCCATCATTATCCATACTTCTAAAGTCTTAGAATATTCCAGAAGTATAGCATTAAAAATGAAAACTATATTCTATAAATATTTACTTAGTGCTTACTATGAAGAAAGACAAATGCTAAATGTGAATTTTAAAAATTCACTAACTTTTAGAGGTCTTTGGCTTTAAATAATGTTGATCCCAAACTTGCTTCTCATCACAAACTTGCTATTGTAGATGGTTTTCATGTTACTGCATAGAGATACAATGTTCCTTATATGATGCTTCAACCTGAAGTGTTTAAGATTATGTGGCATTGTTAGGATCTGGGGGATATTTGTCTTTATTGGTTATCCATTCCAAATTTGGAAATCCAAAATCTGAAATGCTCTCAACTGAGAAACTCTGAGTGTCATAATCTTGAAACATTTGAATTTCAGATGTTTGGATTAGCATACTTGACTTGTGTAGTTTATTATTTTTTTATCTATTAAATTTTTTAAAAGATACCAATGCAAGTTCCCACTCCCTCCCCTCCTCCCTTTCCCTTCACCTATTCCTTCCACACACCCTGCTACCCCACTCCCATCCAATCCTCAGAGAGGGTAAGGCACATTTCTTTGGGCAAGGTCCAAGGTCCTCCCTACTATATCTAGTCTGAGCAAGGTATATATCCAAAGAGAACAGGATCCCCAAAAGCTAGTACATGCAGTAGGGATAAATCCTGGTGCCACTGCCAGTGGCCCCTCAGTCTGCCCCAGCAATTCAACTGTCAGCCACATTCAGAGGGACTAGCTTGGTCATATGCTTGTTCCTTCCCAGTCCGGCTAGAGTTGGTGAGCTCTTATTAGCTCAAGTAAACTGTTTCAGTGGGTGAACCCATCATGGTCTTAACCTCTTTGCTCATATTCTCATTCCTTCCACTCTTCAATTGGATTTTGGGAGCTCAGTTCAGTGCTCCAATGTGGGTCTCTGCCTCTCTTTCCATAAGTGGCTGGATGAATTTTCTATGGTGATACTTAAGATATTCATCAGTCTGACTACAGGGCAAATCAAGATCACTTGCCACCTCTACCCTATTGCTTAGAGTCTTAGCCGGGGCCATCTTTGTGGATTCCTGGGAATTTCTCTAGAGCTAGGTTTCTGCTAACCCTATAATGGCTCCCTCAGTCAAGATATCTCTTTCCTTGCTTTCATCTCTGTCCCTCCTCCATCTTGACTATCCCATTTCGTCAAGTTCTCCTCAACTCTCCCCTTCTTTCCTTCTCTTTTCCTTCTACTCTCTCTTCTCCCCTGACCCCATGCTCCCAGTTTTATCAGGCAATCTTGTCTGTTTCCAGTTTCCATATATATAATATGTTTTTCTTTGGGTTCACCTTATGACTTAGCTTCTCTAGGATCATGAACTATAGGTTCAATGTTCTTTGTTTATAGCTAGTATCCACTTATGAGTGAGTATATGCCATATTCATCTTTTTGGATCTGGGTTGCAACACTCAGGTTAGTGTTTCTAATTCCATCTGTTTGCGTATAAAATTCAAGATTTCATTGATTTTTACCGCTGAGTAGTACTCTAATGTGTAAATATGCCACATTTTCTTTATCCATTCTTCAGTTGAGGTACATCTAAGTTGTTTCCAGGTTCTGGCTATCACAAATAATACTGCTATGAACATAGTTGAACAAATGGTTATGTAGAAAGATTGAGCATCTTTTGGGTATATTCCCAAGAGTGGTATTGCTGGATCCTGAGGTAGGTTAATTCCCAATTTTCTGAGAAACTGCCATACTGATTTTCAAAGTGGTTGTACAAGTTTGCATTCCTACCAGCAATGGATGAGTGTTCCCCTTACTCCACATCCTCTCCAACATAAGGTATCATTGATGTTTTTGATTTTAGCCATTCTGACAAGTGTAAGATGGTATCTCAGAGTTGTTTTGATTTGCATTTCTCTGATGGCTAAGGATGTTGAACATTTCCTTAAGTATCTTTTGGCCATTTGCTATTCTTCTATTGAGAATTCTGTTCAGTTGTGTACCCCAAAAACTCCAGCAAAGAACTCCTACAGCTGATAAACACCTTTAGTAGCGTGGCAGGATACAAGATCAACTCCAAAAAATCAGTTGCCTTCCTATACACAAAGGATAAGGAAGCAGAGAGGGAAATCAGAGAAGCATCACCTTTCACGATAGCCACAAATATCATAAAATATCTTGGGGTAACTCTAACCAAGGAAGTGAAAGATCTATTTAACAAGAACTTTAAGTCTTTGAAGAAAGAAATCGATGAGGACACCAGAAAATGGAAGGATCTCCCTTGCTCTTGGATTGGGAGGATCAACATAGTAAAAATGGCAATTCTATGTGGATCTTTCTGATCTCTCTGTGTGTGTGTATTTCTGGAAGGCATGATTCTCAAAGTGGAAGTTCCTGGATGAAATATAATATGGATCTAAATAAACACATGCTTTTTATTTAATTTTTATTAATTAAATTTATTCTTTTACAATTTCTTACCAGTATATAATTCATTGTGCTTCTTTCCTCTACTTTTTCTAGGTCTTCTTTTTTCTTTTTTTCTTTTCTTCTAAGACGGTGTTTGTCTGAAACCTTGACTGTCCTGGAGCTTGCACTGAACACCAGGCTGGTCTCAAAACTCAGCAATCTTCCTGCCTCTGCCTTCTGAGTGCTGGCATTAAAAATGTGTATCATCACTGTCCAGCTTTTCTAGATTTTCTTTGTATTTCTAGCAACACCTTGCCTCCTTACAAGTTCATTCCTCACATCCATTGTAGTAGGAGGCCGCTAGTGTGTTTCTAACCGCCCTTCATTTTTTCCTTTCTTGACTGCCCAGAGTCCAGAAATAACCACATAGAAACTGTATTAATTAAATCACTGCTTGGCCCATTACCCATAGCTTCTTATTAGTTAACTCTTGCATTTTAATTTAACCCATCTTCATTAATCTGTGCATCACCATGAGACTGTGGCCTACCAGCAAAGTTTCAGCATGTCTGTCTCCTGCAGCTGCTCCATGGCTTATCTTCTGACTCTGCTTTCTTTCTCCCAGCATTCAGTTTAGTTTTCCATGCCTACCTCTGTTCTACTTAGCCACTGGCCGAAACAGGTTCTTTATTAATTAGTGGTATTCACCGCATACAGAGGGGAATCCCATTTCAATCCATGTCTTTTGTTTTGCTTTTAGATCCAGTGGGTTTAACTTGGGCTGTGTAGTTAAGGGCGTAGTACTCATGTGATCCTGATGGGTTCAGTAGTGGATATACAACTGAAGTCAACCACTTCTCTATCCCAGAATATATATGTAGCCAGAAGTTCAGCTGGAAGGGATAGGGACCCTTGAGCTCCTTCATCCATGCCTGGCTGTTGACAGGCTCATTTGTGTGCGAGCCCAGTGCAGGCAATTGCAAGCTGCTGTGAGTTCGTGGTTGTGATAGCTGTATCATACTCAGGAAGTAGGATTTCCTGTTCCTTTTCCTTGACTTCTTGCATTTACATTCTTTTCTGTCCCTATTCTGTAATGTACCCTGAGCCTTAGAGGAGGTGCTATAGATGTCTTGTTTAGTGCCGAGCATTCATTGTCGTCACCACTTGGAGCAGTCATGACTATATGCTTTCACCCATAAAGGAATGCTATTGCTTAAATATGAGCCTCTTTCCCTCCTTTCCCCCATTCCTCACTTTTCCTCTTTCCCTTTCTCTCTCTTCCCATTCTTTCCCCTTCTTCTCCTCTCCCTTTTCTTCTCTCTGTTGCTCTCCTCTCTTTCCCTCCACTCCCCACTAGTTTTCATAGGGCTGGAGATTAAACACAGGGCTTCACTCTTGTTTGGCAAATGGTCTATCACCAAGCTACCTCCCATTTCCATTTACCTTCTTTTTGATTCCTCTATACTTTTGTCTGTATTCTCCCAATTTAACTAGTCAATATGTTTGTTTTATTTTGCATTTAAAATTACAGTGGAGTTTTATTTATTATTTTCATTGAGTGCTTATATTTTATGTATTATGTATTGTACTATGTTCTTGTCTCAATTTCTAGAGGTTTATACTTTATTTATTAGTAAAATTTTAGTATGTTGGAGAAAATAACCCCTTGCAATATGTTGGAAACGTTTATGCATTAAGTAATTGAAGTTTTACACTTATAGGTATATTTATTTTTGTTGCATCTTTTTTTGTTTCATGCTTAGGCATTCCTTTATCACCAAGACTAATAAGAATCCAAGTAATTCTTTTATCACAGTACTTTTGATTTTTATTATACTCAGAGTGTAAGATGTCCGTGAATGTTTGTTTTTTCTCCCTTTTTATCTTCTGAATTTAGCGTGTACAATGTCATCAATTACTTTGGAATCTTCACATCCTCTTATTTCCTGTGGATCAGAATAAGATGGTGTTGTCTTATATACTTCCTAATTGAATACCAGGTTATGAGTACTTAGACTTACTACAAATCTGTTAAGTAGGACAACTTCTATTTGTTTACCTGATATAATCTAAGTATAGTCTGTTTTTCACTGTAACTTTTAATAGTCTCTTTTCTCAAAAGTGCCTAATTCTGTGGTAATGTAGGATTATATGGGATAGTTGTTTATGTGGTTTGTTCTTTAGGATACTGTAGTACTGAATCTTCAGTGGTTTGTTCTAGCACTCACTGTTCCTCTGATACCAGTGAAACTTTATTTCCTTTAGCTTTAGAATAAAACCTCATTTCTGTTTGTTGTGATGAATTTGTTATTAACTTCTAAATTGCGTATGTGAGCTCTTTACAGAGTGGGTCATACTCTTGTCTTCACTCCATTACACAGAGCCGTGCTCAGATTTTAAGTAGAATATCCCAGTTCTTATCTGCTAGTACTCTAAAATAGTTAAGCATTTTTCTCTGTATGTACATATGTTTTGATTGTTCTGAATTTGTGAGTGGCTATGACCAAGTCTTTTAGCCTGCCCAAATGTACCTTTATTAATTAAATGAATGTTTTTTTTTATATCTCATCTGTAAATTATTTTATGCTGGCTTATTGTCTTTTGTAGTATTTTCAGAAGTTCTGATTTTTAACATAGATCCTTTTGTGGGAGCTGCTTACCAATTTGGAGCAGCATTGATAAATCTTGGTACTTGTGGTCAGATAGACAATTTTTAAATGGGGATGATCTGTCGGGAACTCACCAAGGCCAGCATGGGTCTGAAAAAGCATGGGATAAAACCGGACTCGCTGAACATAGTGGACAATGAAGACTGCTGAGAAGTCAAGAACAATTACACTGGATTTTGATCCTACTGCACGTACTGGCTTTGTGGGAGCCTAGGCAGTTTGGATGCTCACCTTACTAGACCTGGAAGGAGGTGGGAGGTCCTTGGACTTCCCACAGGGCAGGGAACCCTGACTGCTCTTAGGGCTGATGAGGGAGAGGGACTTGATTGGGGGAGGGGGAGGGAAATGGGAGGCGGTGGCGGGGAGGAGGCAGAAATCTTTAACAAATAAATAAATAAAAATAAAAATTACCCCAATGGGAAAAAAAAAAACCTATCTTGTATTATTAGGACAGTGCGATAGGGCATCTCTTGGGTTTATTCCCAAGAGTGGTATTACTGGATATTGGGGTAGGTTGATCCCAAATTTCCTGAGAAACCGCCATACTGCTTTCCATAGTGGTTGCACAAGTTTGCATTCCCACCAGCAATGGATGAGTGTACCCCTTACTCCATATCCTCTCCAGCAAAGGCTATTGTTGGTGTTTTTGATTTTAGCCATACTGACAGGTGTAAGATGGTATCTCAAAGTTGTTTTGATTTGCATTTCCCTGATCGCTAAGGAGGTTGAGCATGCCCTTAAGTGTCTTTTGGCCATTTGAACTTCTTCTGTTGAGAATTCTCTGTTCAGTTCATTGCCCCTTTTTTTAATTGTGTTAATTAGCATTTTAAAGTCTAGTTTCTTGCGTTCTTTATATATTTTGGAGATCAGACCTTTGTCTGTGCTTTGCTAGCCTTCCTTAGTTCTTTGCCAAATCCCTTTTATAATTTAGATAAATCATGTCCATAATATTTCCTTTTTCTATCTCATGTACCCCTTTCCATCCATGGTAAAATGTGGATGGTTTAGTGTTCTTCAGGCCTCTGTAGGTAGCTACAGCTGCTATGAGATCACTTGCACATCAGCCTCATCACTTCCAGAAAACAGCTGCTCTCAGCATTCTTTCACCTCTGGCAGCTCTTAACATTCTTTCTTCCCCCTTTTCTTCATCCCTGTTTCCTGAGCCCAGGTTATGGTGTCTGTGAGCACTGAGCAGTCACTTATTCTCAGTACTTTTCACCAGGTGGAAATTTCTTCCTGTTACAAAATCTTTAGCTTTTTCAAATGTTTATTTTGTTTTAATGTATACTTAACATATTTATGGGGCCAGTGTTGGCTGTTGTCTCTGATAAGTGTCACAGATGGCAGGAACAATAAGAGTATCATCACGATCTATGTACCACTGTGTCTTCATTTCTTTGTATGTATCAGGTGGCCATGCCATGCCATTCTATTCAGCTCTAGTCAGAGAGCCTCTGAGCATCTTGTGAAATTGGCTTTCTTTCTTTCTTTCTTTCTTTCTTTCTTTCTTTCTTTCTTTCTTTCTTTCTTTCTTTCTTTCTTTCTTTCTTTCTTTCTTTCTTTCTTTCTTTCTTTCTTTTCCCCCAGAAATTGTGGGTACCGGGTAACCCTCTCCAACCCTGTGTGCCATGGGGAAAAGGGAGAAGGGAGTGCTTTTGGAGTGAGACTGCCCTCATACCCTGTCATTCGGGTTTTGTTTAGTTCTCTTTGCTATTTGGGCATCCCAAGCGTTTTCTCAAGTTAATATGGTAGATAAACTATTTGAGGGAAGGAATGAGACCCAACACCTCTCACTCTGCCATCTTCTAATATAACAACTTGCTTTAAACTATTGTCTTTGGATAAATCTATTTAATATAACTATTTTTAGAGTTTTATCTGCAGATGAGAATTTTCATAAAACTATTTGACAATTTATTTGGGCACTTAGTGTTCCCTTTTGTAAATACATAGCCATGTCTTATGGTTTATGATTTGGAAGTTCTTATATTTATATAATGTGTATTTTTTTTCCTATAGAGAGTGATAATGAACTCTCAAGTGGAACAGGTGATGTGTCAAAAGACTGTCCTGAGAAGATCCTCTATTCTTGGGGAGAATTGTTAGGAAGATGGTGAGTATTTATTTTTCTTATTCAAAATTTATAATTACATATTTTGTGTTAATTTTTATACTAATTAAAATTTGTCAGTAAATAAAATTTCAAACTGTAATATTAAAAGCTATATTAATATCTTAATATATCTTAAATTATTTAATGTGTTTATATGTATGATAGTGTGTATGAGGGTGTATGTGTATATGTGTATGGTGCTCACAGGACAACTTTGTGGATTCAATTCTTTCTTTCCATCTTTGTATGTATTAGGTCTTCAGGATTGCACAGCAAGGGCCTTTACTAGCTGATTACATAGACCCTTGATATATTTAATAACATAAAAATCAAAATGTGGTTTATTGATGCCCTTCATGTATTGGCCTTCTAGATCTTCCCCCAGTATGGGTTCAGTTAGTTCCTTTCAGAAGTTATTTTTCCCACCCAAACTTTGAAAGCCAGGTGAAGTGAACAATTTCTGGGTAAAGTCTAAAGTGCCAAAGTTCACTTGAAATAACCCAAATGGTTTGGTATCATCCAATTTCTTTTTTTTATTAATATAATTTTCTTTCCTGTTCTTTGTGTTTTTTTTTATTTGAGAAGGTGTTTCATAAGCTGATCTTAAATGTTGCCAAGGATAACATGAATTTCTCATTCCTCTTTCTCTATTTAGTATCACTGGTGTACCATCCCGTGTAGTTCATGCAATTTGGGACTTAGTCTAATCAGCCATTCTTCCAACTAAGCTATATGCCCAACACTGCTTAAATTTTTTTCTCAAAGAAAGCTTAAAGCCTAATTATAAAATTCTATCAAATATTTATAAAAGGTGGACTGTTAAGTTTTATAAGCCTTTCTCAGAATATAGAGGGTAATTATTTTCAATTAATGTAATTGAATTTAAGTAATTATTTTTAATTTATGACACTAACATACACTGATCACAATATCAAGTTAAAATATTGTAACAATATCGCAGTCAAGTATGCCTTATGAACATATGCCCAACAATAGTAAGAGCATATCAAATTCAGTGATGTATGAGAAAAAGGAAAGTAAAGCAGAGCAATGGTGTTTATTTTGGGTAGTCAAGTGTGGGTCAGTATATGAAAAGAAATTGTTAAGTTACCATATCATCACCAGAAAAAAAATAACAAGATAAATAAGATAAAAACTATCACATTGAAGTTGTACAAGACACACCAACAGACAGGAAAGAGACCAAGATAAGTCACACAAATCAGAGACCTACTTGTTTTCACATTCAGGAAGCCTATAAAAACAGTCAGCTGGAAGTCATATATAAACAGAGAGACCTATTCAGGCCCTGTGTATGTTGCTTCAGTCTCTGTGAATTCCTGTGAACTTTGCTCATGTTAATTTTGAGGGACTTTTTTTTATGAGTATCCTTTATCCCCTCTGGCTCTTCACATTCTTTTCTCCTCTTTTTCCTTGGGGTTCCCTGATATCTGAGCGGAGGGATAGGATAGGTCCTACTTAAGGCTTTGTGTTCTAAGGTTTCTCACTCTGTGTAATGTCTTGTTGCGGGTCTGTATATTTTTTTCCCATCTGCTGTAGAGGAAGATTTTCTGGTGATGGCTGAGCAAAGCACTGATCTATGAATGTGCCATTAGGAGTTATTTTGTCACAACCAACCTTCCTTCCTTCCTTCCTTCCTTCCTTCCTTCCTTCCTTCCTTCCTTCCTTCCTTCCTTCCTTCCTTCCTTCCTTCCTTCCTTCCTTCTTTCCTTCCTTCCTCTATTTATTTTTCATTCCAGTACTATTTAATTTTACCCTAGGTCCCTGAGCTAGTCTCGGATCCTTGGTCATCCAAGCAGCATCAGATATGGGTTACATCTTATGGAATGGGCCTTAAGTCAAATCAGTTCTTGGTTAGTTATTCTCATTTTTTTCTCATGTAATTTTCTTACAGAAGGAAAAGGCAAAGAAGATTTGAAAGAAGATATAAAATGGTATCTAATTTTCAGAGACATAATTTTCCTTTTTAAAAAATCAAAAGGTTTGTATAAAACAAGCAGATAAACAAAACCTAACTTTTGCTTTATATACTTTTTTTTCTTTTTTTAAGATAGAACCTCACCATATAGCTTTGGCTTGTAGACAAGGATGGCCTAGAACTCAAAGATTTCTGCCTGCCTCTGCTTCCTGAGTAATGGGACTAATGCCATCCATGTGCCACTACTCCTGTCTTCATTTTACAATCTTACAGAATATAAAGTGAACACTAATTCTACTCAATATACTAGCAATGAAAAGTCAGAGATGGAAGACATAAAACATATAAAACAAAAAAGCCATGAAACACTTATATTGAAATCTAGCCAACTGCTATCTCTGCTTTGAAGCACTCAAAGAGCCCATGGAATGAAAGGATCAATATTAGTGAGAATGAAGTTGTTTTCTAAGTAACCTATCTTTTCAGGAAAGCTTCAGTATTTTATAGCTACTAAGCTGATCCTAAAATTTATATGAAATACAAATTGATTTTAACATCCAAAACAATTTTACAAATAAAGAGTAAAGTAGGATGACACAGTATTTGATTTCAGGGTTTGCTGAATTAATTGTCAGCACTTGCAATGTAAAGGTAGACATATGGCTTCCTGGCACAGAATGAAGAAATAAGAAATAGAGGCAAAATTTCTAAATATTTCCAGATGAATAGCTGAGTTTTAAAAGATACTCAACTTAGCGATCAGAGGAATAATAAAATCTATTTATTAAATAGTGATTGAAAGTACCCATGCATGAGTTATTTCTCTTACAAGTTTACATTGATTCAACTCCATGAACACTTTATATATCTGTATTTTTTGTTTTTGTTTTGGCTCTTATTTTAGTTTTATAACATTAAACCAATTAACTTAACCATTTAACCAATTAAAAACCATTTAATTTAAAACCATTAACCACTGACTCACTTACTCAGTGTCTTTTTTGTTTAATGATATTTGTTAGGACTCCATGGACACTGATGATTTAGAGATGGCATGTTAGCTAGTTTATACTTTATCATGTTATAAAGGCAAACATACATTTAAAACGATAATCGTATTATATAAATGCTTATTGCAAATATTATAGACCCAGTGGAAAGTTTGAATATATACAAAATAGAAAAATGACAGTAAGTAATCATATTTCCACCCATCCAGCTTTAGTAGTCACGGAAATCAAGAAAACACCTACACATTCTTTTCAGATTTTCTTATTGGTGTTTTAAATATTTACTTTTGCATATAATTTTTTTTGGCAGTGATGGTTAAATCCAGGCAAACATTCTACTCTTGAGTATTACCTTCATTTAAAAAACAGTTTTAAAAAAGTTGAGACAGTGTTTATGTTTGTATGCCAGTTTTAGTGCTCCAAGTGCTGAGCTACTGGTAGGTATCACTATATATGGTGATGCTTTTACTGTTTTTGGTACAGTAACTTAGGTGTAGGGACAAAATAAAGGTGTCGCTTGATTGGATGCATTGATCAGGTCCTTACCAACCGATGAACCTCGTATATGGAGAACAATTTTTAAACTAGACTTCTGAGATAGAATTGAGAAGATTTCTCAGCTAAAATTCAATATACATATATTTTTTAAAAAGTAAAACAATATATGTATGACTTATTTAATTAATATTACTTTAGATATCGATAAACATTAATATTAATATTTTATTAATGACATCTTTTAGAATTAAAGAAATTCCTCAGATGAACCCAAGAGAACTGTTGAGGAACTAAGACAACTAACTGATTTTATCCCATTACAAAGCTTGCTACATTTTTTTAAATTTCATATCTTTTACTTCATTTGAATTTATTATTGAACCTCTGTCATAACAGAGACATAAAAAGCATAGAATTTTCCTAGGAAATTGTAACTGTTATAGAAGATTGGCAATCTAAAGAGAATCATACTCAGAATTTCCTTGTTTAACATTTTTTTTTTTTCTGAGACAAGGTTTCTCTGTAGCTTTGGTGCCTGTACTGGAACTAGCTCTTGTAGACCAGGCTGGCCTTGAACTCAGATATCCTCTTTTGCCTCTGCCTCCAGAGTGCTGGGATTAAAGGCATGCACCACCACCACCCGGCTAGGTTTAGAAATGTTTAAAGTTTTGGGATTAATAGGTTCACATGATTTTTTAAAAATTTACTAAGATAAATAATGTTTTGCATAGAGTTATATAGTTTATGGTTTTGGAAAACCACTTTTTCTCCTTCCCTTTTATTTTTAGAGTGTAGGTCTTAGGGTAGCCCTGGCTATCCTTGAGCTTTTGTTTCTCCTGCCCCATCTTCCTAAGTTCTAGATTCTAGTGTATATCATCATAATTGGTATGTGTTCTTAATCTAACTGAGGTCTTACACATTGCCAGGAATATGAAATATAAGCTGAGTGGAAACTTGGAAGATTAAAAATCACTAAGTGTAAACATACATAGCTTTCTTAGTTTTCACATTAATGCATTCCTTTTTTGAAATTGTTGCAGCAAAATTTCAGCAAAACCACAAAAAATCTAATAGAAATATATATTTTTCATCTTATTAATGACTTTAATTTATCCATTTTCTTGATTTCTTTCCTCCTCTTTTTCCTCCTGTTTCTCTTACCCCTTCTTTGTTCTTCTTCTCTCTTTCCTCCCTCTTTTCTTTCTTTTCTCTTTTGAGCTCTGTCTTGAAGTTTTTGTGTATTAGGCCAACACTGTGCCTGTTTCTTATATTGTGTATCCAGCTTCTGCATATTTAGGGCCTGCTAGTGTGGGGAGTAGAAATTCCAATTACTTATTGATATTTGTCTTGATATTTCAGTTTTAATTTTTACCATTATGAGAATTTTAAAAACTGTGCCAAGCTACTGTTTTAACATTCTCCTAAACTCTAAGTGTGTGTGTGTGTGTGTGTGTGTGTGTGTGTGTGTGTGTATGTATTTGTTATAAGGATTAGGGTTTTGGGTTTGTTGTAGAGTATTACTTAGCATGTGTAATCCCCAGTGCCACTAAAACAAAACAAAACAAAATTTGAAAATGATTATTGTGTAGGTAGTATATATTTGGTTTATATGCTAATTCTATGTTATTGTATTAGATATCTATCTTGATTATAGGCAGACTCAGCACATGTGGTTAGTTGTCTGTTCCTGATGGCCGTTCTTAGTGTCCATCCAAGCAATGGCTATATGTTGTCTTTTTTTTTTTTGCTAGAAATATTGAAAGCATTGGTTAGTTTAATAAATTACTTTTGTGTCATTGAGATGGCTCAGCAGGTAAAGGTGCTTGCCGTCTAAGCCTGAGGACATGAATTTGGTCTACTGAATCCATATGGTTCAGCAGAAGGAAGGAAAGAACCTACTCTACAAAATTGTTCTATTTCACTTTTGCGCACATCCTACTTGCACAATAGTGATAAAATGTTTTCTTTAAGTTTTTTTTTATCCAAAAGTTTTTTTCATCTTACATACCAACCACATTTCCCCCTTCCTCCTTTCTTCCCTTTCTTCCCCTCCAGCTTCCCCCACCTAATCCCCATTCACTCCTCAGAAAGCGTAAGGCCTCCCATGGGAAGTCAGAGATGGCTCAGCCATTAAAGGCTAGGCTTACAACCAAAAGATAAAATTTTTTTTTTAAAAAAAACTAATTTATTTAAACTTTCCATGGTCATATATATATATATATATATATATATCCATTTGTAATTAGTGGTAGTATATCCATTACTAATTATCTAAATATCCAGAAGTACTTATCTCTTAAGTAAGTATATGTTTAGATAGTTTTAATTGCAGTTTTGTTCTATGGAAACTAGCAAAGTAAGAATGTTAATTTAGAATATTATAAGTGACCCAGTTTTCTAGAAATATCAGCCTGTAAGATAAAGAGTGTCTAGAGTTTTAATGGCAGAGAAAAAAGATTTTTATTATACCTCACCAAACAAATGCCTGAGGATCAGGTAGCAGTAGAATGTTGATTGAATTGAATTATTTAATACAGCAGAAATGTTATTTTGACTGTTGACTAGTAACCTTAATAGATATGTGTATCCATATGTATAAATGAGTATATTTATATGTATGACCTCAAGTTTCAAAATTCTGGGTAAATCATTATATAGAGTCTGTTCTAACAGATTGTTTAATTAAGGTTGTTTTTTTTTTAATTTGGCCTACAATGCTAGAAGTATTGTAAAGAATGAATGTATATTAGGAGGCTGTTGCAGAAGTGTAGGGTAGAGGAAATTGGTGATGATAGTGAGTAAAGTTCAGGGGCTTGTTAGAGGGTAAGAAAATATGATTTGTTAGGTGTGATAATGGGCTAGGGATGAGCTGTGGGATGGAGTGTTATCAACAGTACCAACTAGATTTTTAGTGTGGATAGATTATGGTGGTAATCACTGAAGTTGAGGTAATCTTGGAAAACAATCAGATTTTGAGAGAAGAATGAGGACATGACTGATTTTAGGGTGCTGTTGAACCCCAGGTACACTAAAGACATGGAATAATAATGCATATAAACAAGACAGCAACAGAATTAAATTACTGGTGACAAGAGTAGAGAAGCAATCATTGGTGGATAAGACTGGAGGTTTATCATTGATTTCTAGGGAAACAGTGAAAGGTCAAGAAAATGAATAGTCAACACTGGAGGGCTTGAAAATACCCATTGAGCTTAGTGACATGGGAAGATGTTGGGAAGGGACAGAGCAGCCCTGCTGAACCGAATTGGAAAATGAATGTGGGGAAGAAGTAGATAGTGAGTATGCAGGACTTCTGAAAAATCACACTGCTGAATCATCACTCAGAGACGTTAGAGGGCTTTCTTGAGAAACCAGTCAAGCATGAGTTTACTTGTAGGTACCTTTTTGAATTGTTAGAGATCATTGTTTGCTTATCTAATTACTTTGAATCTCTCTTCTGTAACTTTATATATTATATAATTAGTAATTTACAGTATTTCCTTCAGCTTCAAGGAAATGTACTTAGACATTTTTGGACTCAAACTGTTGCTTTTAATTAGCTTAGTTTCTTACCTATAGAATCCATAAATTCAACTAACTTCAAACTATACCTTTTTTGAAACAAAAGTATAATCAATGTCATACATTGAATTATGAAAGACATAATTTTATAAATAATCCTAGTTATCTTACGGCATATTTTGAAGTAGTCTTAGATTCAATTGGATAATGATAAAAATAATTTCTAGAAAGTTCCAGGCATCAAATAGTTTATTCAGTTCTTCTCAAGCATAATTAGTACTTTTCTTTGTGTCATATTTTGTGGAATGCATTAAACATGTTTGCCCCCACTAATTAAAATTAATTTTATTTAAATATATAAAGGTACTTTAAATAATTAAATCTAATTTTAATTATATATTTTATAATTATATAAATAATATGCGTGAGTACAATTATACAAATGATTATGTAATTAATATTTACACAAGAATTTAGCATCATTGCAATCAATTTAAAAGAATATGAAAATTAAAAATTAAAGGAGTTTCTTCATACATACATATATTAATACATAAATAATATGCATTACATATGTTCTTCCAAATTTATTTCATGTTTAAAAGTAGGTTAAAATAGTTTGTATAGAACATAATGCCTTTATACTATTTTGAATCCTGTCCCTTAGCAGCCATAAGTATCTTTTTTAATAATGTTAATTCTTTTATGTTCTAACTCTTTTTACTTCATTTTTATTTGAGTCCACCAATTTTACCAGATTCTCTTCTCTAATTGTCCCAATCCTCTCAGCAAAAGCATTTAGCTGAATGAAAGCAGATTGGCCATAAATGTGATGATTTACACAAAATCCCGATGTGATAAGTTTACTTTAACTTATGTAAGTTTGGAACAGTATGATTTTCTTCAAAGTATGTAGATTATGACAATATGTAGGGGGAAAAAACCTTTTGAACACATTTTCAGAAGAAGATGCCAAAATTTGGGTCTGGGCTGGTGATAGAAGTGTGTGCATAATTTGGAGAAGTATGTGGGATACCAATTATGTAAAATAGACATATGGATTCCATGACTTTTCAGTTTTAAAACTTGAGATTAGAGCCTGGTGTGTTAGTTCAAATTGGGATACATTATCAAATTTTGGAATTGGGTGGTTGCATCAGGGTGAGCTTTTTGACATAGTGAGCAGCAAATGAGAAATGTCTGAGCACAAAAAGCCTGAACTATACCTCTTAGGTTAGGAAGGTGGTGAAGAATGGACTTGGATTCATGAGACTGGAACTGTATTCATTTTTTTGACCAGCTGGCTGTTGAGCTTGATAGCATAGCTACTATGTATGTGATCATTGACTTTAGACAACAGAAGCTTGACTTTGCTCTGATTCTAAACAGCCCTTGATAAAAGGATAAGACTGATAGCATAAGAAGTCCCTCTAGCAAGATGTACTTGTGTAGGTTTTGGTGTTTGTAGGAAAGAGTTAAGTCCTCATTTTAGGGAGTGCTTGTAGTTCAAAGAAGCCAGCAAGACAAATCTAGAACTGACAGGAACTCTTCTTAGCATAAAGTTCACCTTGGGTATTTTGAATCTAGATGGTCCTTTGTGCTTAAGTTTAAACTGAAACAAAGTGTTCAAAATTAGGTGAACAAGACATGCACCTTCCCAGGCCATCCTTGGGTCGAGATGTGGGGACTGTAAGAAACTGAATTTGCCTTTGTATTCCTGTAACATAGGACCCACTTTTTGCATTTGGCCAGGCTTAGTCTGCCTATAAAGACGATACTGTCAAGGTCTGAAAGGCTTCAATATCTCAAATCTTTCTCTGGCAACACACTCAAGTTACTGTACAACTATGTCAGGGGATTTAAATGGTTCTTTTTTATGTAGTAATATCTTAGGTATAAACAAAAACCAAATACATATGGTAATATGTAATTATCATAGAACCATTAAAAAATAGAAATGATACGGTGGAAGAAAACCTTTGCCTAAAGATGGTATAACATGGCTTTTCAAAATATAGGATGGAATAAATAATGATTTCATTGAGGTTTAAGCACTATTTTTGTTTAGTGCTCCCAGCCAATTTTCTTTTGATCCAGGATTGTACTTTTAAATAAACTGATAAATATTCTTTCCATAACAGTAGCAGTTCAGGGCATGGATTGTGAAAGATTTATTTTCTTCTTTCCTCAGGCACAGTAACCTTGGTACCCGACCAAAAGGGCTACACACTTTGGTAAAGAGTGGTGTTCCTGAGGCATTAAGGGCAGAAGTATGGCAGCTATTAGCAGAATGCCATGACAACCAGGCAATGCTGGATAGTTACCGAATTCTTATCACAAAGGTAGGAAATTCTTTTAGTAATATTTTCCTGCTCATTGAAAACATTGTATCATGTTTTTCAAAGCTCCAGTAACTGATCAGTACCTTGAATATCTTTAAAACTATGTCAGTGGTATCCTGTCAGTATTTTATTATGTTCTGAACACTTGCAGGATAGTGGTAAACAATGCCTATAATAGTTTTAAACACTTTATATCTTGGTTTTATTTTAAAATTCTGACGAAGAAACTTGAACTAATAAAATTGCTATTATAAACTTTGCTAATAAACTTGCTTACAAAATATTAAGTTATATTAAGTTGAATTTAGCTAAGGGAGCAGTGTCTCCAGTATACTTATAAGGATACATAGTGTACTAACTAAGCTTGTGGAAGCTGTAGGAATTAAAACTTCACATCATAATTTAAGTTTAGGCTGTGGAGAAAGTTTCTGCTGATGGTTGTTCACCCAGGTTGACCTCCAGTTAGGCTGCATCCCTATAACAAAAGGAGACAGCTCTAACTTAAACCAGCCTTTAGGCCCATCCCCAATCAAATAACATGCTTCTATAGTACAGCTCAGGGAGGCAGTGCAGGATCCCACACATCTTTAAGTTCTTGTCTTCCATTAAATCCCTTGTACTTTTATCAGGAAAAGTGTAATTTTGTCAGGTGGGCAAGATAAACCATGGTAGAAACTATTTGAAGAGAAGTACACTGGTGTATTTAAGAAATGATGATAATATCTTTGCTGTATAAATCTCCTATCTGCCCAAGTGGCCAGACCTGTGGTCTCCTGCCTTGTACAAAGTGTAACCTGGGGCCATAACCTGAAAGAGATATAAGGATGGCAGCCTGTATAGAATGCGTAAGTCTAAGGTGTATATATGTTAGCAAAATCTACTAGGTCACCTTTGATTAGTAGCTGGTGTCATAAGTTTTATACAATTTAGCAAAATGAAGTAGTGTGTCCTTTGTTTCAAGTTTATTCACACTGGAGAAGGAACAATTTCATTGACCTCCCAGAATCCATCTTCAGGGTCCTGACATGAAATTTGGGTTCAGAGAAGTCACAGTTAAACTAAGCAGTCTGTCAAGGTATGGTTCTCTTTCTTGTAAGGTGGGATGAAAAGTTGTTAGAAGTGTATGGCATTTCTTCCTGGGAGATCTCACTCTCTCAGGAAGTTTTCTCTCTGGCTTGCATCACTGCCCTAGTCTTTTCCTTCTTCCAGCTCCTGGAAAAATTCTGATGTATATCTCTTTAGAATAACTTTATGGTAACCAGGAGGACTGCAAGATCATTTTTATCATTCCCCAAATAAACACCATATCTGTTAAGAGTATCTGATATCTCCCTTTCTCTCTCTTTCCTAAAAGTCATTTATCTATATTCTATACCTAAAGATTTCCTCATTCTCTTTTTCTATGCAGCTCTATATGGAGAATCATTAATATAGGTCATTATTTTAATATATTTTAGCATATTATGACACAGTAATTTGAAAATTTGTTTCTAAATAATTTTTAATGGTTTTCATTTTTATTGTATCTGAAAAAGATGGGTAGATCCAAGTAGAAGTATATCATTTTCAACCCCTACCATCAAGTGTGTTGCTGCATTTAGGCTAATATATTACCTATTTTCCCTATGATAGTCAACTATATTTCTAAACTTTTTTAGTATTCTTTTTAAACAATTTATTATTTTTTTCTGTACATTGTTGTTTTGCCTGTGTATATGTCTGTGTGAGAGTGTTGAATCTCCTGGAACTGGAGTTTCAAACAGTTGTTTTCTGCCGTGTTAGTGCTGGGAATTGAACCTGGGTCTTCTAGAAGAACAGTTACTGCTCTTAACCACTGACCCATCTCTCCAGCTCCATTAAGTATTTTAATTTATGAATCAGAAGTTGATGCATCTTCGTACTTTTACCATTTTATTCCACAATCTCTGTAGCTTTCTATACAAGTTTTAAATGTACAATTTCTCAGTTCAGGTTACTAAGTGTGGAGATGTAAGAAGCTTTGTGTGTTTGTTGGGGAGGGCTGTATATGTATAAATTCAGGTGAGCACTCCCCTTTGTTATGTGCAGAGGTCAGAAATTGACATTAGGAACCTATCTATTGCTCTCCACCTTATTTTTGAGCAGCGTCTCTCATTGTATTGACAAGTTTTATGCCAACTTGGCACAGACTAAGTCATTCGAGAGGAGGGATCCTCGGTTGAGATAATTCTTTCATAAAATCAAGCTGTAGATAAGCCTGTAGGACATTTTCTTGATTGGTGATTTATTGGGAGGTCCCAACCCATATGGGTGATGCCATCCATGAACTAGTGGTCCTGAGTTCTATTAGAGAGTAGGCTGAACAAGCTCTTAATCAGTGTTCCTCCATGGCTTCTGCATCAGCGCCTGCCTTAAGATTCCTGCCCTGTTTAAGTTTCTGTTTTGACATCCTTCAGTGTTGAGCAGTGATACCTAAATGTAAGCAAAATAAACCCTTTCCTCCTCATCTTGCTTTTTAGTCATGTTATTTCATCATAGGAATGGTAACCCTAACTAAGATTGCCAATTTGGCTAGACCTGCTCTCCTGTAAAGTCTCCAGACCCTTCTGATCTCCACCCCCTAGTCCTGGGATCTCAGGCACACATGGCTTTGCTCAACCTTTTACATAGACACTGCGGATGCAAACACAAGTAATCATGCTCGTACAGTAAGCACTTTATTCAGTGATCTGCCTCCCTAGCCCATACACACATACACATAGTTTCTGGTGATCAAATCATGTATTAATGTTTACAGTACCAAATGTTTCACAAATAGTATTTTTTAGGATCTTCTTTCATCATTAATTGCTGTAACAGCTATGCCACAAATTGTAGTTGGTCTTACGTAATCCAAGCCCAGAGGCGGATATAGGGTTAAAGCAAGACCAGAGAAGCAGATCAGCAAGCCACTAGAGAAACCTTTTACCAATGCTCAGATTAAAGAAGGCTCCGGCCTCAGACTGCCTAAACTGCACTGTGTCTCCACCAAACCTCAGATTCCACACTCCAGTGAGTTCCTGTCTTTTTCCCTTTATATTCCTCTTTCTGCCCAACCATATCGTTTCTGTCTCCACCTCACCAGTTCTAGAATTAAAGGTGTGTGACTCCCAAACACTGGGATTAAAGGTGTGAGCAACTGCCACCTGGATATTTGTAGCCCAGGGTAGCCTTGATCTCACAGAGATCTGTCTGTCTCCATTTCCTGAGTCCTGGAATTAAAGGTGTGTGCCACCCCTCCCTGGTCTCTAGTTGCTTAGCTTTGTACTCTGATCTTCACTCAAGCTTTATTTATTAAAATACAAATAAAATATTACTACAAACAGTTTTCTTTACTTTTTGAAGGAACAGAGAAAGTGTTTATTTCTTTTAAATATTTAGTGTCTTTCAACTACCTTCTTAAGCCAGTCAGCCATTTTACAAGGTTTAAATGAATAGGTAATATGTAAATACACTTACTCTACCACATGAAAACTGGGAACATATATTCTGAGAGTAAATGCTTGAGCATTGCAGTTATTTCAGTCCCAAGTGTGCAGATTCCACAAGGTCAGGTTACCATTGAACCACAGTACAATATGTGACCTCAGTCCCCAACCACAACAAGCATTAATATAGCTGTGATCTTTTTGTCCTTGTTATTTACAAAAACAAATGGAACATTAGACATTTTTACATCTATACCAATAGATCATATTGTATCACCTAATAGAGACTACTAATCTTTTAAAAATAATTTACTATTTTTAAATAAAACAAGTTTATTTATTTTTATCTTTTCGTAAGATTTATTTTTATTTTCAATTATTTGTACCTGTATATACTTGTATGTTGCTGTGTGCATATGAATGCAGGTGCCTGTACAGGCCAGATGTCATTGGATTCTCTTAAACTGGAGTTGTAGGCAGTTGTGAGCCACTTTATGTGGCTCTCATCTTTTGGATGATTAGAATGCTATTCTTAACCACTGAATGATTTTGCATATCCCTCATCTGTCTTTTGAAGAAGAAAGATAGGTCAAATATTGGGTAGATTACTACCTTACTTAATACTGCTTGTTATTAGTGAAAAAGTTTTAATGTTATTCCAATCATAAAAAGTACACTTTGTAAAAAACATTTTTTTCACAAAGAGTATAGAAATCTCTTGCTCTTAGTCAAAATTTCAAGTCATAACACTTTTGTGACAGGAAGTACAATAGTATATTTGATTTTATTGTCTTCTCTGCATCATTGCTAAGGAGCATGTAAAGGTGGATAATAACATATTTCTGAAAATGTTTGCCTGTTTTTCTGTATTAGAAGTAGATATGAGACAGCAAGTGCTTGTAGTCAAGAGTGCAAGAATATGTTTATGTGCTTTGGTGGTGAATGCATCTGAACTTAGCACCACTCAGCTAAAAGAACACAAACACCCAAAGGGTTTTCATAAGAAGTGCTACTTGTTTTGTGCTTAATTGTCATGATTCAGCATGTTAATCTCTTATTTTGGTGCAGTTAAATTTTCCTCTCTATTAAGGGAATGGTGAGATTTCTAAGGTCAACTAATCAAATAATTCAGTTTGAGCAGAATTTCTTTATAGAAAAACCCTGAGAGACCATAGATTGCATGGGAAAGAAGGATTATGATGAAGACATGACTTTTAAGAAAAAGTGGCCTGTAATTTAATTCTGTAGAAGTAGAATTTAAAGAGACAGATTGTATTTGGAGGTATTCCCATTAGGGATAGCACTTGTTTTAGGTGTGCTTTGTGAAACCACCATACGTTAAAGCATATGATCGGCTGTTTTACCATACACTTGCCTCTTGTTTTTTTATAATCTTCAAAATTATATGTCTCAAAGTAGCTATGTGTAGCGATGTCATTGTTTCACAAAATAAGGCAAAGGTAATGTGCTTTTAGTTCCTCTCTGGGAATGAGGAGGAATCAAAACCCAGGGTCTTGCATATACTGGGCAAGAACTCTGCCATTGAGTCATACCTCCGGTCTTTAATTGATCCCCAACTTTTTGAGGAACTGCTATATTGATTTCCATGGTGATTGTATAAGATTGCCCTTCTACCATCAATGGAGGAGTGTTTCCCCTTCCTCCACAGTAGATGTGGATCAGCATGAGCCATCATTTGGATTATTGATCTTAGCCATTCTGACAGGTATAAGATAGAGTCTCAATGTAATTTTGATTTGCATTTCTCTGATGGCTAAGGATGTTGAACATTATTTTTAAAGTGCTTTTCAGCCATCTTGAGTTTCCTCTATTGAGAATTCTCAGTTTAGCTCTGTACCCCATTTTTAATAGGATTATTGGATTTTTCTATTTATTTTCTTGAATTCTTTATATAATTTGTATAATAATCCTCTATCAGATGTGGACTTGACAAAAATTTTTCTCATTCTGTAGTCTGTTGCTTTGTCCAGTTAATGGTGTTCTTTGCTGTACAGAAGCTTTTCAGTTTCATGAGGTCCCGTTAATAAATTGTTGATCTTAGTGCCTGCACTAATGGTGTTCTGTTCAGAAAGTTGTCTCCTGTGCTAATGCATCCAAGGCAATTCCCCACTTTTTTTTTCTGTCAGCTTCAGTGTTTCTGGTTTTATACTGAGGTCTTTGATCCATTTGGAGTGGAGTTTTGTGCAGCAGAAAGTACCAGCTGACATGAGTTTGTATCAGATTCTCTGTGTATACATTATAGCTTTGAGTTTAATATTTCTATGGGACTTCTGGATGAGTGAAGGAATGGGTCTGATTTTTGAACTCTTTTGGTGGTCTCTTTTCCTTCTGTTGGTTTGCCTTGTCCTGCTTTAATGTGATAGCTTTTAAATCATTATATTTTATTATGTTTGGTTGTTATCTCTTAGAAGATTGTTCTTTTAAAGTGAGGGTCAGAAAGGGAGTGGCTTCAGATGGCAGGATAGAGGAGGAAGTAGGAAGCAACTGGGATGAGTAGAGGGCAGGGAAACTGTAATCAGTATATACTGTATAAGAAAGAACTTTGTGTGTGCGTGCGTGTGTGTGTGTGTCTCTCTCTCTCTCTGTGTATGTGTGTATGTGTGTGTGTTTGGTCTCCTACCCACCCCCTCCCTCCCTCCCTCTCTCCCTCTCTTCCTTCTTTTTTCTTTTTTTCAAAACAGGGTTCCTTTGCTTAGATCTGATTGTCCTGGAACTTTGTGCACCAGGCTGGCCTCTAACTCCTGTAAATCTATCCTCCTCTGCCTCCCAGCTGCTGGGACTAAAGTTATATGCCACCATACCTGGCTGGAAAATAATATTTTTAATAAAAGGGGAAATTTAAAAAAATAATTAGAAAGTAAGACATACAGAGATTTCTATAGACTCTTGAGCCCATAGAAGAATTATTAAATGGGAATAACAAAAATATCAATGATAATGAAGAAATATTTTAAATGTAGGTAGAAAAAAATCTTCTAGTTCAAGGATAATCATATGCAAATGCATAGAAAACAAAGAGAACCAGGGTTATCTGATACCCTGTTATCTACTGTGCTACTAATTCTTCACACTTTATTCTTTAAGTTTATGGAGCAATAAGCCCTTCTTTTGTTTCAGACATTTTGCCAAGCTATGGTTACAATATAGTCTAGTAATACCTATACCTACACTTGCGTAATTATCAAGCCTGTAGGGGAAACAGTCAAACTGAAAAATATCATGGTTAACTGCTATGGCTTGCTGTGAGCCAAGTGACAGGAACACACAGAGATTGAATCGGCCAACTCTATAGGATGCTGGACATCCTGAGTTAATAGTTTGGTGTTGTTTCTAGTGCTTTTGTATGCCCTCTTCAGTGACTCTCACAGTTTCAGTGATTTGATTCTTCTTTTCTTCACATGAACTCACTGTAGCCCTGGCTGGTCTGCAATTTATTATGTAGGCCAGACTTGCCCTGAACTTAGAGAGATCTTCCTTCTTTTCCTCCTCCTCCACCGCCTCCTTCCTTCCTTCCTTCCTTCCTTCCTTCCTTCCTTCCTTCCTTCCTTCCTTCCTTCCTTCCTTCCTTCCTTCCTCCCTCCCTCCCTCCCTCCCTCCCTCCCTCCCTCCCTCCCTCCCTCCCTTCCTCTCCTCCTCCTCTTCCTCTTCCTCCTCCTCTTCCTCTTCCTCCTCCTCCTCTTCCTTTTTTTTTTTTTTTTGCTTCCCAGTTGCTGCCTGGCTAGTGATGTGATTCGTATTTTTACAATTTAAGAAATAGGAGTCATATTTGAACCCATTAGGTTGAAAAGTTTAAAAAGCTATAGACCATTAACACTTTTTTATTTATAGTAAGTTTTGGAAATTATAATTACAACACTTACCTCTTTTCTTTTTTCCTTCCAACCCTTCTCATGCATGACCTCTCTCATGGCCTCTTCCTTTAATTGCTGTCACACACACTCCTAAATACATAAACATAACCTGTTTAGTAATATAATCTCACCTGTGTGTATATGATCTTAGATCTGACCGCTTGGTATTGGATAGCTAATTGGGGGGCCCTTCACTCTTCCCTGGGAAAGACCATTTCGCCCTCAGCATTCCCCAGCATGTTTGTAATTGGGAACTCAACGCGCTTTCTCCTGTTACTGTTAGTTTCCATCTGTTGGTGTCATTGTTATTCAGGTCTTATTGGCAGCAGTGTTGATTAGACTTCATAGGTACAGCCTCACATAGTCTCACAGCAAACTTCCTGTCCCTCTGGCTCTTACAATCTTTTTGCCTTCCTCTTCCATAATGATTGAACATTAAGTGCAAGAATTGTGTTGAAGATACATCAGTTGCTACTGGGTACTACATGATCTCTTTTCTCTTCTTTTTTATTGTTTGTGTTTTCTGTATGATGGTCTCCATCTGTTTCAAAGAGAAATTTTCTTTATGAGGCATGTGAACCAAACTCATCTGTGGATATAGGGATATGTATATAGAATGTAGTTATGAATTATGCTGATTTGGTACTGTGGTATTGTAGGTTCTCTTCCAAGATCCACGAGTTTGCTAGCCTAAGGTGGTTGACTAGGCTTCAGGTAACAGACATCATTTAGTGTTATTAAACGGGCTTTACTGCCTTTGGTCTGGTATAAAGATTCTTTAAAAATAAATAATTAATTGTTAAATGATAAGTCAAGGAAAAAAAGCAGGCTCTTTCTTCTTCCTAATGTGCAGATGTTCATGAAGATTTATAATTAATGAAGGCCTGTTCTGTACTCATGTGAAGTGTGCATGAGCCTTCTGCGTGAACCAGTAGAACAGAGCTGAAGCTCCTAACTCTATGCTTCTTTCAAGATGGGTGTGTTTGTTGTCTGTGAGAATAAACTTGGATTTTCACAATGGTCGAATGTGATTTGCCATTCCTGCCTGTGATTTTCAGCCTGGGCCAAGGGTAACACTGCCTGTGAGGAATTCCCTGAGAGTTATTAACCACCCTTGTCTGAAATCATTCTTCAGAAACTCATTATTACTGAGACTTTCATTATTGCTTGCTTAACTAGCATTCTTCATAACTTTTGAGGCGATCTCAGAGGATGTCTATCGTTTGCCCCTATATAAACAAACAAGTAGAATTCAAAGCTTTTGGAATGATGATGAAGTCTTAGTTACTGGCATGAGGAACCACTGAGTAGTAGTCACGTTTTCACATAGTCTGAGCCATTTGTTGTGGGGGAGGCTTTGTATATTCTGGGGCAATTTGAATGTTACATCTTATTGCAGAATTGTATGTGCAATTCTGTAATTATATGACATATATGATACAATTGATAAAATCCACTAATTAGTTCTTAAGAAAAATAAGAAATACTAGGTTGTGGGTTCCAGCTTTTGTAAAAGTGATCAAATCTGTAACATTTGTACCATTAAAACCATAGCATAGCTAACAATAATCTTTCAGAAATGACAATCATTAGCATTTTTCCTACCACTTGAATTTTTATCTTTTACTTCCAAATGAATATTTTGTTCTAAAAGTACATGTGCGTAAACATACAGGTACTTTGTGTTTAAAGAATTTATATTTTATTGTTTGATAGAACTGATTTTGAGCCACACATCTCATTGGAGCAAATTTTTGATCTTCTGAGCTTCTGGTATTTGTAGATTATGCATGATGATAGCTGCTACTGGGATTGTGCAAAATAAAATGATGAACTGTTTGCCACATATTAAGTGGTTCTCTGGAACCATGCATAGCCACACCCAGAGATATGTTTCCATGGTGATTCTAAATGATGATAAACTATCTGTGTTGCAGCCTCCTTTTCTCTCTCCTCTTCTGCTCTCTCACTCTTTCCTTTTCTTCTTTCCTTCTTTCTACCATTTACCTTTTTTTTTTGTCATAGTAGGGCTTCTACCTATGATACTAAGCATTCCAAATTAACCTCTCTCATTTTTGATTTCTTTATAAAATACGATCTCACTTTGTTTTCTGTGCTGTTCTCAAACTTGGCATTTTCCTACTTTTAGTTGAAATTGGAGGCATGCTTCAATATGCCTGGCTCCTTATCCTTTTTTCTTATGGTTAGAGTTTTGTCTGTGTGGGATGCCGAGGATGAAGTGAATTTACTACTTGAGTGGACCAGGGATAACAGAGGAGAGAATGTCTGTGACAGGAAACTGGCCAGCTACATCTTTTATTCATAGACCAACTTGTTCTTTCTTTCTTTTTTTTTTTTTCCAATTTAAATATTTTTATTAGACATTCCATTTTCCACCTGTTTTATTAAACATTGCATTTTCCACTTAAGGATACAGTGCTTATAAAGTGCAATGCTTACTTCACTCCCTGTGCACATGTTCCATGTTCAAGTATTGAGAATGCCCAGTAAATTTATTGTAGCAGTTTGAATTTGAAACCGCCATGTAACTTGCTAAATTTGGGTCCTTCAAATGTTTCCCTGTGGAACAAATGCTACACTTCTACTTGGATTGACTTAATCCACCTCTTCAATGGTGGGCCCTGAAGAAGCACCACCAGATGGAGGAGCTCCTCCACCAGGGAAGCCGCCAGGCATTCCTCCAGGCATCCCACCAGCAGTCTGGTACAGCTTGGTAATGATAGGGTTGCAGACCTTCTCCAGTTCCTTCTGCTGGTGTTCAAATTCTTCCTTCTCTGCAGTCTGGTTCTTATCCAGCCAACTGATGATCTCGTTGCACTTGTCTAGGATCTTCTGTTTGTCCTCATCATTGATCTTTCCTTGAAGTTTCTCATCTTCAACTGTTGCTTTCATGTTGAAAGCATAAGACTCCAGAGAATTCTTGGAGGAAACCTTATCTCTCTGCTTTTCATCTTCAGCTTTGTATTTCTCAGCTTCCTGGACCATGCGCTCAATATCCTCCTTGCTCAAGCGGCCCTTGTCATTGGTGATGGTGATCTTGTTCTCCTTGCCTGTGCTCTTATCTACAGCAGAAACATTGAGGATGCCATTGGCATCAATGTCAAAAGTGACTTCAATCTGGGGAACACCACGGGGTGCTGGAGGGATGCCTGTAAGTTCAAACTTTCCAAGCAGGTTGTTATCCTTGGTCATGGCTCGTTCACCTTCATACACCTGAATGAGCACACCTGGTTGGTTATCAGAGTAGGTGGTGAAAGTCTGAGTCTGCTTGGTAGGGATTGTGGTATTGCGCTTGATGAGAACAGTCATGACTCCACCAGCAGTTTCAATACCAAGGGAAAGAGGAGTGACATCCAAGAGCAGCAAATCCTGAACATTCTCAGACTTGTCTCCAGATAGAATGGCTGCCTGGACAGCTGCACCATAAGCAACAGCTTCATCAGGGTTGATGCTCTTGTTCAGCTCTTTTCCATTGAAGAAGTCCTGCAGAAGCTTCTGAATCTTGGGGATTCTGGTAGAACCACCCACCAGGACAATATCATGGATCTGAGACTTATCTAGTTTAGCATCTCGAAGAGCCTTTTCTACAGGGTCCAGAGTACCCCGGAACAGGTCAGCATTTAATTCTTCAAATCGAGCACGGGTAATGGAGGTATAGAAGTCGATTCCCTCATAGAGAGAATCAATCTCAATACTGGCCTGGGTGCTGGAGGAGAGGGTGCGCTTCGCCCGTTCACAGGCAGTACGCAGACGCCTGACAGCTCTCTTGTTCTCACTGATGTCCTTCTTGTGCTTTCGTTTAAACTCAGCAATGAAATGGTTGACCATCCTGTTGTCAAAGTCTTCTCCACCCAAGTGGGTGTCTCCAGCTGTTGATTTGACTTCAAAAATTCCATCCTCAATTGTGAGGATGGACACATCAAAAGTACCACCTCCCAAGTCAAAGATCAGCACATTCCTTTCAGCTCCAACCTTCTTATCTAGCCCATAGGCAATAGCAGCAGCAGTCGGCTCGTTGATAATTCGAAGGACATTGAGGCCAGCAATAGTTCCAGCATCTTTTGTTGCCTGCCGCTGAGAATCATTGAAGTAGGCTGGCACTGTGACCACAGCATTGGTAACCATCTTCCCCAGATAAGCTTCTGCGATCTCCTTCATCTTAGTAAGAACCATAGAGGACACCTCCTCTGGGTAGAAGCTTTTTGTCTCTCCTTTGTACTCTACTTGGACCTTGGGCCTGCCTGCATCGTTCACCACCATGAAGGGCCAGTGCTTCATGTCAGACTGTACAACGGCATCATCAAACCTACGTCCGATCAGACGTTTGGCATCAAAAACTGTGTTGGTGGGGTTCATCGCAACCTGATTCTTCGCAGCATCCCCAATCAATCGTTCCGTGTCAGTAAAAGCCACATAGCTTGGTGTGGTTCGGTTACCCTGGTCATTGGCAATAATCTCCACCTTCCCGTGCTGGAAGACGCCCACACACGAGTAGGTGGTGCCAAGATCAATACCGACTGCAGGTCCCTTAGACATGGTTGCTCGCGTGTAGGCCCGGCTGTGCTGGCGAGGACACCGCACCGATTTCCCCCAGAGCTGGCGCCGCGTTCAATGAGCCAACTTGTTCTTTCTTAAGGAGAAAAAAATTCAGTAGCAGTTGGTTTGTATTAGAGCTAATACATATACTGAAGAACTCAGAAAGTGGATGTCATATCTAGGTAATGTCACAAAAGAATATTTAATTGGCCATTTAGGGCCAATTAAACTGGCAATAACTCCCAGTGTCTATAAAATATGCTTGGATACAATCATATTGTATGCCAGGTATTGTGAAGGATGGTGATGTATTAATATTTTATGTCAACTAACAAAAAATGTCATTTACTGGTGGAAATAAAAACATGGAATTGTAAAAGATCAGCTCAGTTTTATAAATTTGTCGTTAAAAAAGCAATAACCCATATCACAGGGCAAAGTTGTAAATAGTTGCAATATATTATTTGGGTTGTTGATACCAAATATCTTTTTTGGAAAAATAAGTTAAAAAGCAAAAAGCAATCAGAATAGTGACCTGCTTTATGATTCTGTTGTATGTTTGCTTCTTTCTTTCTTTCTTTCTTTCTTTCTTTCTTTCTTTCTTTCTTTCTTTCTTTCTTTCGAACTTCTAATTTATTGCTTAAAATTGGAACCAGTACAAATTCAAAGCAGAGTGAAATATATGCTTCTTTCTTGAGGCACTGGATGGGCAGCTAAACCCTCACTGTTTATGATCCTCAGATTATTGGCATACTCAGAGTAAAGCCTATTTTCACTCTGGTGTCTAGTGTACTAATTTTGTAAGTAGCTTTTCATAAAATGTCTAGCCAAAGAAAAAATTAACAAAATGTGCTATAATTATAATCCTGTAAATTTTAATGAGAATATATTTAAATTGATACTTTTCTTATTGTTCAATACCATTTACTAAATATTAGATTGAATAGTCAAATTATGGTATTGGTTATGAAGGTTTTTTTTGTTTGGCAAGTTTTTACTAAAGGAAAGCTCCACATGTCATTTCAGGTAAAAAAAAAATTAAAAGTTAACTTTCTAAGAATCTTATGCAGTTTGTTAGTCAAATAACAGTGAACATTGGAATACTCCCAGAGCCAGAGTGGTGCTAAACACACACTGCTCTGCTCTCTGTTAACAGCTTGTCTTGTAGAATGTAACAGAGAGAGGTAGTTCTGGTTGGGTCTGTACATTAGTACTTACAAAATCACTGGCATTTATATCATTATGGTACTGACACAAACATGAATTTTATGAAAGTCACTTTAGTAAATTTTCAGCTCTTTAAAATCTTCTAATGAGTAGCTGATTAAATACAGTGGGTTAGAGAATGAAGAATATTTATTGTGTTGTAGAATATTAATTGTGTTAATTCCTGGAACATACAAATGCTAGAAAGTATAAAAATGAATAAGAATTAGTGAAAGAGTTCTGTTAGAAAATTTGCCATTTAATTCCCCTTTTTTTCTGTATGAAAAGAGTTAAGGTCTCCTGTCACATACTTATTTATATTCATAGTATTTATTTTCCATTGCATAACTTTAAAGATACTTCCTTGGTCCTTATCTCCCTAGGTCTTTGCTTGCATCTCATCTGTAGTGGTGTCTATATGTATAAAAACTCTAAGTATAAGAAATATTAATCTCTGTGCTTACTCTTCAGCAGTTATTATTTCTAAATTTAAAAAGAACTTATGGTTTTGATAAATTTATTGATGTGCTCAATTACTAGAAACAAATATAGTTGTTTATCATTCATACTGCTTTTTTTAAGACAACGTCCCACTTTGTTGTCAATGCTATCCTGAAACTTAGAGCAGAATTACCTCTTAGAGTTTCTGTTCCCAAGTGCTGGGATTATAGGCACGAACCACTATGCTAGGTTTTGCTCTCCATTAAACATTATTCTAGACAGATGAAGGAAACGTTCAGATATTGCATTAGAGTATGTGTGTAGTCTTTTGAAGGAAGGCTTTGATGCTCTCCTTGTGCACCCTACAGTCTGTATTGTTACACAGGATAGCTGTATTTATAGACACACAATGGAAGATAAAAAGAAAGTGATGATACTTTTCTTAAATTTCAAAGATATTCAAAAGCCTGGGATTTTATTCTTGGAGTCCAGTAACTTGATTGGCTGAAATACATTTTAGAACATACTTATGTTTGTTTATACAATGTGGCATGATGGGGCTTTTGTGGCTGGGATCTTGCTTTGGCTTTATTTTTCCTTTCAAATCTGTTTAGATTAAATAGTGCCAAAGTGACAGGAATAGGCATAGAAATTCATGAGGCAGGTACTGAAAATCCTCCTCGTAATTCACACAACAGCATTACATTTCTGTTTGTGTTTTCAAAATTGTTCACTTTTGCACCTTCTTGGTCTAGTGTTTTGTGAAGCTCTTTCTCTGCATCTTTTTTTCTCTTTGTGTCTCTTTACATGCTACTTCATCCTTCCATCCCATCTTCCACTTATTAAATTTCCACATATTCAAGAAAAGCAGTTTTCATTATTTTTGTCTTTTGTCTTTGTGTGTAGTGTATATGATGTGAACACATGTGATGTATGTACATGCATGTGTGTGCACATGTACATTTGTTAGTGTTTGTAAGAGCATGTTGAATATATGGAGGGGACAACACTGGATTGTTCCTTGCCTTCAGCCTTGTTAGAGTCTGAGGTCTCTGCTGTTGTTTGCTGCTGCATATACTCTGCTTGCTGGTCCACAAACTCATAACAGTTTTCTGTTCCCACCTACCATTTCACCATAGGGTTACTGCTGTTAACAGAAGCACCCTCCTAATGCCAGGTTTTATATGGATTCTGAGGATTCTACCTCAGATACTCCTGAGACAAGTGCTTTTCTCAGTAAGTCTTCTCTATACATCTATTTATAGTCTTACATTTGCAGAATTTCACATTTTCTGTGCATTTTTTTCCTTTTAGTTGCAGGACTTCCTGTTGATTTTTGAGCTGTTAAGATAGGCTGTGCCATCATGAATAACTCTTTCTCCTTTTTTGTACTCTATATCCCTAGAGTTTAGCAATAGCCCTTGATAAGTGTTTTGAATGACAAAGTGAATTAAAATCGACAGCTTGGTTCTCCATGATTAATAACACAATAACAAAGCCACAGCAGAAAAAAAAATCCAGAAAAGAGGAATTGGATTTTTCTTTTGCTTTGTTTTTAATTTTTATTTTGTTTTTAAAATTTACCTTCTCTTTTATATTGCATCCTGACCACAGTTTCCCCTCCTTTCCCTCCCCAGACTCCCTGTCCCCAGCCTCCTCTCTAACTCAGATTCACCCTGTCTTTGTCTCCCTTTAGAAAAGAGCAGGCTTCCCAGGGGCATCAACAAAATACAGCATAATATGGTACAATAAGACCAGGCATATCAAGGCTAGACAAGGCAACCCAGTAGGAGGAAAAGGGTCCCATAAGTAGGCAAAAGAGTCAGTGACTGCCACCTTTCCCACTGTTAGGAGTCCCACAAAAACATTAAACTACTCAGGGTAACAAATGTTCAGAGGACGTAGCTCAGTCCCCTAAGGGTCCCTGATCTCTTCTTTATGAGTCCCAGCCAATTGATTCTGTGGGCCATGTTTTCACAGTGTCCCTGACCCCTCTGGAGAGAAGTCAGATTTAAACTTAAACTTTTGAGTTGTTTCATAGAAGACTTCCAAGTTATAGAGCATAGCTGATTGGTTAAAGTCCAACTGCTACTTGAAAAGTTGACTTTTTTTGGGAAACTAGATAGGAGACTACCAGAGGGGAACAAAAGTGCTGAGAAAGACGGGGAAGACAAAATGTGGCAAGTGACATGAAAATGGAAAGTGGGATGATGTAAGACAGGTAAGAAGGGTGGGGAAGAATCAGGAGAGAGAAAACAGTGAACAAAAGTTTTTAGAAAATTCGATAATAAAGCCTGATTCTTTGTAACCTGACACAGTTCTAAAAAGAAAAATTATCTTTTTAATTTGTTCAGTGTTTCCCATTATAATCATTTTTTACTGATTACATAATTGTTCATATATACACAAACACTTTACAATATGACCCTCTTTTGTTTGTTTGTTTGTTTTTTGTTTTTGTTTTTTTTTTGAGACAGGGTTTCTCTGTAGCTTTGGTGCCTGTCCTGGAACTAGCTCTTGTAGACCAGGCTGGTCTCGAACTCCCAGAGATCCGCCTGCCTCTGCCTCCCGAGTGCTGGGATTAAAGGCGTGCGCCACCACCGCCCGGCTATGACCCTCTTTTATAACTATTTTTATGTTGTTTTCTTTTTCCAATGAAGAGAAAAATAAAATGAATTAAAATCAAAAAGATAAATAAATTTAGCAAGATTTGGAACTTTGAAAAATGTTCTGTGAAATTTTGTGAGCTCTTTCAAAAAGATGCTTTATAAATGTTATATTTGGTTATGATTTATTTTATATATTTTAAATTTTTGCTTCACAAATTGGCTTTTGAATTAACTGATATGTTCTTTATCTAGTTTTGTTTGATTGCAGTCATATGTTATAGTAAATTCAATACATAATTTTAAGTAACATTTATACTGTAAGAATTTATTAGTATTCTTGGGTCAGTAAGGTGGCTTATTTGGTATAGGTCCTTGCTGTCAAGCCTAATAAACCAAGATTGGTCCTTGGGTCATACATAATTCAAAGAGAGCTGATTCTTGCCAGTTACCTTTTGATCCAAAAATATGTGCTCCACTAAATAAAATATAATAACAGTTATTGAAAAAGATTGGCCGTGAATTTGAAAGAAAGCAAGGAGGCTATAGGGGAGTTTGGAGTGATCAAAGGGAAGTGTAAAATGAGATTATATTGTAATCTCAAAAACACAAAAAATAAAAGAGGTAAAAACCCTTTAAAAGTGCTTATTAGTATTTTTGATTTAGTTACTTTCCCTTTTATATTTACTGCTTGTTATCTAGTTCTACAGCTTATTTATCAGTAATCTTTCTATTAGGCACATGGTAGATTTCCATTTTTACATACAAGTGTGTTTATTTCTGAGTGATCAAAAGACAAGGTAGAAATTGTTCAGAACTTTTTATTCTTGAGTTAGAATGTCATGGGTATGCATACTTCTTCCCTAAGAGGGAATATTAATTGCTACTGGTGTCAGAATTTCAGTCACTTTTACCCTTTAAGAAGCTGATCTTTGACATGTTTATGAAAACTGCTTAATCTTTTAATAGATGACTAATTTTTTGAAGACAGCATCATGACGCTTTTATCTTTGTATCTGCAAAACCGATGTTAAAAAAGGAACAGTTTTCGTTTGACTCTTAAAAATTTTCTAGTCTAGTATGTAAAAGTAGAACTGAGATTGTAGATGACAAGCTTCTACTAATTATTCTGTGTAGTTCATATTTAGGTATTCTACTAAATAAGTTTTTATTTTATAGTGATTGCTTGTTGTCTTTCTAACTTTACAAGGCCTTCAGATTTTCTTTTCTATAAAGGGTTTCAAAGTTCAGTGTTTGCAGAGTCATAAGTGGAGACTGCATATTAATTTCCTGGCCACCCATACCCAATTAATCACACAGAAACTATATTAATTACAACACTCTTTGGCCAGTAGTTTAGGTGTGTTCCTAGCTAGCTCTTACATCTTAAATTAACTCAATTTCATTAATCTGTGTATCAGCATGAGGCTGTGACTTACTGGAAATATTCCAGTGGCATCTTTCTCCTTCGGCAGCTACATGGCACCTCTTTGACTCCCATGTATATATCTGTTTGAATTTCCTGCCTAGCTTTATTCTGCCCTGCCATTGGCTGAAGCAGCTTCTTTACTAACCAATGGTAATAAAACATATTCATAGCATACAGAGGGGAATCCCAAATCACAGAGTATTTGATTATGTTTGAAAAATGTGAGTTTTATTGAGTTCCTGTATCTGGGCCTGTGTTCAGAGGACTGATTTAGTGCTGAAGATAGGAGTGGTAGCAGTGCTTTTCTGGCATGTGCCTTGAAGACCCTGGGTTCAATAACTTAAGCCAACCCAAGAATCAGAATTCCAAATCTGAAAAGGGATGATCTTTTCCTACGTAGTTTTTAAAATTAAGATTTTATTTTTCTGAGTGAGTTATATTACAACCCAACATTAATTCTTGAAAGATTTTCCCAGATAATGCACACATTCCCTTTGTGTGCTGCAGCTGAAGATGCATGTCTTGATGTTGGATTTTGGATGTCCAAGTCATTTCCATGAAAAGAGCTTTTTCCATTTAAGGCAGAAATAAACTGACCTTAATCCTGATGAAGAGTTGATGTTTATTACCATGAGGAGAATCAGTTCTGGGTCCCAGTGGCACATAGGAGGCTTTTATTAAGTGTTCTGGGACTAATTAATCAGGAAATGATTCTAATTAAAAAGGAAGCTGCTCATCAGCTGTCTGCTTAGAGTATTTCACAAATTGGAACTGTAAGCCTGGGTATTTACACTTCTGTTTCCCTCCCCATTCTTTTTAACTGTGTCTGTCTCCATTGAAATAGAAAATGAAAATATTCTCTTAGTAGGCTACATTTTGTACTAATAAATTTGGATATCAAGTTGACTTCTTTCAGTTGTAAATTTACATGAAAGAAGTAATTTTGCAGTTAGACCAGTGTGGTTGATCCAAAAGACCTTTTAATTTTTATTTATTCTTTATTTCTTATTGCCTTCTTTCTTGCTTATCTATATGTCTGTCTGTCTATCCATCCATCCATCCATCCATCCATCCATCCATCCATCCATCCATCCATCTATCTATCTATCTATCTATCTATCTATCTATCTATCTATCTATCTATCTATCTATATACTATTTGCATCTTCATTCAATGGCTCTTAGTATAATCTAAGTATATTTTTATGTGTTAGTTGCTTTTAATAAGTAGATACAGGTCTGTTAAAATTATAGTCTGTTTAAACAAAGAAAAGTTACTAACTTAGAAGTATCAATTTTTTATATACAGCACATCTGTTGGAAACAAAATACTAAATTGAATAAGAGTTCTGTAACCACAATTCTCACTCAAGTTTGCATCTTTAGGTTTATTTTATTTCCACTGAACAGTAGTTTTGTGAAATTTTGCTAATTTGTGTAATTTAATTTCACATGTATTTGCTTTATTTGTAGTACATGTTTAATGCATCAGTTATTTTATTTAGTCACTGCTGGGATTTATCTATGATGCATCAATTTCCATAATGTTGTGTGATTCACTCTGTTAAAAGTCTGTAGCATGATTTGTGATTGCCGTGAAAAGATGGACAAATGAAGTAATGCAGTTTAAAAGTTGTAAAAGGTCAAATAGAAGATGCAATATCAGAATTGAAAATAGAATCTAGAGCTATTGATAGTTTATCCGATTCCCAGTCTTCTTCTTAATATTTTACATCAAATATTATTAAGGGAATTGTTTTTTGTATTGTAATTAAAGTATAGGCTAGTCAGAATTTCCATCCATAAATAGTATTTTCAGAGACTAAACCATAAGAGGTGACTTTCTGGATTTCTAGGTAGGATCTTTCAAGTGCTGTGGACAACTTGCACAGAGGCATCACTTCTTTGCCTGTTGTCTGGGTTGCTCACAGATGGATACTTAGTGCCTCTTCTCCTTATTGCACATTAGGCATTGGATTGGTGCTGGGTAATGTTCCTAAATGATGTTTAGTTGATTCAAATTTGATATTAATTTTCTAAGACAACATGCCATATGCAGAATCAGCAAGGTTATAAGAATTATTTCCTGATATGTTAAATCACATAATTTTGGACATTCTGAGTCCTTGGATGGTATATTAATAGTTTTAGAGGGTGGTTATGATTAAGGTGCAACTATGTATTTGTATTATGGAGACAGAAACCTGTAAAAATCTCTGTATTAGTTAAGTATCCTTGAAAAATGAGAGAAAATTCTTTCCCTGATGAGTTTAACATTATTTAGGGATTCCATAATGCTTTAGGAACACTGAAAGAATTCTTTAGTCCCATGAAAATACAGTAGCATAATATGTGCCAACCATTATACTAATTTGATGTGATGTATTATTTCAGCTTTGAACACAGACTAAGGTACCTTTCTTTACCAATTGATATCTGTCTTAGTTGTTGGCATTCTACTAGTCTTGTTTTGCTTATATTGAGTTTTAATCATTATTGTGTTTTATCTGTTGCAAGCATGATCGAGACAGATCTTGGTGTTTAATGTTTGCTCATATTACCAGTAGAACTTGTTAAAAACTGAGATTTGTAATGTGTGGGATAGAGTTTAAAACTGTAATTTTTAATAGTCTTGTCAATAATACTATTAGTTTATTGACCATACTTTGAAACAAGGATCTTGATTCTTGCCTCTAAACTATGAAATATTCCTCAACTATTTTGCAAATAATTATTTAGTCAATGAATGCATGTGATGTGGTTGTTTCTAGGTACTTTGGTTTTCAGAAAAATGTGTATGTTAAAAGACATGAGGTGTGCCAGCAAGATGGCTCACTGGGTTAAGGTATCTGCTGCCCAGCCTGATGACTTGAGTTTGGTCTCAGAGACCCACATAGTGGAAGAAGATAGCTGACTCCCTACCATTGTTCTGTGTTTTTCACATGGTGCCATATCAGACTCTCACAAATCAAACAGTAAGAATTAAAAAATTTTAAAAAGTCATAATGTATCTTACCATAGAATATATAGCTTTGGGTTAATAATGTTTTTTCTTATTGTAATAGGGAGTTTGAATTATAATTCATGATTTTTGTGAAAAGATAGATGAGATCATACATCTTATAAACTTAAACACATAAATTTTCTTAGACAAAGATTATTATGTAAACTGGGAACATAATGATATGTGTACAGTCCAAGAATTTAGGGACTAAGGTACTAGGGTTGAGTGGAAGGCCAACTTGAACCAATATTTCAGTACCAAGTCCCCAAAGTGTATTATGTAAATTAATGTAAACTGATAACCATAAAAACAGGTCAAAGACTGTTGTAAGGTTTAAGTTATGATTCTTAAATTTATGCTTTCTGTAACATGTAAGTCACCGGATACTTACTCTTTAGCTATGGAAAATAGGGAGGAAAGTCAGAGCATCAAAGGGGGGGGGGGAGAAGGTGGTTCTCTGGAATGATTTTCTTTCCTGTGTTTTGGTGTCTACTTTCATTTTGCTGCAGGCTTCTCCTTTAGCTCTCAGACTGTATGGAGGCTTTTAGGAGCCTAAGTAACAAGGCTTTTATACAGCCCAAAGTAACTTTTACTTCCATTAATGTTCATTGGTGTATTGCTCAACATATCACCTTCAAAACCATACTGCAAGTTCTTTCACAAAAGATAAGTCTTCTTTTCATTCCTCCTGTAACAGTATATTGAGAGAAAAAGCCTTTAGCACAAAAGAAAGCCACGTTAATTTAACATATTCTGTGATGACAACTGTAGCTTAACACAGAGTTTGAGGTTTATTGGAGCCCTACCTCCTGGCCCCTGAAAATGGAAAATGGGTCATTGTGTGCACAGAAAGATACCTAAACAAGCATTACTCTAGGAAAACTCAGCCAGTGTTTTTCCTGTGGCAATGAAGTGCCACATAACAAATATATTCACTCAAACAGTGTCTTTATTTGTGTTACTTTTTAGAAACTACTCTCTAATAGGTGTGGTTGGGGCTGTGATTTTTTGACAAAAGAAGCAAAAACTATCAAATGGAAGAAAAAGCATATTTAACGATTGGTGCTGGCATAACTAGATATCAACATGTAGAATGAAAATAGATTCATATCTATCCCCATGCACAAAACTCAAGTTCAAATAGATCAATGACCTCAACATAAAGCAAGCCACACTGAACCTCATAGAAGACTAAGTGGGAAGTACACTTGAATGCATTGGAACAGGAGACCACTTCCTAAATATAACCCCGGTAGCATAGACACTGAGAGAAACAATTAATAAGTGGGACCTCCTGAAACTGAAAAAGCTTCTGAAAAACCAAGGACACGGTCAACAAGACAAAATGACAGCCTATAGAACAGGAAACGATCTTCACCCACCCCACATCAGAGGTCTGATCTCCAAAATATACAAAGAACTTAAGAAATTGGTCATCAAAAGAACAAATGAGCCAGTAAAAAAATGGAGTACAGATCTAAACAGAGAACTCTCAACAGAGGAATCTAAAATGGCTGAAAGACGCTTAAGGAAATGTTCAACATCCTTAGTCATCAGAGAAATGCAAATCAAAACAACTCTGAGATTCAATCTTACACCTGTAAGAATGGCCAATATCAAAAACACTGATGACAACTTATGTTGGAGAGGATGTGGCGTAAAGGGAACATTTCTGCATTGCTGGTGGGAATGCAAGCTGATACAGCCCCTTTGGATGTCAGTGTGGCGATTTCTCAGAAAATTAGGAAACGACCTTCATCAAGAACCAGCAATAGCACTTTTGGGTATATATCCAAAGGATTCTCAATCGTGCCACAAGGACATGTGCTCAACGATGTTCATAGCAACATTGTATGTCATAGCCAGAACCTGGAAACAACTAGGTTCTGCCCCTTGACTGAAGAATGGAAAAGAAAAATGTGGTACATTTACACTATGAAGGAGTACAACACAGCAGAAAAAATAATGACATCTTGAATTTTGCAGGAAAATGCTAGAAAACATCATTTTGAGTGAGGTAACCCAGACCCAGAAAGACAATTACCACATGTACTCACTCATAAGTGGTTTTTAAACATAAAGCAAAGAAAACCAGCCCACAAATCACAATTCCAGAGAACGTAGACAATTAAGACAAAAAATAATAAGGACCCTAAGAGACACATACATAGATCTATTCTACATGGGAAGTATAAAAAGACAAGAGCTCCTGAGCATGGGAACTTTGGGAGAGGTTTGAAGGGAAGGGGAGAGGCAGGGAGGGGAGCAGAGATAAATGTAGAGCTCAATAAAAATAAAAAAAACTATTCTCTAGAAGAAAATGAACTCATATTTTTGATATCTTTGATTATTAGCAAATGCATAATGGTTTGATTCTCAAATATGCTGTCTATTAATTACACTGTTGGTTTAGAGGAAATAGAAGTGCATCTTGTCCTTCAGGAAATCTCTAATATTCCAAATGCAGAAGATAATTTAGAAACCAGAGTTAAAGTTTCATTCCTAGTAAATATTTTCGTATTTTATGCTACTTAGTTTTGCTTGACTATCAGTATGTGTTTGGGTTTGTGGACTTAAACCTTATACAGTTTTGAGGGAATTATTTATTGAGAAGAATAATTTTTTTCATGTGTGAGTTATGCCAAAGTAATGATGTAAAAATGTTTTTAGGTAGCACATTTCTCCTAGAACAAAGTGGATATTAACACAAGTTTCATCTTCTGTAGTACCACCCAACAATAAAATTCTTTCTCCTTTCATTTTTCTCTATTTTTCGTTTTCTATTTATTTAATTTTTTCCTCTCATTTTACATACCAATCCCAGTTCCCTCTTCTTCTCCTCCTTCTGCTGCTGCCATCTTCTACCCACCTACCCCCCCCCATCCACTCCTCAGAGAGGGTAAGATAAGGCTTCCCATGGGGAATCAACAAAGTCTGGCACATCACTTTGCGATAGGATCAAGGCCCTCCTCCCTATATCTAGGTTGAACAAGGTTTCCCTCCAAGGAGGATGGGTTCTAAAAAGCCAATTCAAGCTATTCAGTAGGGATAAATTCTGGTCCCATTGTCAGTGGTCCCACAGTCTGCCCCAGCCATACAGCTGTCACCCACATTCAGAGGGCCTAGTTTGGGCCTATGCAGGTTCCCCCGCTCTCAGTCCGAAGTCAGCGAGCTCCCACTAGCTCAGGTCAGCTGTTTCAGTGGGCATCCCCATCACTGTCGTGAACCTTTTACTTACTTTGTGCTCTTCCTTCTCTTTGACTGGATTCTGGGTGCTTGGCCCAGTGCTAGCTGTGGATCTCTGCTTCTGCTTCTATCCGATGCTGAGTGAAATTTCTATGATGACGGTTAAGATAGTCATCAATCTGATTACAGAGGAAGGCCAGTTTAGGTACCTTCGTCACTATTGCTTAGGGACTTAGGTTATCCTTGTGGATTCCTGGGAATTTTTCTAGTGCCACGTTTCTTGCTAGCCCCATAATAGCTCCCTCAACCAAGACATCTCTTTTCTTTCTCTCCCTCTCTGTCCTTCCCCCATACCAGACATCCTTTCTTCATGTTCCCCTCTCCCCTCCTGTTCTGCCCTCTCCCTTCCCTTACGGCCCCCCCCCCCAATTTTCTCAGGAGATCTTGTCTATTTGCCCTTCCCAGGGGGATCTCTGTATATCTCTCTAGGGTTTTCCTTGTTACCCAGCAAATGAATGAAACTAGAAAAAAAATCCTGAGTGAGGTAACCCAAACCCAGAAAGACAAACACGATATGTTCTCACTCATATGTGCATATTAGATGTAACACAAAGGATAACTAGCCTATAATCCTCAACCCCAGAGAAGCTAGGTAGCTTTCTGCTTTTCTCTCTTTTTTCTTTTTTCATTTGAAATGTAATGATATATTTGGAAAGAGCATGGTTTTTATGTTACACTTGAGATTCATCATGGCATTTCTCTGTTATGGTTGCTGCTGCTAGAGGTCTAGACAACAAGAGCCTTCTAGATGAAGGATCTAATTTTTTTTTTCCTGAGGACTTCCTTTCTTACAGTATGTTTTAAAGATTGCAATTAAAGACCTCTTTAGAAAACTTTAATTGTTTCAGATTAAGAACAAGATCCAAATTTTAGTTTTACTGGTCTTGATGTTCTCTATCTATCCCTGGAGATCCTTTTCTCTTTTATCGTTGGCCTTGAACTTGAGACACTATTTTTAGTGCCTCCTATGGTTCAGGTTCATTCATGAATACCTTATATTTGATTTTCTTTATTTGGAAATGTCTGTTCTTAACAAGAAATTTTCACTGGACATAAACTGATAAACGAACTTCCATAACTTTAAAGAAAGCTAGAAGGCTATAGAAAATCATCTTCAGAATGATGAAAAACTATCATCCCCTCCTGGCCCCTCGGTCTGCCCAGAAAATCTCTTCTATTTTCCCTTCCCAGGGAGATCCATGCGTCCCCATACCCTTTATGACCCCCTGTTACCTAGCCTCTCTTGTGAATAAAAAACTTCCATGGCCTTCAGAAATTTTTGTTTTTAAGCTATTCATTCAATTTTTATTAAAACAAAAAAGGCTCAGTACCCCAGATGGCTGTCATGATACTTGCTGTGTGGTGGTCTCGAGATTGTTGCTAATTCCAAGCTGGCCTTAAATTTTCAATCCTCCTTTTGAGAATTTCATACATGAGTACAGTAGTTATATCATTTCCACTTTTCATCCCCCACCAACTTCTGTCACCCCCCAATTTCATAATTTTTTCTTTAATTATTATATAGATACATAGACACACAACATACACGCATGTGTGCATGCACACACAGTCACTGCCTACTGAGTCCATTTAGTGCCTCTAATGTGTATCTGTCTTTAGGGATGACCACTTGCATTGGATATCCTATCAGGGGTGTTCTCATTCCTGGAGAAGATTGACTATGCCTCTCTCAGAAGCCATTTATTGTTTACACCTAATTTTCTGTGTGTCTAAAGCCAAGTATTTCAAATACAGTTAGAAATTGTGCTGGTTTAGCAAGGTGGCAGTGGTAGGTTCTCCTCTAAAGCCGATGACCATACCTAAACCAGGGTGGTTGGCTAAATTTATAGCATCAGGCATGATTTTCTAAGAAGAAATATTGAATAGCTATTAAGTCCAATTAGACAGATATTGGTCACCCCCAAGATTTAAGTGGCACTATTGTGCCTTTGGGGATGTCTTGCTATGCCAGTCATTGTTGTGGTTCATAGGCTTTACAGCTGGACAGGACCATTGATAACCTTTCTCCCTTACCTTGCACTTTCCATATGCATCTTCCACATGCTTCGCATAGCACCTTCTAATGCCATGAGAACCAGTTTTCAGAGAGTGAATTTGCGCTCCTCTAGCTTTACTCTCCCACATGCGAAACATGTCGTGTACAGTTGTGTTGCTGTAACTTGCTTCAGCTGGTTAGCATCTCCTCCGTGAAACATATAGGGTTGGGAGAAGCTGTGACTTCCTCTTTTTCATCCATTAATAAGTGAACTGGAACTTTCCTCTTGCAATTCTAGTGATATTTGACTGAGGTGTGAAAAATACTTGCTACAGACATATTTAGAATTCTATGCCAATTTATATTCTCATGAAAATCTCCCAGAATATTAGGAACAAGTTGGGTAGATGCAGTAGTTTTCTTCTAATAGATTTTTGTAACTTTAAGCACGACAAAAGAACAAGCTCCTGCCTACTATCTTTTTTTTAGACAGTGAGATTTAGATAAGCATTTTCTACAAACACGGCAATGCAACCATGACCTAATAACTTCTATGTATCTAGACTTTTTTTTCATGTTATTTAAAGCTGTCTTGTATGAAATAAAAGTTTTAATGTATAAAGATATCCCAGGGTTACTGGGTAAATGACCTCTCCAAATATTTCTAAAAACCCTTTAAGTCCCTATTTTGCTTACAAGTGAAATTTTAATTGCTATGCTATATATTTCTAATAAACGAATTTATTAAACTAAGTTAATTTATTAAACTAAATTAGTTTATTAAGAACTAATTTAATTTAAAGATTAGAATTATTTTTATAATTAAGTTTCATTTACCTGGAGGAAACTACTAATTGAGTGTTTATTGTAATTGTTTTTGCTTCAATGGCATAATTTTACTGCGTGTTACGATCAATTAGCCAACATATCCTCATGAAGGTCTCTTAAGAAATACAGCTTGTTTAATACCTTTGCTCTTGAACAACACAGTAATTTCCCTTTCCTTTGGAGCATAAAGATGTTCCCAGCCTACTCAGTGCCATGCCAGGGCATAAAATCATCTTGACAGAAAGCTCTAAATTATAAATAGTCACACAATGACATTCAGCTTGGGCGGTGCATTTTCAAAAGGAGTTATTAAGCAAAATGTCATTTCAACCCATCACTAGAACTAGAATACCGTACATTTTTTCAGCCATTTTTTGGTACCAAGATAGTATTTGTAAACTTGAACATTTAAACAGCACTGTGATATGTACATGTATAAAATCACACAAAGCTACTAGATAAATGGCTTATAGAGTTTTATACCATTGTTAACATTTTAATTAATAACTTTTTCCTAAGAAGATCACTGAAAACTTAGGATTAAAGAAGGCAAAATTAGAATAAATTTGTTTCTGATGTCTTAATTAGCTTTTGTTTGTGGTTATAGCTTCTAGCATCTCCTCACAGTTTAAATACAGTGTGCATTCTGATTTGCTGAGCCAAGGAGTTTGGCTGAAGAGTATAGAAACAGAGAGCAGAGAGTGATTTATTATTTTTTTGAAAACACTTTTCTAATAAAAAATAAAGCAGACTTCTTTATTGTGTCAGTAAAACTGTCCCATTAGGAATTTGTCTTTTGCTTGCTTTCTTCCAGTTTCTTAGAAGGTCGCCTAACAACTTGGTTTTAGCTTTTTTAACTCGGAGCTTTAGCATGAGTTACTCCAGTTTAGTTAGTTCTGCTGGGCCCAGTGCAGAAGCTTAAACTAAGACCCTGCTACAAATTCTTCATATATGATCAAACAAAAGAACAAAAAGTTGATTTATATCATTATTTTAGTATAAGGAACTTTGGGATATTGGGTATTAAATAGATATTTGGTTTTTTTCCTGTTGTAAATGTTAGTTATATGTTACCTAATATTAGTGTTTGATCTTTGAATACACAATTCTGTCTTATTACATAACTATTTTGTAAGTCATATAAGAATCATGAAAAATCTGCTTTTAACCCATTACTTTTCTTTGAACAAAATTATGTACCATTTCAAAAATTTAACATTTTAGTAGTTTGTTGCCATAAATCTTCCTATGTTTTATAATGCTCGTGTCCTGGTTAGTACATGATTGCAGATGATTGAAGATAAAGCAATGTAAACAAGGAAATCTGAGGATGGTAACATCTTGTTCATAGTCATTATGTGAGAAAATTTAGAGCATTGCAGGATTGCAATTGCACTGTGAAAGGTTAGATACTAGGATCATCTAACCCTGTTGCTATGCATGAATTTATACATGTGTGTGATGATTAATTTCATTTAAATTAATATAAACTAGTTATTCTGTTTGCTTACAATGTTTCGTTTAGCGAGTCAAAAGGTACACAAATGTTGATTTCCATTTCATCTCTGAGTCTGCTTTTGATCACCTTGTCTCCTTTTATCACAGACCTTTCAGAATAGAGGTACATTTTTTTTTCTGGGCTTTTTCCAGTTTGCCTTGAAACAGCATCATAAGTTTATTCTTTCTTTTCTCATTTTCTGTCTCTTCAGAGTGCTGTGAAAGGTTCAATGTTCTGAGTTGTTCCCTGTGCTACCTAATCACTTTAGCCACTTAGCTTTGAACGTGCCTGGTGAGAAAGAAGAAAGTTGTACTGGCAGATGTAGGTCATTTCAGCTGATTTGCCGCTTTCTCATCCCTCACAACGTGGCTCAAAAGTGGTAGAAATAATACAGTATTTCTGGCTTTTTCTGAAAAAGCTTTAAATTCAGGGTAATTTTAAGCTACTGTTGCTTCTGATACTCATTTAGGCCCACTTTTTTTTTTTTTAAACAAAATCAATGTGTGTGTGTTTAACTAACCAGAAAGGAACACAAATTCTCTTAACCTTTTATATAATATCGCTGTCCTCTATTATGTGCTAGGCAGAGTGCTTGCCATTGACGACATTAGTTAAAAGACATTAGAAAACTCATAAGTTTAATGTAGAAAGATCATAAACTATGCTTAAGTCTTTTGGTCGATACATTTAGTTACCTAATTAGTTATTTTATGCCTGGTACTTAGAACATCTCTAGTTCTTTATGGTCAGAAGTGGCCATGTAATTGTTTCTGTTTCATCCCATCATATGAACAGGAGTAGACCAAGTACACTGCTTATAAAGTCAGTAGATTGTTATGAACAATTTTGCAGAAATGAAAATCTTGTCCTTTGAACAATGAATATGAAGTATTTATGAAGCACTGTATGTTGAATTTCATTAGTAATAAAAAGATAAATGAGACAACTTTCTAGGTCTGGGAGCTGTCAGTGTTGCATGGGCAGAGGAGACGAAGACATTTGCTGTGGGATAATGCTCTTGTACATTGTAAAGATTTGTCACTTGTATCAGTTTAATAAAATGCTAATTGGCTAGTAGCCCAGCAGTAAGTATAGGCAGGGTGACCAGACTAAGAGAATTTTGGCAAGAGGAAAGGCAGAGTAGATAGTCACCAGCCAGATGCAGAGGAAGCAAGATAAGAATGCTTTACCAAGAATAAGTACCAAGCCACATGGCTAAACATAGATAAGAACTATGGGTTGATTTAAGTTGTAAGAGCTAGTTAATGATAATCCTGAACTAATAAGTCAGTTTGTAATTAATATAAGTTTCTGTGTATTTATTTGGGACTGAATGGCTTTGGGGCCAGGCAGGACAGAAACTTCTGTCTACAGAGATTTGAAGGAGAGATGAAGAGGTTACCGGTGAAGATGTTCTTCTAAGTCAAGCATGGTAGTTCATGAGTATAATCCATCATTAGGAAATAGAAACTGGAGGATTGCTGCAAGATTCAGGCCTGCCTGCCTGGTTAGCAGTTTCTTCCAGTCCAGTCAAGAGTTATAATGAGGCCCTATTTTAATCTCTTAATATCACTTTCTTTAAAAAAAAAAATCAAAACTTTAGTGAGTTAGTATGAGAATGTGAAGGACATTCTTGTGTGTGTGTGTGTGTGTGTGTGTGTGTGTTTGTTTTCTCAAGACAGGGTTTCTCTGTAGCTTTGGAGCCTGTCCTGGAACTAGCTCTTGTAGACCATGCTGGCCTCGAACTCACAGAGATCTGTCTACCTCTGCCTCCCGAGTGCTGGGACTAAAGGCGTGCGCTACCACCGCCTGACTCATTCTTGTGAATTTTAAACTGTGGCTTTCCTTATCTTTATTTTTTGTCTTTTCATTATGATATAATTGAATATATTATGATGTAATTGAATATTTCTAGAAGCTGAATGAGACAGGATAGACTCAAAATTATATTAGTTTCTTTAGTTACATTGTTCTCTTCAATGGTACTTTCACCTTCAACTTGTACTGATTGCTGGAGTACTTAATCATCACTATCAGAAATCATCTTCTGAATATCAATTATACATGACAGACTTTCCAACTTTGAATAATAAGCAAACCATTGTTGACTATTTCAGCATTGCATAAATTTATCAAGACAGAATTTAAGTATAAAACTCCCTACGTTCTTTCTCTCATGACAACAGTGAAGCTAATAGGCACACATTATAAAAAATTAATTACATGTTATGAATAGCTTCCAGAAACTAATACTTGAACATGATTTTTATAACTACCTTATATGGTTAATTTATTTTGTTCATTTGCTTGTATGTGTTTTCCTTTGAATATTTATGAGACCTTGTGTTTTTAGATGGCTCAGTTTCTCAACATACTTTTCCATAACACTCTAAAAACTTGATATATAGGATGATGTTAGACAATATAACCTCTTCTTTCTTCATTATTTTTATACTTGATTTCTATGTTCTTTTTTCAAATTAAGAAATACTTGGTTCTAAACATCATGGTAAATATTTCAACAAATGGTGACACCATCATTGCATTACAGTAATTTGTTATGAGAGAGCACCTAGATTACCTGAACCTGCTGCTAATAAAGACTCTAGATTATTGTAGAAAATTAGAAAAAGACAAGATCTCCCGAGTAAATTGGGAGCATGGGGACCTTGGAAGAGGGTTGAAGGGAGGGGAGAGGCAGGGAGGGGAGCAGAGAAAAATGTAGAGCTCAATAAAAAACCAATAAAATTAAAAAAAGGAAAATTCTGAAAATAACTTAGGTAATATTCACAAAGAATACTTCTGCTGTAGTTTGAGAAATACTATAAAAATTTAATATTTTCATATAAAGAGGCAGTTTATATATGGTATTGACAAAATAACCCATCAACTTTTATACTCAAGCACTACATGAATATAGATGAATATAGTTAAAATCATGATCAAATTAATTACTGAATAATCCATTCTTATTTTGTGAACTACTTTAAGCACTTAATACAATTGTAATAAAATTAGATTATATTCTCTCTAGTAATTTTGAATGATCTTAGTTCTTTGTAAAAGTTAGGAAAGGTTATATTTTGTTGCGTGATACTTATAAACAAGGATTAACAGTATACAAAGATGGACAGTAATTAAAACAGAGACTCATAATTGGTCAAGTGCTAAGAATGTGTAACTTAGCCTTAAATGGGAAGTTAATATGCTTTACCAATCCAAGATTTAAGGAGTATTGTGGAGGAGGGAACAGAAAGAATCTAAGAGTAGCTGGATGAAAAAGAATTGTATGAAATCCTATTTTGAAGAAATGACATGTCGTTTCATTCATGAATTTAATGCAGCTATGTTTACCTGCTCAAGGGTCTGCAAAAGACAAATTGCAGCACTGACTGTGGAGGAGCTTAGGTGGTACTATACGTAGTTGAACTGTTGGTAGTTGGTGGCTGCTAGGGGAGCTTCACTTTTTCTTTTTTGGGTATGGATACTGCTAAATTTCCCATGCTGCAGTGGATGGCTCCACTCTCATGTGAGATCTGGCAGTAGAACTGCTTTGACTCAGTCGGTTGTTAAAAAGTAAAAGAAAAGGTTGCTGGAGATATTGGTTAATGGGTTAAGAGTTTTTACTGCTTTTCCAGAAAACCTGGATATGGTTTATCTCACCCATATGGCAGTTTCCAACTATTGTACCTCTAATTTCAGAGGATTCAGTGTCTTCTTCTGGTATCTGCAGGCCCTGAATGCACATGGTGCACATAAATTAGCTAGCAAAGTAACTAAATAAGTAACTAACTGATTGACTCTCACACACTCACATATGTAAAAATAATGAGTTAAAAGGAATGGTACATGAAGTTGGAAGGAAGAAGAATGTGTTAGGTAGGTAGTTGGAATGGATATGATCAAAATACATTGTGTACACAAATGAAGTTCTCAAAGAGTAAGTACAAATGTGCTTTTTTATGTTGCTCGCATACTTTATTTTATATCCTGTTTGCCTCACAAGGGGAATTCATGAGAGTTTCATAAGCACTAGTAAGGCCTCTAAAGGATTTAAACTGGGAAGTAACAGGAATTAATGTCTTTTCCTAGAGATGGCCAAACTGGGAAATAAAAACAGATTTAAATGTTTCTGTTACAAAATCAAAAGCCTTTAGTTTCATTTGTTCCTTCCTAATCCTCAAGAACAATGCCTAGTATTTGACAGACCTTCAGTAATTTTCTAATATAGCAGACCTCTAATGAGATGGATATGGGCATGGCTTTGCAGTAAGTAGTATCTTTAGCCTTTGATGTTTTCAACTGGAGCACATGAGGACTCTGGGTAAGAAACAAATCAGAAGGTCAGAAAATTCAGATTTCATACAAACAATTGTGTTCAGTTATTGGACCTTGACTCCATGATCATCAATCTGCCACTCATGGGGTTTGATAGTATGTAGGATTGTTAAGCCATATTGATGGATGCCTGTACAGTATCTCTGATTTAAATAATGTAGAAATGATACTTCAACTCTTAACTGAATATTTTGGTTTTTTTAAATTGGATTCCAGAAACATTTGCAAAGACAAGATCATGAATATTTCAAGTTAGCTTTTCAAACCTGAGTCATAGATGTCGCATTTCAAGTTAAGGTTTGATTATTCTAAACTTCATGGCTCTTTAAAATTCTAGTTGCTATAACAACTTTGATATTTCTTTATTATTTTTAGTACATCAGTTGCCATAACAATAAGATATCTCAAAAAATAGCATTTTTCTTTTATAATGGAAAACTTCCTTTCAATTAAAAATGAGTTTAAATTAACCTTTCTTTATTTAATGTAAACCTGGTATTTAAAATGTGATGTTTTCACCACTGTTTCCATACAGTTTTGTAGACATTTTTCAAGATATGTTTTACAGTTAAATTTTACCATTATGATTTTACTGTACAAAAGTTGAAGGAAAATTAGGTTTTATGTCCTTTCTGTAAACTAATATTTAAGATTTCACTGATGCAAAATTGTTTTAAATAATTTAATTTCCATATGAACTTCCATTAAATAAGAAAAACTCTTATATATGAGATTTAAGAAAGCTTGGCATTTTTCTCCTATGTTATTTTGAAATGCACTTCCAATGTTTTAGTCATACTAAAAGTGGTGCCATTTCACTTATCCAGAAATAACTGGCAGTCTAGGACTAAACTATGACATTTTACTAGTAGAGGTACTTTTATGTAATTTTTGAGAAGAATTTATCATAAGCTTTGTTTCAGGTGTTAAGCCTCTAGGAAATTGCAAATAATAAATTGAAAGAGGAAATAGAAGATACTATTTTGTGTTATGCATAGAGAGCCAGAATGGTGGGTGCTGTGTATTACTTTTAGTCCCTAATCACCTGTAGAACGAAACAGATCTGTTTCTATCTCTCCTGTTACTCCTGCTGTTTCTAACATACACACTCATGGTCCACAGTTGCAAAGGTAAGTTATGTTATGAGGCAGTGTTCCAATTGATGTTAACAGTGATGATCACAAACTGTTTGGCAAATGTTAAATGAACATTCCTTGTAGACAAGTGAATTCACAAGTTCATGGTTATCTTTGGTAATAATTTACACCAAGCTTAAATGTACTATTTCATCATTTTTCCATGTATACATGCACATGATCACACATTTAACATACAGAATGTTTCCCTCATCTAGTTCTTTTATAAAATTCTTGACAGTCAGTTATTGAATTTTTGTTTGTGCTCATGTATGTATACACTTGTATATACATGTTCATATGTATGCACAAAAGCACACTATTGTTCCAACTACTGCTCTGTTATAATTCAACAAAAATTTATTTTATGTTTTATTTTTTTTTTATTTTTTATTTTTTTAAATTTTTTTACGGTTTATTTAGCTTTATTTTATGTGCATTGGTGTGAAGGTGTCAGATCCCCTGGAACTGGATTTTCAGACAGTTGTGAGCTGCCATGTGGGCGCTGGGACCTGAACCCGGGTCCTCAGGAGGAACAGTCAGTGCTCTTAACCGCTGAGCCATCTCTCCAGCCCCTATTTTATGTTTTAGAACGTCATGTAAAGTGTGCTTTTTTTTTTAAAGTGTGCTTTTTGAGGCATGACGTTTCCTCTTAGTGTTAGGTTCATCTGTGTTTTTTTTTTTTGTGCTATTTTCATTTTTTTTTGTTGCTAACCAAAGTTTCTTCATGTATAAACTTGCTGGTGAATGTGTATATTGTTTACAGTTTAGGCTGTTTAGTTTTGTATATACTACCAAGAACATTTTGTGTGCAAGACTTGATATCTAATGATTATTTTATGGATGTGTTTGCAGGTCTTTTTTTTTTATTTAAATTTTTTATTTAGGTATATTTATTTTAGATCAATGTTACATGTTATAATCTTATTCCAAATAATTTATCTCAATTAAAACCTAAAAACAAATAATATTATCATTGAATATATATGTGTATATCTTTTTTTTTTAAATTATTTTTAGTCTTTTTTAATTAAAATTTCCACCTGTCCCCGTTTCACATTTCCCTCCCCCTCCTCCCATATATTGCCCCTCCCCCAATCCCCTTTCGCTATCCCCACTCCTCTTCTCCTCCCCCAACTCCATTCCTCCTCCCTCTCGATACTGAAGAGCAGTACAAATTCCCTGCCTTGCTGGAAGACCAAGGTCCTTCCACTTCTATCTAGGTCCAGGAAGGTGATCGTCCAAACAGGCTAAGCTCCCACAAAGCCAGTTCATGTATTAGGATCGAAACCTAGTGCCATTGTCCTTGGCTTCTCATCAGCCTTCATTGTCCACCATGTTCAGAGAGTCCGGTTTCAACCCATGCTTATTCAGTCCCAAGCTGGCCTTGGTGGGCTCCCAATAGATCAGTTCCAATGTCACAGTGGGTGGGTGCACCCCTCGTGGTCCTGACTTCCTTGCTCATGTTCTCCCTCCTTCTGCTCCTCATTTGGGCCTTAAGAGCTCAGACCGTTGCTCCAAATTGAGTCTCTGTCTCTACCTCGATCCATCGCCAGATGAAGGTTCTAAGGTGATATGTAAGATATTCATCAGTATAGGATAGGGTCATTTCAGGTTCTCTCTATTCAGTTGCCCAAGGTACCAGCTGGGGACATCTCCCTGGACACCTGCGAACCCCTCTAGAGTCAAGTCTTTTGCTAACCCTAAGATGGCTCCCTTAGGATATATACTTCGCTGCTCCCGTATCCACCCTTCCTATATCCCAACCATCCCAATCCCCCAAGCTCCTCCCATCCTCCCCTTCTCACGTTTCTCATCCCATTTCCCCTTAGCCCCATGCCACCTCACCCACAAGATCCCAGTTTTTGCCCTGCAGTCTTGTCTACTTCCCCTCTCCAGGCGGATGACTATACAATTTTCTTTGGGTTCACTTTCTTATTTAGCTTCTCTAGGATCACAAATTATATGCTCAATGTCCTTTATTTATGGCTAGAAACCAATTATGAGTGAGTACATCCCATGTTCCTCTTTTTGGGTCTGGAATACCTCACTCAGGATAGTGTTTTCTATTACCATCCATTTGCATGCAAAATTCGAGAAGTCATTGTTTTTTATTCAATGTTGTCCTTAATGTCTGTGCTGCTGGGGATAAACGTAGGAAGTGATCTCCTGTACCCATATGTTGTAGAGTACTTCCCACTTTTTCTTCTATCAGGTTCAGTGTGTTCAGACTGATATTGAGGTCTTTAATCCATTTGGACTTGAGTTTTGTGCATGGCGATAGATATGGATCTATTTTCATTCTTCTACACGTTGACAACCAGTTCTGCCAGCACCATTTGTTGAAGATGCTCTCTTTTTTCCATTGAATACTTTTAGCTCCTTTATCAAAAATCAGGTGTTCATATGTTTGTGGGTTAAAATCAGGGTCTTCTACTCGGTTCCATTGATCGACTTCTCTGTTCTTATGCCAATACCAAGCTGTTTTCAATACTGAAGCTCTGTAATAGAGTTTGAAGTCAGGGATGGTAATGCCTTCAGACGATCCTTTATTATATAAGATTGTTTTGGCTATCCTGGGTTTTTTGTTTTTCCATATAAAGTTGATTAATGTCCTCTCAAGATCTGTGAAGAATTTTGATGGGATTTTAATGGGGATTGCATTGAATCTATAAATTGCCCTTGGTAGAATTGCCATTTTTACTATGTTGATCCTCCCAATCCAAGAGCAAGGGAGATCCTTCCATTTTCTGGTATCCTCCTCAATTTCTTTCTTCAGAGACTTAAAGTTCTTGTCAAATAGATCCTTCACTTCCTTGGTTAGGGTTACCCCAAGATATTTTATACTATTTGTGGCTATCGTGAAGGGTGATGCTTCTCTGATTTCCATCTCTGCTTCCTTATCCTTTGTGTATAGGAGGGCAACTGATTTTTTGGAATTGATCTTGTATCCTGCCACGCTACTAAAGGTGTTTATCAGCTGTAGGAGTTCTTTGCTGGAGTTTTTGGGGTCGCTTATGTACACTATCATATCATCTGCAAATAATGCAAGTTTAACTTCTTCCTTTCCAATTTGAATCCCTTTGATCCCCTTATGTTGTCTTATTGCTATCGCTAGAATTTCAAGCACTATATTAAAGAGGTATGGAGAGAGTGGACAGCCTTGTCGTGTTCCTGATTTTAGTGGGATGGCTTTGAGTTTCTCTCCATTTAATTTGAAGTAAGCTGTCGGCTTGCTATAAATAGCTTTTATTATACATAGGTATGATCCTTGTATCCCTAATCTCTCTAAGACCTTTATCATAAAGGGATGTTGAATTTTGTCAAATGCTTTTTCAGCATCTAATGAAATGATCATATGGTTTTTTTCTTTCAGTTTATTTATATGATGGATTACATTGGTAGATTTGTGTATGTTGAACCAGCCCTGCATCTCTGGGATGAAGCCTACTTGATCATAATGGATAATTTTTCTAATGTGTTCTTGGATTCGGTTTGCCAGTATTTTATTGAGTATCTTTGCGTTGATGTTCATGAGTGAGATTGGCCTGTAATTCTCTTTCTTGGTTGTATCTTTGTGTGGTTTTGGTATCAGAGTAACTGCAGCTTCATAAAAGGAATTTGGCAATGACTTCTCTGTTTCTATATTGTGAAATACCTTAAGGAGTATAGGTATTAGGTCTTCTTGGAAGTTCTGGTAGAATTCTGCATTGAAGCCATCTGAACCTGGGCTTTTTTTGGTAGGGAGGTTTTTTATAACAACTTCTAATTCTTCGCGACTAACAGGTCTATTTAGGTTGTTCACCTGGTCCTGGTTTAACTTTGGTATATGGTACTAGCTGGGGGAAGGGGGTTTGTGCTCTCTTCTGGGACAGTCCACCCCAGGATAGCACACAGTCACCCATCCAGATGGAACTTCTCAGCACCTACACAGGGACACCTGGTAGCCCAAAGAGCCAGCGACCAAGGGCTGTTTGCAGGTCTTTTGGAATGAGCTGGTGACCATAGTGTAGATTCGTTTACTACAATAAGGATTTCTAAAAATGTTTGTTATATTTACTAAATTTGGGCCATTTTCTACTACTACCAACAGTTAGTAGAAATTTCAGTTCTTTACAATCTTACCGAAAATTTTATTGCCATTCTGTTAATTTTATCTACTGTAGTAAATTCATGGGTATCTTATTATTGCTTATTTTTAGCCTTGAACTAATTAATGGTTTGATACTGAGCATGTTTCATTCCTGTTCTCTAAAAGTTGTACATGTTGATGGTACTATGTGGTGTTTTGAGTCATTTATGATTATGTATGATTATGTTGTAATCTAATTCAACCTGAATATATAAATCTCTTGAAAAGTTGGACTTTCTTGGTGGTACCTGAATTATATATTACTTTTTTTCTAATTAAAAATAAAGTAGTAAGGTACATTTTGGTAATCTGTAGTCAGTTTGCTGGCAATATCACATTAAAACTTAGTTCTCTCAACTTAGTATTCCTTTACTAACATCTTCCCATCTCCTCATTACTAACACCTTCATTACTAACATCTTCCCATCTCCTCATTACTGTTGCCAGTCCATGGTAACCACAATTTTACTATCAGTCTCTGTTATTATAATTTTTGATTTTTTTGTATTTTATTAATTTATAGTGTCAGTAACAGTATTGTAGCCACAGTTTACTTTAAAATTTCTTCGTTAGGTATGTGTTTTGTTAGTAACTTCAATTAGTCTTTTGACTTGCTGATTTTCTTTTGGTAAGAAATTTGGAAATTAAAATTTAGCTTATTATTATTATAGTTCAAACTTTGCTTCTGTGCCATGAATAGATTCCTATAATGTATTTTCTTTTAGAAGTTGTTTATGTTTTAAAACTTTATGTTTTGAGATATCATTCAAGTAATTATTTTTTTTTTTGAGATAAAGGTTTCTCTGTAGCATTGAAGCCTGTCCTGGAACTAGCTCTTATAGACCAGGCTGACTTAAAATTCACAGAGAATCACATGCCTTTGCCTCCCGAGTGCTGGTATTAAAGGCATGCACCACCACCACCACAAATAAATTTTTATGTGTAGTATGAGGTGACCTTAGTTCATATTTTATCAGTGGGTTTCCAAATTTTTTAACTACTATTTACTGAAAAGATCTCCTTAAGCCCAGCCTTGTTTTAGAGATCTTACTGATATTCAACTGACCAATAACTCTGGTCTCAGTTTTTTAGCTTTTACTGTTTTACAGATCTGTATGAGGCCAGTCTCTTGTACCATGGTTGTAAAGTAGGTCTTGAAATCAGGTTGTGCCAGTCTTCCAATTTTGTTTTTATTTTCTTTTAGAAGATTATTTTACAATAACTATTCAAAATTCTTTGTGTTTATAGATAGATTTTATAATCAGAAGTTAGTTAGTTTTACCAAAAAATCTGCCTAGATTTTAATGTGAGTATGCAGTAGATAAACTAGTGAGAATCTGGTCTACTTAATGATAGCAAGTCTTCAAAAGCATAAGGATAGTATATCCTTCCATATCCTTAAACCTTTAGCTTTGTCTTTGTGGCATTCTGCAATTCTCAGAATAGAAACATTGTTCAGCTGTATGAGCCTATTGTAAATGGTTTATTGTTTAGTATTTTACTTCCATTTTTTGTTGCATTTCTATAGTAATGATATGCCTCATATTCTGATAAAGTGTATTCATTTCCTTGTAGGTTAGGAGTAATTATTTTAATATTTCTCACACATATAATTATGACTTTCCTGAATGGCTTTTCATTTTCTTGTTTATTATATTGACTGAAACTTTCAGTACAGGGTGCATGGAAGTTCATGCTTGTATATTCCATTTTTTTTTGTTTGTTTCTTGATACAGGGTTTCTCTGTAGCTTTGGAGCCTGTCCTGGAACTAGCTCTGTAGACCAGGCTGGCCTTGAACTCACAGAGATCCTCCTGCCTCTGCCTTGCTAGTGCTGGGATTAAAGGAGTGCACCACCACCGCCCAGCTATGTCCTTCTTTCTATATGTATAATATTTCCAACTATCATACCCAAAGCCCAAGTGATAAGAATACATAAATGATGACTGGTCTAGAGGTTCTTTGCTAGGCATGATAACATATGGTATGTGTATTAAGATTAGAGAACTGGGAACGGCATAGTTTCATCTCTTTTTTCTTTTTAAGTTAAAATAATGTTTGTTGTCTTATCAGTATGTTTGTTTTCCCTTCATGTATGTATGTGTGTCTGTCTGTGTGTGTATACATACACATGCACATATACCTGGTATTATGGAGCACAGAGGAGGATGTCTGATCCCTTGGAACTGGGGTTACATATGGTTCTAACCGGCCATTTGGTGCTGAGTATGGAACCCCATTCCTCTGCAAAAGTCGCAAGTGCTCTTAACCACTGAATATTGTCTCTAGCTCTTAGAATTTAAACTCTTTAAATGCAAGCTTTTTGTTGTATTTTTAACTTTTTGCATTTAATTGTACTTTTATTTGATGTTTGTTGTGGATTGTGATGTATATGTCAATAACAACAGGTAGGCTTACAGGCATTTTTTCCTCTATTTCCCTGATGATAGCATGTCACAGAACTGTAGTACAATATCACACCCACAATGGTACCAGCTGCACCAGTCAAAGCACAGAATGGTTCTATCATTCCAATATCACTAGTGTTTGTCCTTAAAGGCCACCTTAATCTCCCTTATTTTCCAGGTCTAAAGATTGTTTTAATGATTTTTTTTCAAACATTGGTATAGAGTTGGATTTAAACAGATGTATAAATTACTAATACTTATCTAGTATTTGAATATATGAATAGATCAACTTTTCTCTGTTTCAATTTGGTCATATTTCTTACTTCTTCCTAGAAGTCTTTGTTATACAAGGGATTGTAGTGAAATTGATTTATTTTCATCTTACAGAAACTGCATTTTTCTGTTGTACTAATTGTCTCACATAAAAGTTAGTGACGTTAGACATATGTTTGTCAAACTGCTATCCAATGCCCAGCAGTCTAATACCAGCACTTTAGATATGATGAATTTAGCAAATATTTGCTCCCCCTGTGCGACTTCAACTTGATCAAGAAAAAAATGAATAAAATAAATAATTACAATGATGGTAAGTATAGAATATGGTACTCTGTGGGAACTCAGAGAAGGCTTCCTTTGGGAAGAAGTTCTTGGAGTAAGGTGGAAAGATTGAATGAGGGAAGTGGTCGGTTATTGAGCGACTAGTGTGAGTACTCTGAGGCAGAAGGGAACACAGTGAGTTTATGAGGGTTTGGGGCATATAGTGACAAGGTGTGGGGAGTTTGTGTAACCTGGATAATTTACAAGGGAAATGAGATTAGACAGTTAAATGGAGATCAGCTTTTATAGGACCTTTTATAAAATGCAGATTAAACTAAAGTATTTTAAGGAAGGAAGTGCCATGTTTTGTTTGAATTTTGGAAAAGATACTCATTTTTGTGCATAACAGATTGAAGAGAAGCCACGATCAACACAGACCAGATTGGAAGCCACTGCAATCGTCTAATTTAAAAGTGTTGCTGGTTTTCCTAAGGTCATGACAATGGAGACAGAGAAATGGAATAGTTGAGGAATTAAAGTCTGAATCCACACACTATTTGCTTCCTTTAAAATATCTTTTTTTTTTTTTTTTTTTTTTTTTGGTTTTTCGAGACAGGGTTTCTCTGTGGCTTTGGAGCCTGTCCTGGAACTAGCTTCGTAGACCAGGCTGGTCTCGAACTCACAGAGATCCGCCTGCCTCTGCCTCCCGAGTGCTGGGATTAAAGGCGTGCGCCACCATCGCCCGGCTCCTTTAAAATATCTTAAGAGATGACATTTAATTTATCTTCTCCTGTTCTTTGTAATGTTACTGTACTGCTCATGTGGTTCTTTGGAAGTCACCGTTTGTTATTTATCCTACTTGGCATTAATAGCTAATTTCTGCCTTTACTGTTATATTTCTCTTGCTGTGATAAGACACTATGACCTAAGTAACTATAGAAGAAATAATGGGGTGGGTGTAGTTTCAGAAAATGAGTCCATGACCATCATGGTGAGGAGCATGGAAGCAGGTAGGCAGACATGGTAATAGATCAGTAACTCAGAGCTTGCATCTTGATCTACAATTACAAGACAAAGAGAGCTAATTGGGAGCGGTTTGGGCTTTTGAAACATCAAAGCCTGGCCCCAGTGACACACCTCTTTCAACAAGACCACACCTCCTAATTATTCCTAAACAGTTCCACCAACTGTTGACCAAGTATTCAAATATATGAGCCTATGGGGACTATTCTCATTTAAACCATCACAGTTACTTTGTTGTCTAGGACATTGTTTGGATTTTTAATAATGGAACAGCATATATAAAATAACATATAAGATAAGCTAAGTAATATGTAAATACTAAATGGTGTTTCTTCTAATAAATTAGTTTGGGCTTTTAGGAAGTAAGTATAAAGTAAGCTTAACTAAAGATATTTCTGAGATGATTCCTGGTTAGCACTTGTCAATTGAAAGGAGAGGGAAGTAGTTGGTAGTGATGATGACGAATAGCAGGGACACCAGACCTCTAAAATGAGAAGACTGGCTCTTGAATTAAAAAGAAAAAATGGCATATGTGATGTGCTATGTAATTATATGTAACTGCTCTTTTGTTATTGAAGCTCCACATTCTAAATTATTTCCTGTAATTACCACACCAGAAAAACTGATACAAAAAAATTCAGGGGCTAGTGAGTCAGTTATTATAAAGGAGAGTATGCCTTACTAGAACTTCTAACACTTTTTTTTAAGTTAGTTGAAGGAAGGATGGAAGCTTAGTGGGTGAAAAGCACTACTTTCTGAACTCTCTTTCCCACCATTACCTTTTTTTTTTTTTTTTTTTGGTTTTTCGAGACAGGGTTTCTCTGTGGTTTTGGAGCCTGTCCTGGAACTAGCTCTTGTAGACCAGGCTGGTCTCGAACTCACAGAGATCCGCCTGCCTCTGCCTCCCAAGTGCTGGGATTAAAGGCGTGCGCCACCACCGCCCGGCCAACCATTACCTTTTATCTTGGAAGCCTATGCAACCGTGGATTGCTTACAATCCTTTTAGAGTAAAATCCTTCCTAGTGTTATGTTTAGGAAATATATGCAACTAAAGCAATCTAGCACTTTAATTTGTGTAAAAAATTTTTTGTTTGTTTTCTCTTTCTTTTCCTTCCTTCCTTCCTTCCTTCCTTCCTTCCTTCCTTCCTTCCTTCCTTCCTTCCTTCCTTCCTTCCTTCCTTCCTTCCTTCTTTCGTTCTTGACAGGATTTCTCTGTCTAACAGCCCTAGCTGTCTTGGAATTAGCTCTTGTAGGCCAGGCTGGCCTCGAACTCACAGAGATCCACCTGCCTCTGCCTCCAGAGTGCTGGGATTAAAGCTTGCACCTTTGCTCACCATTTTTGTAATTTTAGGACTACTATAATTCAAAACTATTTTGAAATGTGTCTTTTTAAAAAAGATTTAAATTTTGTTAACTTGAGTATTAATAATATTAAGTAAGAACACTTTTTTTTAAAAAAAAAACCTTTTAGATTTACTAATTTAATTTTATGCATATGTGCTTTAGTGTATGCAGTTTGCACTTGTGTATTTAGGAGTCTGTCCAGATCAAAAGATGCCATCAAATCTCCCAGAACTGGAGTTTGAGTTTGTGGTGGTCGCAAACGGCCACGTGGGTGCTGGGAGCCAAAGCCAGGTCTTCTACAAGAGCCATAAGCTCTCTTAATTGCTGAGGTATCTCTCCAGCCCCTAGCACTTGGCCTTTTAAAATTGTTTTGTAGTAAAGCTTAATATTTTACTTTTCTTAGTGTGGAATGGATAACATGTCTATATCCATAAATATTTATCAAATATAATTTTATTTTGAATATTTATTGTTATAATTAAGAGTATTCTCATCTTTCCAAGCATGGTGGCGCATTCTTTAAATTCCATCAGGGAGGCAGATGCAGCTGGCTCCCTGGGTTCGAGGCCAGCCTGGTCTACAGCAAGAATTCCAGGACAGCCTGGGTTACACAGGGAAAATCTGTCTCATTCTTGTGCTACCTTGTTTAAATGGTTTTAGGTATCTGTGTAAATCCAATATTTCTCTGTAAAAAAATACATTGTAACTTGCAATATACTTAAATTTTAACTTTACAAAACTGAATGTATTTATTCTAAGATTTACTTTTCTAATTTGTCTCATAAATATTTCTGTTGAGAGGTGTACTTATCTTTCTGTATTTGACCACCCATGAAGATTTTAAAAATAACACGGTCTTCTATAAAAAAAAAAAAACCCAAACAAACAAAAACTAAAAACAGTTTAACATGGGGGACAGAGTGGGCTTTCTATACTTTTTAAGTCATTTTTATAAGACATGAAGAGATTTTCTAAATGACAGTCATTAGAAGAAAGAAGAGAATGGGATTTAGTGGTTCGGTGTTAGGAATGACAGTTTTGACAATTTTTTTAGTCCCAGTTTCTTACCTCTGTAGTCGTAGTCAAACTATGTTTTCCTTCAGTAGTCCCCACTTTGTTTATTTGGGAAGTAGTTACTATACTGATTACATAGATATCTGAGCTTTAAAAATAGTTTGTTATATATATTTATTTATTGAAAGAGGGAGAATGAGGGAGAGAAAGAAAGAAAGAAGGGATCAAGGCAAAGGGTGAATGATTGTAGTAGTATCAAAGAGTCCCACAATCGCCCAGGATGGAGTATAACAAAAGTGTATTTATTTGAAGATAAACTCACTGTAAGAGTATCCATCTGCAGTCCTCTGTATGCACTGGGATCTGGAACCAAATCCAGCAGGAAAAGGTCGCCTTACACACTTTTCATCTGCATTTATAATACATGAGACCATGCCCAAAGTGGACCAGTATCTTAAAAGCTACTGGCTGAAGGAGTTCCCACAACAAAGGAGAAAAAGGGGAGGGAAGGCAGGAGAGGGGAGTAGATCAAGTTAGTGTGTGTGGGCATACTTGTGCTCATGTGAGAATCAGAGGAAAACTTGTGAATTTCTCTTCTGTCCTTCCTCAGTGTCATGGATGTTGATTAAACTTGGGTTGTCAGGGTTGTTGGTGACAAATGTCTTTTATCTGCTGAGCCATTTCAGGTCTGAGATTTAAGAATTTTATGAACAAAAAAGTATAAAAGCACATAGCACATTTTCTGGCATATAGGGCATGTTTTCAATATGTATTACTTTCCATTGCATCTTTATTTTCCTAATTAGCTTTAATCCTGTGACAATTGTAAATTTTTTTCTGGTAGGTTTTTTTTTGATGTAATAAAGCATGAGAAATAAGTTTAAAATAAATGAATGACTGCATGTAGTAAGTAAACCTAGATACAAATGTTTTAATATACACCAAATACTTGAGCAATTTTTTTGCTTCTGCTAACTTATATATGTAATATATGTAGCTCAAGCACTGTGGGATATTAATTTCTTTACCTCTTGACATATTTGATATAGACAGATAACCATGGACTAAGTGCTTCTATTTATTCTCATGGCCCTTGTCCTCTTAGATCAGATTGACCCAGGTATTTCTCCAGACAGGTTTCACTGTCACGATTCTTTCCTGGTGTTTTGTTGTGCAGGTCAGTGCCAAATTAAGCATATTCATATGTGTGGGGGCATGTATTGGAGAGATGAATAAATGACTTTTAATTTTTATTTAAAATATGATCATTTACCTTATAGTAAAAAGAAGTAGTTTATTAATTTAGTTCATGAGGACTTAAATGATTTTTAATAATTCATAAGTTTTTGTGTGGGGGCATGTATTGGAGAGATGAATAAATGACTTTTAATTTTTATTTAAAATATGATCATTTACCTTATAGTAAAAAGAAGTAGTTGTATTAATTTAGTTCATGAGGACTTAAATGATTTTTAATAATTCATAAGTTTTTTTTCAGCCATAGAGTATTAGATTACTGCTGACTTTTTAGTGTCATAGTACCTTGTGGTACTTTCTCTACAAGGTTTAAAAGTATATGCCAGTTTTGTTTCCCTAGCACTATACATAAGAAATAATTTCTACAGATGCTGTAAAAAGAATGCCTTCAGAAGCCATTAAATGCTGTTTACATCTTAAAAGGATTGGTCAGTTTCATTGTCTTCTTTGTCAATCTTGATCGGAGCTCACAGACTAAGTCTATAAGCCTGCATGTGCCTGGCAACTGTTACCTAGTGACAGTTTCAGCTGCAGTAGCCATTGGCTGTGCTGATTGGGGCAGGAGGACCGAGTCACCTTTCTGATGGTGAGTTCTTCTGCATCAGCTCTGGATAAGGAGGAGGAGCAGACTCTGGCTCAGGTGGAAGCAGCGAGACTGAGAAACTGTAAAGACTCTCCCGGCAGCATCTTGCTAACTGCATCACAGTAAATCGGACTTCTGAATCAAGCAGCCCCGCTTCACAGCTGATATGAGTGAATTCGCATGAGAAGCATTACCTTATTCCTGTAACAAGAGAACTATTTTGTGATAAGTGAAACTCAGCATGTTCAAGGAGGAGTATTCTGTGGCTGACATAAAAGAAGGACTTCCCTTAATGGTGTGTTGCTGCACGAGAAAATAACTTTGAGAAGAATGCTTTCTATTAAGCTGCTACGTTGTTCCTGAAGGAAATGTTTTCATTTCTAGCGCATGCTATTTCTTGAAAAGCTATGCCAACAAAGAGTGACAAGAGACTCCCTGAATTGCTTGTACTTGGGGGAAAGACTTTGGCAAATGTTGACCCGGTGCCAGAATGACCTTGGAAACCTTTTGGATGGATTCTGCCCTGCCAGAATCACAGTATGTCAAAGCCCAGGATTTAAACACATCTTGATGTGTTGAGATATTTTAAAACAAAGACTATTTCCCAGCCTACCTGATGGCCCTGCTTTAATTGAGTTTTTGCTTAAAATAGAATACAGAAACAGAAGAGGCATTTTTTTTAACATATGGCTGCTAATAACTGCAAATATAATAAAACAAGGTAAATCTCTACTTTCAAGTATTTAGTTGAAGTAATGATTTAATGTGTTAATCATCTAATGGAAATAGGAAAACTGTAACAAATTGGAATATGAAACCTACTAGAAAGACTTAATTAACAGATACTAGCAGCATCTTTAGTGAAATGTGCTCAGTGTTCAGGGACATTTCTATTACTGTCTAAATTTCATCTACATTTATAATATATGTGTATTGTTGAATATGTGAGGAATTACTTCGAGCTGTGTGTTTTATTATGCTTCTTTACAAGGACATATCCTACCAAATAATGAAAGTTATTTTTAGTTATAGAAGCTGAAGTTAATAACAAAGATTTATTTTGAAATAGAAGAGATATAAATTGCATTGCTGTCAGCATATCAGCAATTGTGGTGGTCTAATGCTAATTTCATATAAATGTTCAAAGAATGAATAGAGAATTAGGACTTTAGACGTTTATTCTGCTTTTAGTTTTAGGTGTTGATACACTAACTCATTGTGCAATATCTTCTCTACTGGAAATTATCTTTTATTTTCATAAGCATTATATAGCAATCTGGAACCTGATTTTTATCCCTGTGTACCTCGTTGTGTCCATACAAATGGTTCTTTTGTAATTAGCCTTTATAGAATTATTGTTCTTACCTTTTAAAAAATGAAAGAAAAATGGTTCTTAAAGTCTTTCCATCAGTATTAGATGTGAACTGAGGCCAAGAACACTTTTTATCATGTGAACTTTTTCTTGGCTTTTCATCTAAAACTAAGATCTTAATTATTTGAATTCTAAAATATGAGTACATTTTTTTATCGTAGTTCATCACAGTTGAATTAGGAGACCTTAGGCAGTTTAAGACTGTTTCTTTTATTTTTCTTTCTAGCTGCTCTCTAAAAAACTGTATCTTGAGAGAAACATTTCTTCCCTTGACAGTGTGTTTTTTTATTTTTTTATTTTTTTACAGATTTATATTTCATAGCACTAGGTAATAAATCCAGTTTCTCTAGAAGTGCCTGTATGTGCAAAAGTTGCTTGAAAGCACCAGAAGGAGCTAACAAGAGACCTCTTTTCACCTTTCTAGCTTATCCTCCTCCTTTATCCCCCAAAGCTGAGATGTGTCACTGGTGAACTAAGGCTGACGAAGAGACCTGAGCACACTGTGAGATGCTCAGCTGTAATACAGGCATTGGCACTTTCTACTGAAGCTGGTTCTCAGACACTGATTTGCAGAGTGTCTGGCACGGGTACCTGCTTGCTGCAGCCAAAGCTACAAATTTTTCTAATTCCAAGCCATGAATGAATCCAAGTGGACTGAATGGAGGATCCTGAACATGAGCAGTAGTCTTGTGAATATGTCCGAGCATCATTCCTGCCCACTTGGATTTGGTCACTACAGTGTGGAGGATGTTTGCATCTTTGAGACAGTTGTTATTGTCTTGCTGACATTTCTAATCATCGCTGGGAATTTAACAGTCATCTTTGTCTTTCATTGTGCTCCACTGTTACATCATTATACTACCAGCTATTTCATACAGACAATGGCATATGCTGACCTCTTCGTTGGAGTTACCTGCTTGGTTCCTACTCTGTCTCTTCTACATTACTCTACAGGTGTCCACGAGTCATTGACTTGCCAGGTGTTTGGATATATTATCTCAGTTCTAAAAAGTGTTTCTATGGCCTGTCTTGCTTGCATCAGTGTGGATCGCTATCTTGCAATAACCAAGCCTCTTTCCTACAATCAATTGGTCACCCCTTGTCGCCTGAGAGTTTGCATTATTATGATTTGGATTTATTCCTGCCTAATTTTTTTGCCTTCTTTTTTTGGCTGGGGCAAACCTGGTTACCACGGTGACATTTTTGAATGGTGTGCCACATCTTGGCTCACCAGTGCCTATTTTACATGCTTTATTGTCTGTTTACTTTATGCTCCTGCTGCCTTGGTTGTCTGCTTCACTTACTTTCACATTTTCAAAATTTGCCGGCAGCACACCAAAGAGATAAATGACCGGAGGGCCCGATTCCCTAGTCACGAGGTAGATGCCTCTAGAGAGGCAGGACACAGCCCCGATCGTCGCTATGCCATGGTTTTATTTAGGATAACCAGTGTATTTTACATGCTATGGCTTCCATATATTATTTACTTTCTCCTAGAAAGTTCTCGTGTCTTGGACAATCCAACACTGTCCTTCTTAACCACTTGGCTTGCTATAAGCAATAGTTTTTGTAACTGTGTAATATACAGCCTCTCCAACAGTGTTTTCCGCCTTGGCCTCCGAAGACTTTCTGAAACAATGTGCACATCTTGTGTGTGTGTGAAGGATCAGGAAGCACAGGATCCCAAGCCCAGGAGACGGGCAAATTCCTGCTCCATTTGAAGAGAACTGCACAGTAAATCAAATGTAATGTGATTTTGGTTTTGGTTTTGGATTGTATTCTTGATTTATTTGGAAATTTGCCCTAGAGAAATGTTTATATGAATAGTTGACTATGAAGTGAGGAATGACATTAAAGGTCTCTTTTATTTCCTTTTGTGCAAGAAAAAAAGCAAAAGGAAAGGATGTATGGAGAATAATCTCGTAAGAGGATTACAGCTTGTGAATATGTGTTCAGTGTTTGATCCTCATCACTGAGGATCGAAGAGGTACTTCAAATCTACAAAATATGAGTGCTTCTTAGCATCTCTTTTTCTACATTCTCTCTGCCTATGTCTCTGTCTTTTCTTTAGACTTATTCTGTGTTTTTACTCCTTGTACTTGTAGTTGTTCATTATTTACTAACCTGTCCTTCATGAAAAGTACAAGTACTACATATATGAGGCCAAGTATAACCTTTCCATTATAGCACTGAGACATGCAGTCTACATCAGTTGTGTTGTGTTTAGGGAGGGTACACAGTAAGTGTTACGTTTTATTATTTTTCATACCACAGGTGTTTATGTTCTTGTCATCTTCTTCACAGCACAGATTCTCCACTACAAACAGAAAGGAACAATATCTTTTTTTTCTTCTGTAAAAGGACTTTTGGTTTCTTTCCCTTTCCCCAACACCTGCAATTGCCAAATCAATATTTCATTCCTCTGAAACAAACTCTGTAACTGTCTTAGCTGATGAATGAATCCTCTCTATAAGGGAGTCAAGGTGTTAAATAAGGTATTTTTTCTAACAAAGAAATCTAGTAGCTAAGAGATTGTGTTTAATACTTTGATAGATTTTGGAAACATTTTATCTGCTTTCTTTGAAGATTGTTCATGTGCCTAAAGTTTTTTTTTGCTATAGTAAGGTTTTTATATTTTCTCTATAAAGCCCAGAATATTCCTAACGCAGATGCAGAATACTCACTTGTGATGAATATCACTCTTTGTGCTACTCATAAGGCCCTTTAGAAAAAGTTAAACACTGAAATTGCGTATTAGGTTTGCAACAACTTATTTCACGTCCACTACTCATTTTTATGGTATGTAGTTCATATTTTTTACAAAAGTATAAATTATATTATGTGGCTTGTGCCTAATGTTTTCATATATATATATATATTGTTTAAGTTGTCAACATTGGAACCACATGTATGGACTTATTTTGAAAGGAAAATACTTTTGTGTAGTTGTTTAGATATTTAGAGTAGAGGAAGCTGCCTTCTTAGTGCTGCTGGTGATGCAGTATACTTACGAAAAGCAGTTTAGAGATGTTATTAATTTGTTTTATAATGGTCTGTTTTCAAATGTGGAGAGTAACTAATTTTGTAATGGGCTACTTGAGAGTAAATAATAAGTTGTTGGGAGTTTAGGTTCTGCCATAATAAAGCAGATGTGAACAGAGCAGCTTATATTTTTATCCTAAGTTCTTGCTAGAAAAGTTTTAAAAATTTCTATTACACTGCTGAGAATTTTCCTTCTTAGCACTTAAGATTTTTTTTTAATTTGTCTTATGAAAAACATTTAATGAAGCGTGCCTATGACTCTAACATAGAAGCCAACCATGTCTGCACACTGGTGTTTTGACTTTAAAAGTCTGTTAAAGAAATGTTGTCACTTTATTGAGGTTTTTCTTAACCCCTGTATATTTTTAAATATGTAAGAAATGTTTAAAATAAAAAATAAAATAGTATTCTATATATTAAAATCAGACTTTGTATCAGTTTACTAAAACACCAGGAACAAGAGTTATTTGTTGGGAGATTGTTCTATACTTCCATTTCTGGGATTTGTGTAGACTCGTGTTTCCTGTTTATCAGTAGTATCTTAGATGAATTGAACTGTACCTTTTAAAATAGTATTTCTTACTCTTCAAATATGAGAAATAAATTCTCCAATATTATACATATATTACAGGAATTCATTTTTGGTTTGTTTAATTTAGCATAGTTTAGAGGGGTTGGAAAGATGGCTCAGTGGTTGAGAGCACTTACCATTCTTAAAGAGACTTGACTTCCATTCCCAGCACCCAATGGGGCAGCGTAATACAACAGCTCTGGTGAATCCAGCACCCTCTTCAGTCCTCTGCAGACAACCAAAGTCATCTGTACACACCCCTTCAGACATACATACACAATAAGAAATCAATGTTTATAGAAATTTAGAGGTCTGGACAGAAACCTTGGAAATATTCCCTCTCCTAACATTTCCTTGTAACGTTAAGTAGTTTTGTGCTAGGCTCAGTGTTAGGTTTTATGTGTATTATAATATTTAATCCTCTCTATAGCCCTTGCTCAAATCACAGTTAATTTCAGTCTAGAGCTGAGGAAAAATGACTCACTCACGATCGCTCATTCAATTATGGAGCCTTCTGCACACTTCTCTGGCCTGATGTCAAAGCCTGTGTCCTCTGCCAGCGTACTACACAGTTGTCTACACCTGGCTTAGTAAAAAGGCCGAATTACAATCTGTATTGCTGTTTAGACAAGCTTTAAGACCTCTGCATCTCTCACTGTGCCTTTTACTTCCATTTTTTTTTCTGGGCATCATTTATTTTCAAGTGCTGTCTTTTGCCTCAGTTTTTTTCTCTGTGGACTGTCATTTTCTTTGATATCATATACTTCTTTTATTAAAACCTCAGCCTGTTATTTTCAACCTTACCAACGTATTTTGTAATCAAACTAGAATTCTGGGGACATACTAACTCCTTGATTTTTGATCATTTGTGATAAATTTTCCTTGAGTAGCTTTTTCAAAGCTCTTTGAACTTTTTTGAAGGGCAAGGGTGAACAAGGACTTTATTTTAATAAAGGAGGTACTATCTTGCAGCAGAAATCCCGTTCCTCTGGCTCTTGAAATCCTTTGCTTCTTCTCCCAAGACATCTCCTCAATCTTCCTTGTAGGGATTGTGTTTCACATGGCTCAGTTAGAGGCTCCTTATATTCAGCTGTTCTCTGATTTTTGACTAGTTGTGACTCTACAGTGTTGTCCATTTGCCACAAAAAGAAACGTTTTTGATGAGATGTGAGAGTTTCAATTACCTGTGGATATAAGGGCCTGGGAGTAGTTGGGGAGGAATGAGAGTATAAATATAATTAAAGTATGTTGTAGTATTCTTATGTATTTCCTCCAGGACTCCCTGGGATCACAGATCTCAGGGCTACACCATCAGCTACATCAGCCAACTCTTCAATTCTGCTCATGGTCCTGGGGAGGAATCCATATATTCCCTTGACTTTTTAAAAATGCTTGTATGTACGCCTACAGGTGTTCGTGTGTGTATATGATAACATGCGTCCATATGATTATGTGGAGATCAGGGGTTGACCATAGTATGTCTTCCTTAATTGCTTTCTTTTTCTTTTCTTTCTTTCTTTCTTTTTTTTTATTTTTTTGATTTCTCAAGACAGGGTTTCTCTGTAGCTTTGGAGCCTGTCCTGGAACTAGCTCTTATAGACCAGGCTGACCTTGAACTGACAGAGATCCGCTCGCCTCTGCCTCTTGAGTGCTGGGATTAAAGGTGTGCACCACCACCGCCTGGCCTCAATTGCTTTCTTTCTTTTTTTTTTTTTCTTTTTGGTTTTTGAGACAGGGTTTTTCTGTAGCTTTGAAGCCTGTTCTGGAACTCGAACCTTAGACCAGTCTGGCCTCGAACTCACATAGATTCATCTGCCTCTGCCTCCCGAGTGCTGGGATTAAAGGCATGTGCCACTACGGCCCAGCCCTCAATTGCTTTCTATCTTACTTGATTTTTTTTTCATTTATTTAATTGTGTTTGAGTCTGCACATGCATGTCCACAAACACATATGCACCATGGTACACATGTGTAGGTCAGAAAACAACTTGTGAGAGTCAATTCTGTCTTTCTGCTATGTGGGTTCTAACAATTATCAGGCTTGGCAGAAAGTGCCTTTACCCACTGAATCATCTTGCCAGCAATCTACCCTGTTTTGAGATGGGGTCTCTTACTGAATCTGGCTAGATTTTCAGGCCAGCAAGCTCTAAGAACCCTCCTATCTCTGCCTTCCTAGTGCTGGGATTACAGGTATACCCTTATACCTGGCTTTTATGTGGATGATGGGCAACTAACTGTACTTGGATTTTCATGCTTGTGCAGCAAGCACTTCAGAAACTCAACTCTCTCTCCAGCTCTTTAACTGATGTTGGTGGGCTTCCTGGTTGACAAGACAGGAGGGTGGTGACCTGCTGTCTGCCTCTTAAACCGTTTTGTCCTTAACTTTTCTTTGGGGCCTGGCTAAAGACCAGACACACTAAATGTACATAGTATAGTACATTTTCTAAACTGTGTTTGCCTCAGAGCCTCAGAAGTAGAAATTTTATCAGGGGACAGAGAATTTCAACTTTTATTGTTTGAAAAATGTACATTATTGAATTTTTAAAAAAAGTTTTTTCATTTTCTTTTAAAAATATGTTGTATAATGTTCTCAAAAATTATAAAAATATATTAAAACGTTTGTCACATAGTGAAAGGGACTATGTGAGGAACACTCTGGACTCTGCAATTTACTTCTTTTTGTTGTATTTCAATATATATTTACATAACAAGATGATAAATCAGGACTGTTCTTTTAATCTGTTAAGAATGGGTTAAGAAATATGATATATGTTTCCTATCATGGCATTGTATTTTGTAATACCTACCTGGTTTGTTTATAAGTGAGAGTCAAAAATTATAGTGTACTTTATTACCCAGGGATTCTATTATGTCAATAATTGTTTCTACAGCTTTGCGGTGTTGAGGTGTTTGCATATCACTAACATAGAAGCTTGGGCTGACATCTTAGCTCAGTGGTCTTGGATTGATACTAACTGTTTCAAGACCTCAGTTTTCTCATTGACAAAAATCAGAGGCTGGTTCCTCCTGTTACAAAATGTGAGGACTCAGCATGGCTCTGCATAAGAAGTATTTAGAATGCTTGAATTGCTGTTTAAGGTTTTGCTCCCACATTTATTACCGTCACAACCGAAAGCTAACCAGTTACGACTGAAACAGAATTAATCCTTTCGGAATTAGGCTTAAAAGATAGCATCTTTTCCTGCTTGAAGGTGTTTTAAAGCCAGATTTTGGATTAGACTTAGATGTTTTTAATTACAGAATCTGAAGACATATTTGCCAGGAATAGTTATTTGTGGTTAAAGGTATCCCACAAGCAGTTGTTTAAGACAGTCAGGTGTGAGCCAGAGATTGCTTTCTTATTTCTGTGTATTAATTAATGTTTAAAACAATCTTTTAACAACGGACTTACTTTAGTAAATAAGGATTGTCTTACTATTTTTTTGCAATATGAGCTGTCATTTATTAAAGTAGAATTTGATATATTTGTCACATATATTTTTCAATTATTAGTAAGCTTGTTTAATCTTCAGATACCATGAATTGTATAATTTTAAATATAAATGAGATTGTTGGCTTAAAAGGATTTTCTCAGATCCTCCCCATTCTGAACTCATCATTAGATGTGAGAAAGGTGCACTATGTAATAAACAGATAAAAAAAGAACAAGATTTGAGGAATCTGATAATGTGACAGATATTCTGAGCAAAGTGTCACCTATGCTCAGCTAGGACTTTCACTGGGCACACTGTCCTACACTGTTGGGTCATTGCTATGCAGTTTTTTGTATTTACTGTGAGTGATTATCTTCTCTGTGTAAAGATATTTTATAGCTAGGGATGTAGTTCATCCTACCATGCACAGAACACTGGATTCAAATCCACAGGACAGCATAAACCAGAGTAATTGGTAGTAAATACTTAGAAACTCATGTTCCAGGGGATTCGTCGCCTTCTTCTGGACTCCAAGGGTATTGCGCGCATGTTAATGCACAGATATACATGCGGGCAGAACAGGATACCCATTAAATAAAAATCTTTCATAAACAGCCACTTTATTTAGGATTAAGAAAATAAGTAACTACTGAGGAAAATGAAACAATTATAGTGGAAAAATTGATTTCTTTTTAATATTTATGAAGATGAATGTTTTCTCTAATGCTAGTTTTGTTTCATAATTTTAAAATATTAACAACTTTAAGTATTATAAAATGATTATGAATATTAAGATATTATGATGTTTTTGTTCTTTGATAGTCTTCTGTTGTTTCTTTTGTATAATGAGGAATTATTTTATGATCAGGGAAAGAAAATTTTTGTTTTACTAAATGTTAAAAATATAAATATTTTGAGAGGCCAGTAAAATTGCTTAGTGTGTTGTCACCAAGTCTAATGACCTGAGTTAAATTCCCTAGATGAACATGGTATGAGGAGAGAATGGACTTCTAAAAGTTGTTCTCTGAACACACCAACAGAGCCTATTGTTACAATTATTCTGAATTTCATAAGCCAGTTTTTTTTTAATATTGCAAGTAACTAATAATGTCAGAATATCTTCCTATGAAGACACTTTATATAGCATTATGATTTCTGAAATATTTATTTCTGGTATTTTTTGTCCTCCGTCCCTCCGTCCCTCCGTCCCTCTGTCCTCCCTCCCTCCCTCCCTCCCTCCCTCCCTCCCTCCCTCCCTCCCTCCCTCCCTCCCTCCCTCCCTCCCTCCCTCCCTCCCTCCCTGCCTTCCTTCCTTCTTCCCTTTCTCCCTCCCTGGCTCTTGAAAACTTGTAATACTAGGTGTTTTTGATATATTTTTGCTTTAACCTGAACAGTTTGGGGTCATCACTGAATTTGAAATTATTTCAATCTCTGCTTTTAGTGAACTATTGAATGCATCTTTCTGCATTTTTTCATATCTTTAGCAACAAATGATTCTGTACCAGAGAAATAGAATCTCTTGGCTTTATTAACTGTGTTTTCTAGATAATAGAATTCTACTTTTAGTTCCCCATTTTTGAAAACCATAATTTATATTTTAATAACAATGCATTTTTATATATGATTCTATCAGCCAAGGTAAAGCAAGTCACAATAGAAGATTCACTCACACTGTAGCTCAGACTAAGCTGGAATTCACTCTGTGGCCCAGCTGGCATTGCACTCTTTGTGACCCTGTCTGTATTTAAACATCTTGAGTATTTTGGGCTCAAAGACATAAACCACCATTCCTCGATTTTAGGACTGAGAAAAATAAGTATACACTGAAGAGTTTGCTATTCTGAAAAGTTTTTCATTTTTTGTAAATCATAAAATATATTTTAATAAAGTACCCATGCTTCCAAAACCAAGACATGCATATTTACATAGTAGATATTTATTGAATAGAGAAAGCAAACTTGTTAAGATAAATAATTATAGGATTTAGATTATTTAAAAAGGGAATCAATTTTAAAGCATCAACTGCAGAAATGATGACTGGAAGGAATGAAGGCACCTCTACCTATCAGAGCTACAGGTATTCAAGGCAAACATGACTTTTGACTGCGCATGGGGGAGTATAGTGTGCTGACAATTGCTTGCTCTGGAGTTAGGCTGCTTGGGTTGCATTATCACTCTTCAGTTACCAAATGGGTTGGTAAATTTGAGCCTTCATATCATTATCTCTCAAGGATAATGAAAACACTTCTTAAAAGGCTGTAAATTGAAATGTCTAGGCATAACAGGGAAGTTACAACTGTGAAAGTCCAGTCCAACAAGATGGTCACCTAAACAAGACCTGTGTAAGACAGCACTAGTTTACAATGAACATGGAAAATTTTGCAAGGCATCTGGGTAAAAAAAAACCTATTGATTCCTCTTCTCTGATCCCAGCAGCTCATCCGTAGGCAAATGGCTCACTGTAAATGAAGCTCAGAAGCTTTTCTAACTAGGTTTCAGTTTATCTGCACACGTGTGTGTGTGTGTATGTGTGTGTGTGTATGGATTTGTATTGGAGAAATTCTTTTGCTTATGAAAATTTCTGTTTAACTATTGATATAATAATATTTTAAATATGAAATCATTGCAACATTGTTATAAGTTTTAAACATCAATAATATTGAGCTTCTCATCAGGAAATGAAACTATTATAGTCTTAAACAGCTGACTTGCTTATAGACAAGCTTCTTTTGCAGTACCTCATTAAGTAGTAAAACAGAAAATTGAGCACTATAAGTATCAAACTTGTATGCAATTCTAAAATGTGTATGACCTAATAGAATTTATTATTCAACATAGATTTAGTAGGTTCTTGACAGATTGTAAGTTAGAAAATAAATTTACTCCTATTTAAGAATAAGATTTTTATAAAATCATCAACCAAATTAATTCTGATGTTATTAATGAATGAGAATAGAAAGCAATTTCAAGTGATCAATAGTATATTTTTACTCAAAATTATACAGTCTTAATATCTTGGTAATTTTGTTAATATTCTCTCTCTCTCTCTCTGGCTAGTAATATAGTTTTAAGCTGACCCCTCAAAAACTTTGATTTTCTTCAAGTTTAGTAAATGATTGAGAAAATAAATGATGTGGATAATCATTTTTGCTAACTTGGTGCACTGTAATGAAAGCAAACATCTGTATGTGGTTTTGTGCACTAAATATTATTTCAAGTCACTCACATAGTAGGATCATTATTTGAACCATGTAAATCTCAGTGGATATGTTAATGCCTCTACTGGATAGTTTTATGTCCACTTGACATAAGTTAGAGTCCTTTTAGAAGAGGAAATTCCAATTGAGAAAATGCTTCTACCGTACTGTCCTGTGAGGAAGCCTGAGGCACATTTTTTGATTGATGATTGATTTGAGAGGGTTCAGGGTCTGGCTCACTGTGGCAGTGCCACCTTTGAACTGGTGGTTTTGGGTGCTACAAGGAAGCAGGATGTCCAAGTCATTAGGAGCAAGACAGTAAGCAGCACTCTTTCATGGCATCTGCATCAATTTCTGCTCTTACTTCCCTAGATTAATACAAACTGTAAGATGGAATAAACCTTTCCCTTTACAAGTTGCTTTTGGTCTTGTTTTTATCACAGTAATAGAAAAGTAACTAAGACACTGCCTTTGTTATGTGTTTTCTTAAAAAAAAAAAAAAGCCGGGCGGTGGTGGCGCACGCCTTTAATCCCAGCACTTGGGAGGCAGAGGCAGGCGGATCTCTGTGAGTTCGAGACCAGCCTGGTCTACAAGAGCTAGTTCCAGGACAGGCTCCAAAACCACAGAGAAACCCTGTCTCGAAAAATAAAAAAAAATAAAAAAATAAAAAAAATTAGGAGCCTGGGCATGGTGATGCATGCCTTGTAGTCCTAGCCACTAAGGTAGACTGGTGTGAGCAAGGGTAAGGAGTGAGCCTTCTTACAGTCCATGATCATCTTGGGTAGTATAGAAATAACTCACCTTAAAAGAAAGTTTCATTTATTGCTTTGTATTAAAATATTATTGAAAGATAGAAAAGTTATTTTATGTGTGCATTTGTCTGTATGAATGTATATGCACTCTGTGCATAATTCTCAAAAGAGGTTATCTAATAATCCTGAAACTGAATCCGATGCCACCATGTAGGTTCGAGAATGGAACCTTGGTCTTTTGCATGAGTGACAAGTGTTCTTACCCTCAACCAAGCTGGCTCCTCAGTGATTCCCCCTCATTAGTTTATATTTAAGTAAAAGAGTTCAGAGGGAATCATTGAGTCCTTCTACCTTTTCCATTGCAAGCAAGGTATAGTTGTTTAAGAGAAAATCAGCGATTGCTTGTAGAGATGCATTGATTAAAATTACATTTTCTTTTTCCCCCTGAATATACCTGCCAGTTTGCCTTTTTAAAAGATGCACATTCTGGTTCCTCACAACTCTGTAACAGTTTGTGTTGTTAATCCCTGTGAATTGATCCTTAGATTCTAACTCCTGTCCCTTTATACAACTATCTTCTTTTTTCTCTTTAACTGAGATTCTTTGTCATTTTTGTTTCTGATCTCCAAGGATATGTTGCTTCAGAAGAAAAATCTGGGGGTATTTTAAATAGAATGAGAGAGAGTAGATCATATAGTGTTCCCTCACCTGGTATAATTAGGTAGAAAAATAACCACTGATTCTGGTTTTCTTTTGTTCCACGCCCCTATGAAGTAGGAGTTTTGAAATACAGGGATTTTAAGATGTAGTTATTTATATCTTAAACATTTATTCATCTTATGGCATATTCTTCATGAAAATCTTTATAAATAAAACTTTATCCATATGTAGTATATTTGTAGTTTTAAAAGAGGGATACTAAGTAAAATTGTGATTATTCTCCATTTTCATAAATTTTTCTTTTGCAAAAAGAGCTGAATTTGTTTATCTTTAAGTAAAAGAGTTCAGTGGGAATCATTGAGTCCTCCTACCTTTTTTTGCATGAAGCTCAGAGTTTCTGAAGAAGCTTCACCCTCAGCAATCCTATAGAACAAATGTAATTAGGCTCCTGAATTTTCAGTATATACCTTTCCGAATCCTAGAAGAAATTCTCGTATTGTACTTTCTTTTCCGAACTTAAAATAAAAGCAAAAACAAATATCTTGATACAAGTAAGTTTTTGAAAAATTGTTGGACTGAGGTCATCTTCCCGCTTTAATTTCCATTTACTCAGTGCTGCTTCTTTGGTGATTAAAGCCATGTATTCTTTGAGACATTGAAGTCTGCTATTGCTGTTCTTCCAATATTAATTCAGTCTTCATTGTCGGCTATTTTATTGCATCTGGTGTGCACCATACTTTGAGAAAGGCTAGTATTTTCCCTTCGGTAATGCTACCTCTGTTGTAGCAGTGATAACGTCTAAAGATGTGTGTGTGTGTGTGTGTGTGTGTGTGTGTGTGTTGGGTGGGTGGGGGCCTCACTTAGGTAAAAATCTACCGAACAAAACCACCAGAAGCTTTGAGGTTTGTTCGTGGATACGAAGACTTCAGCTGTTGAGAATGTATACCCCAGACCCCAGGGCTAGTGTGGGATTTAGGATTCCCTAACATGAAGACCATATGTGGAGATCTTACAGTGGCCCTTGGAATGCTTTGTCTACAGTGAATATTACATTAGTTTTGAGCTTGTACAAGGTGATCTCTGCATTGTAAGTAGTTTATTTGTTGAACTGAAGTAAATTTATTTACAGGTGTTTTTTTATTATTATTGAAAAAAATTTCCGCCTCCGCCCTGCCTCCCATTTCCCTACCCCTTCCCTCACTCCCCTCCCCCTCCCCCCACTCCTTTTCTCCTCCCTCTCCAGTCCAAAGAGCAGTCAGGGTTCCCTGCCCTGTGGGAAGTCCAAGGTCCTCCCCCCTCCATCCAGGTCTAGGAAGGTGAGCATCCGAACAGGCTAGGCTCCCACAAAGCCAATACATGCAGTAGGATCAAAACCCGTGACATTGTCCTTGGCTTCTCATCAGTCCTCATTGTCTGCCATGTTCAGAGAGTCCGGTTTTATCCCATGCTTTTTCAGACCCAGTCCAGCTGGCCTTGGTGAGGTCCCAATAGATCATCCCCACTGTCTCAGTGGGTGGGTGCACCCCTTGCATTCCTGACTTCCTTGCTCATGTTCTCCCTCCTTCTGCTCCTCATTTGGACCTTGGGAGCTCAGTCCGGTCTCTGTCTCTGTCTCCATCCATTGCCAGATGAAGGTTCATTGGTTATGTGCAAGATATTCATCAGTATCGCTATAAGATAGGGCCATTTCAGGTTCCCTCTCCTCAGCTGCCCAAGGAACTAACTGGGGACATCTCCCTGGACACCTGGGAGCCCATCTAGAGTCAAGTCTCTTACCAACCCTAAGATGGCTCCCTTAATTAGAATATATACTTCCCTGCTCCCATATCCACCCTTCCTTTATCCCAATCATCCCATTCCCCCAAGCTCTCCCCATCCTCCCCTTCTCACTTTTCTCTCCCCATTTCCCTTTACCCCCATCCCACCCCATCCCCAAGTTCCCAATTTTTACCCGGCAATCTTGACTACTTCCAATATCCAGGAGTTTAACTATATGTTTTTCTTTGGGTTCACCTTCTTATTTAGCTTCTCTAGGATTACAAATTATAGGCTCAGTGTCCTTTATTTGTGGCTAGAAACCAATTATGAGTGAGTACATCCCATGTTCATCTTTTTGGGTCTGGGTTACCTCACTCAGCATAGTGTTTTCTATTTCCATCCATTTGCATGCAAAATTCGAGAAGTCATTGTTTTTTTACCGCTGAGTAGTACTCTAATATGTATATATTCCACACTTTCTTCAGCCATTCTTCCATTGAAGGGCATCTAAGTTGTTTCCAGGGTCTGGCTATTACAAACAATGCTGCTATGAACATAGTTGAACAAATACTTTTGTAATATGTTAGGGCATCTCTTGGGTATATTCCCAAGAGTAGTATTACTGGGTCCTGGAGTAGGTTGATCCTGAATTTTCTGAGAAACCGCCACACTGATTTCCATAGTGGTTGCACAAGTTTGCATTCCCACCAGCAATGGATGAGTGTACCCCTTACTCCACAACCTCTCCAGCAAAGGCTATCATTGGTGTTTTTGATTTTAGCCATTCTGACAGGTGTAAGATGGTATCTCAAAGTTGTTTTGATTTGCATTTCTCTGATCGCTAAGGAGGTTGAGCATGATCTTAAGTGTCTTTTGGCCATTTGAACTTCTTCTGTTGAGAATTCTCTGTTCAGTTCAGTGCCCCATTTTTTAATTGGGTTAATTAGCATTTTAAAGTCTAGTTTCTTGAGTTCTTTATGTATTTTGGAGATCAGACCTTTGTCTGTTGCAGAGTTGGTGAAGATCTTCTCCCAGTCAGTAGGTTGCTTTTTTGTCTTAGTGACAGTGTCCTTTGCTTTACAGAAGCTTCTCAGTTTCAGGAGGTCCCATTTATTCAATGTTGCCGTTAATGTCTGTGCTGCTGGGGTTATACGTAGGAAGTGATCTCCTCTTGCGTCTCTTCCCTACAGTTTGTTCTGCTAATTCTTCTAAGAGTGGAGTTTGACTTGACTATCCTTTTCTTCTCTGCTTTCCGGTTATAGTGTATAAATAGAAAAGCTTTTGCAAGGAGTATTTTTGGAGATTTGAAAGATTGCTTAATGTAGCTGTCCATCTTAGTTGAATTTTTCCTTCCAGAGTTCACATTTAGTGGACTTGTAAGCTGTTCTTAAATATGCATCTTAAAGGAAGTGAAGTAATTATTGGACTGGTTGTGGCTTTCAGGTAATTTTTCTTATATTCAGCTCAAATGAACATCTGAGTTCTGAATGTTGTTATATAAGGAATTTTATATTTTTATTTTACCCATGAGCTTTTTTTTTTGTACTTTAATAGAACCATTGTTTTTGTCGAGTATTTGCTAAACCTTGAGCCATTCTTAAAACATTTGACTTAGAAGATTCTCACCAGCTCTTCTCTGAATAAACTCCTAATACATTCTTATTTAAATGGGATCAGAGCTGACTATAATGTTTTTGCATGTGATATGCCCAATAATAGATGACTATTAATCTATTATTTTTTGGTTTATATATTTTAATATGGTTTAATCATCCAAGAAAGTAAATCAGATTTAAAGTTATAACTAACTATATTATATATCCATTTTAACATGCTAAATTTATTTTCAATGAATAAATTTTTAAAAATGCTTAATTTCATTTTTTCTATCTGTATGACCTTTATGCTTTTTACAAATACAGTTTTACTTTGGGACATAGAGGCAGGAGACCCATCAATTTGTGGCCAGGCTACACTACATAGTGAGACTCTTTTCTAATAAACAAAAGAACAAAATAAAAATATTTTATTTTTTTACATCATTCTATTGTTTGGATCATAATATTCCCCGAGGCCTTTTTAGTCAACATTTGTTTCCAGCACAATAGCTTGAGAAGTGGTGGGAACTTTGAGAATTTGGCTCTAGTAGGAGGTCTTAGGTCTGTGGGAACATTCCTCTTGAAAGAAATTATAGGACCCTGTCCTCTTTTCCTTGATTCCTGGCCATAATGAGATGAGCAAGTTCCTTCAACCATGTATGCTTTCTGTGACATCTTGATTTGTCTCAGGCTCAAAACAGTAAGGTTGATAACCTATGTACCAAAACTATAATACAGAATAAAACTTCTATCTGCCCCATCTGCTATAGCCATGTAATACTGACTAACACAGATTTTACATTTATTTCTTTTGTACTTTACCTCATTTGTCTCAGTCTTTGTCATTTTTTTTTGTTTTTCTTAGTATGGTAATATTTTTATTTGCAAATGTGATAAATATACCTTTAGTGGATGAACCTAGATTGTTTGAAAAGTTATTGCCAAACCCTGCCAGGAATTCCTTTTACTTTCCTCATACTTGGAGATATGTTAGAATACTTGATAATTAGTATTCAGCATGTAATTATACTCATGTCTGAGATTCATTGCAGCAAAAGGACATGATTTAGTCAAGAGAACAGGTTGTAGTATTATTGAGTCCTCTGAATGAAGTCACACAGGGACCATTTTATTCTTCTCGCACTGAATTGTAGTTGCAAATGTGAAGTGTTGTGTATCTGTGGAACTCATTTACTTAGCATCCCAAGTCCTCACTGCACACTGGTCACATAGGAATCCTTTTCTCTGGCACTTACCATAGTTCTAGATTCCAAGAAGTAAACATATAATTAATATTAACCATGTATCTGCACTGCCAAGGCATAGTCAGCCATCCTTTTCTTTTCAGGGAAATTTTGTTTAAGTTTAGAGAACCTTTTTTGGTCAAGTTTTCAAAGCCAGTTAGGGGCCAACTTTGCAAGTGAGCTGTTCTAAGGACAAGTAGACTCTAGAAGAATAGATTGGATGTAATCTGGTGTTACACTGACTTTCACTAAAATACATATGTTAGCATTTTTAGATATTGGTGGAAGACAATTTCTTACAGTATATACGAACAAGAGTCATTTGGTAGGTTTTATGTTTATAGAAATTACTTTGAATGAAGACTTTTTATCAAAACATTATATCTCTTATTTTTATAGCAATAAACTATTCATTTGTGATATACCTTAATCTCATCTTGCCGTCTTTGTTGTTTTTCCTAACAATAGTTTCAGTTATTGCCATTCTCTTTCTCATTATGACTAATTGCAAATATTTTTAGATAGGCAATTGGCAAAGATGTTATACAACTTACAAAGCCTAGTTTTCTACTAATGCTTGATTGTTACTTTTAACTATAATTTTTTACTATTAAGGGGAAATTTTACTTGGGAAAAATACAATTTAAATAGTGAAACCAGCTAAATCTTCAAAATTTAACTTTCATGAATTATGTTTTAATTAGCTTATAGAAAGATGTTACTTATTTTACAACATTTTGTTTAATGTAATCCAGAAGGTGTTTTGGAGTTGTTTGAAGATAGCATACTCTTCCAAACTTATAATATTGAAATACAGATTTTTAAAAAGATAAAACCAAGCCCTTTTGTTTATTCATTCAGCAAATCAAAGTATAATTTATCATATAATTATTTGTACTCCATTACTACCTTTTAAATATAGAAAGTCTTTTTAATATGCATATCTTTAGGACTTGAAATGTAGTTTGCAAGAAGATTTTCAAGAATACATTTCAGTAGAGATTTTGAAGATGAAAGATCATGCCTGTTGGGGCTTTTATTCAAGTGCAGTACACACAAGTACAGATGATTGAGTGACTGACTTTGAAGAATGACCTTTTCAAAGGCATTAGTTTGTTAGTCCTTTCCCGTTGCTGATTTCCTTGTTTTCTTTACATATTTCCACAGAATGCCCATCCATGGTCAAAGATTATCATTCTTTTGCCCAGTATTCCAAAGTATATCTCACCAGATCTGGCCTTCAGCCTTTACTCTGGTCACATTTAGACCTCATCAAATCTGGCCTTCAGCTTTTTTCCTGGCCATATATAGACCTTGCCAAATCTGGTTTTTAGCCTTTTCCTCTGGTCACATGATTTTGCTACTTTAGTTTTCATGCTGTAGATTTCTGATAAAAATTAACTATAATAATTACAAAGAGAATTTATCCATGCCAACTTTTATTTTTTAAAAATATAATAACTTTGGTTTTGTTTTCTTGTTAATGTTTTTAGTGTCAGGATTTAACTAGACTTACAGTTTATAGCTTTGCATGTTAATGGATGATCACTGAAAAAATCTGTAGGGACCTTGAATCTCCCTTATTCCTAATTCTGTACAGTTCATTCTTAGCTGCCTTGACTCCTCTGAATAGCCACTTAGTTTGCTTTTTTTCTATAAGAATAACTGCTTTCATTTATTCAGTCCTCATATCTCTTCTTTTTGTGCCTTACCCTACTTCTACCAAGGTGAGGGGAAACTCAGAGCTCTGGTTGGGTTGGTATTCATGGTCAGTCCCAGGCAGTTCTAGAACTCATAGAGGCCCTCCAGAATAATTTTTCAGAGTCTGGGAGGTATATGCCTCCATGCTTGGCTCATTATATCCTCCCCAACCCTCCCTACCCCCACTCTCTCTGCGTGTATGTGTGTGTGTGTGTGTGTGTGAAAGAGAGAGAGAGAGAGAGAGAGAGAGAGAGAGAGAGAGAGAGAGAGAGAGAGAGAGAGAGAAATTGAAAGAGAATGCTTGTAGGCCTCACATATGCTAACAGAGTACTCTACTGCTGGTCTATATTCCTACCAACTGGCTTATTACATTCTTTATGTGATTTTATCACTGCTTTAGACTAACAAATAATTTATTTTTTTTTATTGATTTTTGTTGAGCTCTACTTTTTTCTCTGCTCCCCTCCCTGCTTCTTCCCTATCCTTCAACCCTCTCTCAAGGTCCCCATGCTCCCAATTTACTCAGGAGATCTTGTCTTTTTCTACTACCCATATAGATTAGATCTATGTATGTCTCTCTTAGAGTCCTCATTGTTGTCTAGGTTCTCTGGGATTGTGATTTGTGGGCTGTTTTTCTTTGCTTTATGTTTAAAAACCACCTATGAGTGAGTACATGTGATAATTATCTTTCTGGGTCTGGGTTACCTTACTCAATATGATGTTTTTTAGCTCCATCCATTTGCCTGCAAAATTCAAGATGCTATTTTTTTTTTTTTTTTTTTTTGCTGTGTAGTATTCCTTCATGGTGTAAATGTACCACATTTTCCTTATCCATTCTTTGTTGGAAGGGCATTTAGGTTGTTTCCAGGTTCTGGCTATGGCAAACAATGCTGCTATGAACATCGTTGAGCACATGTCCTTGTGGCATGATTGAGCATCCTTTGGATATATACCCAAAAGTGATATTACTGGGTCTTGAGGAAGGTTGTTTCCTAATTTTCTGAGAAATTGCCACACTGATAGCCACAGGGGCTGTACCAATTTGCACTCCCACCAGCAATGTAGGAATGTTTCCTTTTCCCCACAACCTCTCCAGCATAAGTTGTCTTCAGTGTTTTTTATCTTGGCCATTCTTACAGGTGTAAAATGGAATCTCAGAGTTGTTTTGATTTGCATTTCTCTGATGACTAAGGATGTTGAACATTTCCTTAAATGTCTTTCAGTCATTTTAGATTCCTCTGTTGAGAGTTCTCTGTTTAGGTCTGTACTTCATTTTTTTTTTTATTGGCTTATATGTTCTTTTGATGACCGATTTCTTGAATTCTTTGTATATTTTGGAGATCAGACGTCTGTCTGATGTGGAGTTAGTAAAGATCTTTTCTCATTCTGTAGGCTGTCTTTTTGTCTTGTTGACCGTGTCCTTTGCTTTTCAGAAGCTTTTCAGTTTTAGGACGTTCCATTTATTATTTGTTTCTCTCAGTATCAGTTCTACTGGGGTTATATTTAGGAAGTGGTCTCCTTTGCCAGTGCATTCAAGTGTATTTCCCACTTTCTCTTTTATGAGGTTCAGTGTGGCTAACTTTATGTTGAGGTCTTTGATCCACTTGGACTTGAGTTTTGTGCATGGTGATAGATATAGTTCTATTTTTATTCTTCTACATGGTGATATTCAGTTTTTCCAGCACCATTTAGTAAATATTCTTTTTTTTCTATTTGAGATTTTTTTTTTTGGTTCTTTGTCAAAAATCAGGTGTGTGGATTAATATCCGGGTCTTCAATTTGGTTCCATTGGTCCTCCTGTCTGTTTTTATGCCAATACCAGGCTGTTTTTAGTACTGTAGCTCTGTAATAAAGTTTGAAGTCAGGGATTGTGATGCCTCTTTTATTGTACAGGATTGTTTTGGCTATCCTGGGTTTTTTGATTTGTCATATGAAGTTGAATGTCATTCTTTAGAGGTCTGTGAAGAATTTTGCTGGGATTTTGATGGGCATTGCATTGAATCTGTGAATTGCTTTTGGTAAGATAGCCAGTTTTACTATGTTAATTCTGCCTACCCAAGAGCATGTTAGATCTTTCCACTCTCTGGTGTCTTATTCAATTTCTTTCTTCAAAGATTTAAAGTTCTTGCCATACAGGTCTTTCACTTGTTTAGTTAGATTTACTCTGAGATATCTTATGCTATTTGTGGCTATTGTGAAGGGTGTTGCTTCTCTGATTTCCTTCCCAGCCCTTTTATCATCTGTGTACAGAAGGGCTACTGATTTTTTTTTTCTTTTAAAGTTTTGTTTTCCATACTTTTTCTTTTTTCTTTTTTTTTTACTTATTTATTTATTTTTATTCTTTTTTAATTAAAATTTCCACCTGCTCCCCATTTCCCATTTCCCTCCCCTCCTCCCAAATATTGCCCTCCCCCCACTTCCCTCCCCCTATCCCCACTCCTCTTCTCCTCTCCCCACTCCATTCCCCCTCCCTCTCGATACTGAAGAGCAGTCCAAATTCCCTGCCCTGCGGGAAGACCAAGGTCCTTCTATCTACGTCCAGAAAGGTGAGCGTCCAAACAGGCTAAGCTCCCACAAAGCCAGTTCATGTATTAGGATCGAAACCTAGTGCCATTGTCCTTGGCTTCTCATCAGTCTTCATTGACCGCCATGCTCAGAGAGTCCGGAATCAACCCATGCTTATTCAGTCCCAGACCAGCTGGCCTTGGTGGGCTCCCAATAAATCAGTTCCACTGTCACAGTGGGTGGGTGCATCCCTCGTGGTCCTGATTTTTTGCTCATGTTCTCCCTCCTTCTGCTCCTCATTTGGATCTTAAGAGCTCAGACCGTTGCTCCAAATTGAGACTCTGTCTCTACCTCGATCCATCGCCAGATGAAGGTTCTAAGGTGATATGCAAGATATTCATCAGTATAGGATAGGGTCATTTCAGGTTCCCTCTCCTTAGTTGCCCAAGGTACCAGCTGGGGACATATTCCTGGACACCTGCGAACCCCTCAAGAGTCAAGTCTCTTGCCAACCCTAAGATGGCTCCCTTAGATAGGATATATACTTCGCTGCTCCCGTATCCATCCTTCCTATATCCCAACCATCCCAATCCTCCGAGCTCCTCCCATCCTCCCCTTCTCATATTTCTCATCCCATTTCCCCTTTGCCCCATGCCACCTCACCCGCAAGTTCCCAGTTTTTGCCCTGGAATCTTGTCTACTTCCCCCTCTCCATGCGGACGACTATATGATTTTCTTTGGGTTCACTTTCTTATTTAGCTTCTATAGGATCACACATTATATGCTTAATGTCTTTTATTTTATGGCTAGAAACCGATTATGAGTGAGTACATCCCATGTTCCTCTTTTTGAGTCTGGGATACCTCACTCAGGATAGTGTTTTCTATTTCCATCCATTTGCACGCAAAATTCGAGAAGTCATTGTTTTTTACTGCTGAGTAGTACTCTAATATGTATATATTCCACACTTTCTTCATCCATTCCTCCATTGAAGGGCATCTAGGTTGTTTCCAGGTTTTGGCTACCTATACTCCTTAATGTATTTCACAATATTGAAACAGAGAAGTCATTGCCAAATTCCTTTTATGAAGCTGAAGTTACTCTGATACCAAAACCACACAAAGACACAACCAAGAAAGAGAACTACAGGCCAATCTCACTCATGAACATCGACGCAAAAATACTCAATAAAATACTGGCAAACCGAATCCAAGAACACATCAGAAAAATTATCCATTATGATCAAGTAGGCTTCATCCCAGAGATGCAGGGCTGGTTCAACATACGAAAATCTATCAATGTAATCCATCATATAAATAAACTGAAAGAAAAAAACCATATGATCATTTCATTAGATGCTGAAAAAGCATTTGACAAAATTCAACATCCCTTTATGATAAAGGTCTTAGAGAGATTAGGAATACAAGGGTCGTTCCTAACTATAATAAAAGCTATTTATAGCAAGCCGTCAGCTAACATCAAATTAAATGGAGAGAAACTCAAAGCTATTCCACTCTAAAATCAGGAACACGACAAGGTTGTCCACTCTCTCCATACCTCTTTAATATAGTGCTTGAAATTCTAGCAATAGCAATAAGACAACATAAGGGGATCAAAGGGATTCAAATCGGAAAGGAAGAAGTTAAACTTTCATTATTTGCAGACGATATGATAGTGTACATAAGCGACCCCAAAAACTCCAGCAAAGAACTCCTTCAGCTGATAAACACCTTTAGTAGCGTTGCAGGATACAAGATCAATTCCAAAAAATCAGTTGCCCTCCTATACACAAAGGATAAGGAAGCAGAGATGGAAATCAGAGAAGCATCACCCTTCACGATAGCCACAAATAGCATAAAATATCTTGGGGTAACCCTAACCAAGGAAGTAAAGGATCTATTTGACAAGAACTTTAAGTCAATGAAGAAAGAAATTGAGGAGGATACCAGAAAATGGAAGGATCTCCCTTGCTCTTGGATAGGGAGGATCAACATAGTAAAAATGGCAATTCTACCAAGGGCAATTTATAGATTCAATGCAATCCCCATTAAAATCCCATCAAAATTCTTCACAGATCTTGAGAGGACAATAATCAACTTTATATGGAGAAACAAAAAACCCAGGATAGCCAAAACAATCTTATATAATAAAGGATCGTCTGGAGGCATTACCATCCCTGACCTCAAACTCTATTACAGAGCCTCAGTATTGAAAACAGTTTGGTATTGGCATAAAAACAGAGAAGTCGACCAATGGAACCGAGTAGAAGACCCTGATTTTAACCCACAAACTTATGAACACCTAATTTTTGATAAAGGAGCTAAAAGTATTCAATGGAAAAAAGAGAGCATCTTCAACAAATGGTGCTGGCAGAACTGGTTGTCAACGTGTAGAAGAATGAAAATAGATCCATATCTATCACCATGCACAAAACTCAAGTCCAAATGGATTAAAGACCTCAATATTAGTCTGAACACACTGAACCTGATAGAAGAAAAAGTTGGAAGTACTCTACAACATATGGGTACAGGAGATCACTTCCTACGTTTATCCCCAGCAGCACAGACATTAAGGGCAACATTGAATAAATGGGACCTCCTGAAACTGAGTAGCTTCTGTAAAGCAAAGGACACTGTCACTAAGACAAAAAGGCAACCCACTGACTGGGAGAAGATCTTCACCAACCCTGCAACAGACAAAGGTCTGATCACCAAAATATATAAAGAACTCAAGAAACTAAACTTTAAAATGCTAATGAACCCAATAAAAAAATGGGGCACTGATCTGAACAGAGAATTCTCAACAGAAGAAATTCAAATGGCCAAAAGACACCTAAGGTCATGCTCAACCTCCTTAGCGATAAGGGAAATGCAAATTAAAACAACTTTGAGATACCATCTTACACCTGTCAGAATGGCTAAAATCAAGAACACCAATGATAGCCTTTGCTGGAGAGGTTGTGGAGAAAGAGGCACACTCATTCATTGCTGGTGGGAATGCAAACTTGTGCAACCACTTTGGAAATCAGTGTGGCGATTTCTCAGGAAATTTGGGATCAATCTACCCCAAGATCCAGTAATACCACTATTGGGAATATACCCAAGAGATGCCACATCAAATGACAAAAGTATCTGTTCAACTATGTTCATAGCAGCATTGTTTGTAATAGGGCTACTGATTTTTATGAGTTAATCTTGTATACTGCTACATTACTGAAAGTGTTTATGGGTTGTAGAAGTTACTTGGTAGAATTGTTGGCGTCCCTTGTGTAAACTATCATATCATAGCAAATAGTGAGAGTTTGACTTCTTTTCTGATTTGTATCCCCTTGATTTCCTTTTGTTGTCTTATTGCTCTAGCTAGGACCTCAAGAACTATATTGAATGGATATGGGGAGAGTGGACAACCTTGTCTTATTCCTGATTTCAGTATGATTGCTGGGAGTGTCTCTCCATTTAGTTTGATGTTGGCTGTGGCTTGCTGCCTATTACTTTTATTACGTTTAAGTATGTTCCTTGTATCCCTGCTTTCTCCAAGACCTTTATCATGAAGAGATGTTGTATTTTGTCAAAAGCTTTTTCGGCATCTAATGAGATGATCGTGTGTTTTTTATTTTTCAGTTTGTTTATATGGTGGATTACGTTGACAAATTTTCGTATGTTGAACCATATCTGCATCTCTGGGATGAAGCCAACTTGATCATGGTGGATGACGGTTCTGATGTGTTCTTAGATTCAATTTCACAGTATTTTATTTAGTATTCTTGCATCAATGTTCATGAGTGAGATTGGTCTGTAATTCTCTTTCTTAGTAATGTCTTTCTGTGGTTTGGATATCAGGGTAATTATAGCCTCATAAAAAGAGTTTGGCAATGTTTCTTCTGTTTCTACTGTGTGGAACAATTTGAGGAGTATTGGTATTAGTTCTTTGAAAATCTTGTAGAATTCTGAGCTGAAACCATGTGGTCCTGGGCTTTTTTTTGGGGGGGGGGGAGACTTTTGATGACTGTTTTTGTTTCTTCAGCAGTTATAGGTCTGTTTAATTAGCTTATCTGGTCTTGATTTAATTTTGGTAAGTATTATTTATCCAGGAAGTTGTCCATTTCCTTTAAACTTTCCAATTTTGTGGAGTACAGGTTTATAACTGATAATTTAAATGTTGCCTCTCGTCCTAAAATATACTTTCATATGTACTAAGGTATTTTCATCAATTATTAGTCAGCTCTGTGACTTATAAAATATTTCCTAATTGTTAACTCAGCTCTTAGTCCTTAACATGTCTGTCATGTGATTGCATGTCAAATATAAGTAGAAACAGAAATATATCTTTTTATTATAGTTCTGATATATGAAGATTACTGTTACCCTGTACTTCTTTGAGGAGTTTTCAACACTTTTTTCATTCATCCTTTCAGCAAACATTTACTGACAATTTGTAGGAGAAATTTATTAAGGTAGTTAGATTGTGGTAAATCAAGAATGATAAGATCTATTTCATAGAAATTACATAAAAATAAAGATCAGCAAAAAGTTTTCCAGGTTAAGGTAATAGTATAATTTAAGATGAGTTTGGATTGTGGTAAGTACAGCAAAGAAAATAACCAGTTATAAAATTGAAAAGGCATGGTGTAGGAAGCCACCTCATGTGATTTATTGTACAAATGTCTCATTGTAGTGACTGTCCTTCATACAATATTAAAGGCTCTCTTATCTTAGAATCCCTGTAATCAACAAAGTTTTGAACTGTTAATAATCTCTTGTGTTTAGAAGAAGATAGAAGCTTCTTATTTATTTAGGAGATGAAGATATTTGGCCACTATTTTACCAAAAGAAGACACAACATTGAACCCATGTAGGTGTCGTTGTTCTTATACACAGTCTTCTCCAGGGTGCTTTCATAGTGGGTGACTGGCAGATGGATGTGATTTTTTTCTACTGCAGCTGGGTCACCCTTGCTTTGTAGTGAACTTTCCCTGTCTGCCGTACCCTTCAGCTAGATCTTTGAATTTTGAAAGTCTGTGCATCAGTGTTTGTTTCAGGCTTTACAGACATTCTCTTGCTTGTCCACCCAGTCCTTCTACTTTTATGTGATATCCTGAATCTGTTACATCTTATTTGACTTAGCTATTGTCTTCTACTTTGTCCTCAAGATCTGAAATTCTCTCTTCCGTGTTTTGTAATCTGTTGGTGAAGCTTACTTCTGAGATTTTGGTTGACATCTTGAGTTTTTAATTTCTAGTTTTATTTCATTTTTGTTTTTCTTTAGTGATTCTATTTCTTTGTTGTTATTGAAATGTTTTTAATATTTCACTCAAAAGTTTGTGTTTTCACTGTCTTTATTTTTTTTCTGAAGGCGAGTCAACTTTTATTTTTGTTTATATATATATATATATATATATATATATATAAATTTCCGCCTCCTCCCCGACCCCCTTTTTCCTTCCCCTCCCCCCACTCCCCACTCTCCTCCCCCTCCCTCTCCAGTCCAAAGAGCAGTCAGGGTTCCCTGCCCTGTGGGAAGTCCAAGGTCCTCCGCCTTCCATCCAGGTCTAGGAAGGTGAGCATCCAAATAGCTAGGCTCCCACAAAGCCAGTACATGCAGTAGGATCAAAACCCAGTGCCATTGTCCTTACTTCTCAGCAGCCCTCATTGTCCACCATATTCAGAGAGTCCGGTTTCATCCCATGCTTTTTCAGTCCCAGTCCAGATGGCCTTGGTGAGCTCCCAATAGATCAGCCCCACCGTCACAATGGGTGGGTGCCCCCCTCGCTGTCTTGGGGAAAGGGGACATGGGGAGAGACAAGTGAGAAGGGGAGGATGGGGAGAACTTGGGGGAATGGGATGGTTGGGATAATGAACGGATGGATATGGGAGCAGGGAAGTATATATCTTAATTAGGTAGCCATTTTAGGGTTGGCAAGAGCCTTGACTCTAGAGGGGTTCCCAGGGGTCCAGAGAGATGTACCCAACTAGGTCCTTGGACAGCTGAGGAGAGAGAGCCTGAAATGGCCCTATCCTATAGCCATACTAATGAATATCTTGCATCTCACCATAGCACCTTCATCTGGCGATGGATGGAGATAGAGACAGAGGCCCACATTGGAGCAATGGACTGAGCTCCCAAGGTCCAAATGAGGAACAGAAGGAGGGAGAACATGAGCATGGAATTCAGTGTCTTTATTAAGAGGATTCATAATCTCTTTAATATCCTTGCTATTTTGAAGTCCTTGTCTTATATTTTGACTAAATTTCATTATTTGGGGCCTATTGCAATAGGATTATTGGCTTCTGGAGGAAGTATATTATCTTGCCTGTTCACATGTGCATTTTTTTTTCATTGTGATCTAGGCATCTGTTGTTATGTTTGATTTGTTTTTTTGGTGTACTTATGTCTTCATTATGTGAATGTTGTATTCTTTGTTTGCTATTGTCCACTCTTGATCCTAGACCTGTACTGTATCTATGGGGTCCAGAGTGGAGTCTCTTTTTGTGTGTTGGTGGGTGACACAAAGGAAGGGAGATAGACTTGGGGGAGAGACTGAGGGGGCAGTGGGGAACATCTAGGAGAACCCTGGTTATATACTAAGAGGTGGAGTTTCTGAGGAATGAAGGTAGCGTGGAAAGAGGGGCTCCTGCTGGCATGCTGTATCAGGATTAGGAATAATTCTAGAGAGACTAGAATGGAGAGATGGGAAGATAGGAGAAATCGAGTACCTATGTCTTAGCCAATGTGGACACTGAGGGGTTCCTGGTAGAAGGTGCATTGGTGGGTTTGTGGGTAAAACAAAGGAATGGAGATTAGTTAAAAGGGAACAAACATTGAATGAGCCAGTGTGAAAGAGCTTTGGTGACCTTGGGTCATTACCAATAATTAGTCCTAAGAAAATTTTATCATAAATTTGTGTGTGTGGGGGGGAGAGAGACAGAGACAGGGAGATGGGGAGGAGAGATTGATTATATTTTTATGCATTTTGGCTGCATAACCAAGTTCACCTCAGAGCCATGACCCATCTTGACACGGGATACCTACTTCATTTGTCAGGTACTTAAATACCCTGCTTTAGCATTTTCTATGTCACGGAGTAATTAGCTTTTCGTGCATTGCTCTCCCTTTGCACTTCTTTCTCTCATCAACCAGGAAATGATTTCAGAGCTTAATCAGGCATTCATAGTTTCCTCATATTTTAGTGTGGAAAATATATATGCATATTCCTTTTAAATTTGTTTATACCAGAGGAGCAAATGATAATTTTTTCTTTCATGTTCAGAGATGATTATCCTACATTATTTTCATTAGTATTCAGAAGAAATTGTGTGTGTGTGTGTGTGTGTGTGTGTGTGTGGTGGGTGTTGTCTTGTTTTTGATCATGTATGTGTAAGCCAGAGGTCAAGATCTGAGGCCTTTCTCAGTTGCTCTCCACCTGTGCTTGCATCTGTAGTTTCTGTTTGTTTAGCCAGATTTTCCATTTCCAGAATTCCTTTGGTCTGTGGTTTCTTTATTGCCTCTTATTTATTATCAAGTCTTGCACTCTGTTCTTCACCAATTTGATTATTTTTTCTTGGTTTTCTTTAATAGATTTACTGATTTCTTCCAATTTTTTTTATCTTTTCCTCCATTTCTTTAAAGGATTTTTTTCATTTTCTCTTTAAGGGTCTCTATCATCTTTATAAAGTTATATTTAAAGTTGTTTTCTTCTGCTTCTTCTGGGGTAGGATGTTCAAGTCTTCCTGTCTTACGGCCACTAGATTCTGGTGTTGCCATGTTGCTTTTTAGGTTATTGAATGTTATTCTTGCATTTGTTGGTACCCATTTCTTTCTGCAGTTGGTGGAGGCAGTGTCTTTGTGTCTTGGTTAAATCCTTTCAGTAGGTGTCTGTGTCTTAGGTAGCCACCCTTGGTCTGCTCTATGCAGTTGCTCTCTGTATCTCAGGGAGCTGCTGAGGTCTTTGGGATGGGTGGGTTTGGAGGTGAAGTGGGTCTGATTTATGTGGGGGGAGTGTTGGAGCAGCCTGCCTCATATGGCTTGCCTGCTGGCCAGCTAGTAAATCTGAGGCAGGTGGGAGAGGGGCCAGGGATTTTGCCCTGGGTGTGTTCAGCTGGGAATCTGGTCACTCACTTCTTGCTCTACTCTCTGCAGTAGCAATCTATGCATCAGAGATCTTCTGAAGTGTGTGTGTGGGTTTTGTTTAGAGGCAGAATAGGACTTGTAGATTACTGGGGCCAATCAATGGGGAGGGGTTGGAACAGTCTACCTGCAGGAGGCTTGCCTACTGGCTGTCTAGTAAAGCTGAGGAAGGTGGGGGCGTGGCCTGGGGTTTTTCTCCAGGGACTTAGGGCTAGAGACTGGGCTGTCCAGCTGGGGAGCTGGTCACTCACCTATTGGTCACTCTCTCAGCTGGATTCTAATAAATGTATTATTTTGATATTGGTTAAAATGTTTAAAGGTAGTACTATGAATTCTAGTTTTTGTTAGAGAAGTTATCAGAGTGATGCAGGAAATATGATACTGAATTCAAAATTTTTATGCCTTCATTATATTTTATGAAAAGAAGTTTTCAACAGAACCCTCATTCTTTTTCTATGTGAAAATATTTTAATTTGTTCTAAGGGTGTAGATTTTGTAACCTCTCAAATTTTATCCTTATCCTGTTTAAAACTATCAAATTGGGTTTGGAGAATTTGCCAAGTTGTTAAGAGTGCATGCAGCCTTTGCATAGGACCCAAACCCAAAACCTACTGTAACCCTGATGCCCTCTTCTGGCCCCTTGGGCACCTGCACTCATGTACAGACACATCCTACACTCACATACAGAAAATTAAAAATAAAACAAAAATTTAAAAACAATATCAAGCCATTATATTCTAATGTTATTTAATATGTAAGTTGTATTTCTTTCATATAACAATGTGTTTTAAAGATTGCACTAATAATTTCCTGATCTTTGTCATTTGCTCTGACAAACCTTTGTAGTTAATCTATATCTTGAATAGTGGCCACATTATTATAGTATATGAACAAAATAGTATTGTAACTTAAAATCATACATTTCAAAAGCAGGAATTGTGCCTCTGTCTGTTGGAATTGCTGTTTTCTTGGTTATAGCCACTGTTACAGTGATGATACGTAGGACTCAGGATGGACAGAAAGGGGAATGTTTATTTATTATTGATCAGGATGTAAACTGGTAAAATTATTGTGGAAATCAGTGTGGAGTTTCCTTAAAAAGATATAAATTTATGTACCACAATATCCATCTTTACTATCCTTAGCTATATACTCAAAGGACTCTATAACTTTCTACAGAAATACTTGCTCATCTGTATTCATTGATGCTCTATTTGCAATAGCCAGAAATTGGAAACAGCCTAGATGTCCACCATTTGACAAATGGATAACAAAACTGTGTTAAATTTATACAATATTATTCAGATGTTAATAAAAATGAATTACGAAATTTTGAGCAAATAGAGCTAGAAACAATCATCCTGAATTAGGTAAGCCAGAAATATTGAATGCTTTATCTTATATGCAAATGTTAACTTTTAAGCTTAAGATATATTGTTTTCAATTAGAATAGCAACAGAGGTTAAATAGCTAGCATGGGACCAAGGGAGAGGAGCAGATCTTCCATGAAAGGGTAAATAGAATATAGTATTATAAAGGGATAAGAGGAAAACTAGAATAGGAAAATTAAATGAGGAGGAGGATGGAAGGGTAGGGTAAATTAAGTGATATACGAAAGCACAACGAACACTAATGGCTATAGAAGAGCCGTATGGAAACCTACTACTTTAGAAATTTCCTAAAATATATGGGAAAATAATACATTCTTGATAAGAATTTAAATGGAATCACCATATAATGAAGACACAATGCCCTAGCTAGACATCTTATACCACCAACTAAAATTTTAAGCACAAGGTATAGGTTACATCTTGTTGAATTTTTGGCCAGAGGGGTCCAGGAGACCCTCTAACCATCACAGGTTGCCAAAGCTATTGGTTTCTCACCACAACCTGATAGTAAGGTTCTATTGCTAAAGAGTACTTACTTATGTCATCAAATATGGAGAAATTTGAGCTGGCTCCCAATCAGAAGTTTCCTCCCTATAGACTAGCATTTATAATGCTTGGAAAATATTCTTCAGTTTCATTCTGCTACAAACCTTGCTCCCCACAACAGTGACTTTCCTGAAAGATATACAGATGTTATGGGAGCAACCAACCACTTTGACTGGGTTTAAGGCCTGCTTTATGAGATGGAATCCATACCTGACGCTACTAAAGTGACCAAGAACTTGAGACGAGGTAGGACATTGACATTAGTAGAAAAACTACTGCTAAACCTTCTAGTAAAGGAACATGGCAATAAAATGACTCCTAATGTCATATTGCTATACCCATGAGAAACCCTAATGAGACAAGCTACTTCTTGTAGTAAATAATTAACACAGAAATTCACAACTGCACAAGGTGCTAGCAGTTAGAGACTCCAAAGCACTCAGCCCTAAATGAGATCTGTATCAAACACTGACTTTTAAGGCTCAGAAATCTGTGTGAAGAGGTGGAAAGAACATAAGAACAAGAGGTGATGGGTGACTCCATGGAAACAGTGTCTTCCAGACACTGTATGGCTGATACACAAGTGTTCTCACATAGACTGACTGCATACACAAGACCTTCAGAAATTTAAACCAGACAAATTACCAGCACAAAGAAGGGAAAGTGGCAACAAAGTCCCACCCATAACCAAGAAGCTAGTTGTAGTTGATACCCACTGGGAAAGGGAAAATCAGTTTTTTTCCAGTGCAGTAACACTGGGTGTATCAACTACACTGGAAAATAAAATAAAAACTTCCTATGGGCTGTCACTTCACTTTTTTTTCAACCTATATTCAAACTAGTTATTTTTTAACAAATATTTTATGAAATGTCTTAATATATGCTTACTTCAAGTATGTGGATACATGGGATGGTATCACTTGTACATTATGCTGAATTAACAAGTAAAATCTTGGTTTTTATTTATATCTTAAGTAATTTTAAATTAAAAACTAAATTTACTCAGAAACCATTACTGTTTGTGAAACTTCTCTGTATAACTTTGCTCCTTCTTGGATGGTCCATTTTGAATAGCTTCTGTACTTTATTATTAATGTAATACTTGTTAGAATAAAACAAGTGATATTACCATGAATGTTTTTAGATGAACCAAAATGTACTCAGAACCCTCCTTCCCTTTTTCAACAGATATTTGACTTTTCTTGTCTTGCTACAATGCATATGCCAGTTATTGACCACAACATTAATACTAATTTTTGGGTACCCTAGGAAAATCTGAACCTAAGACTAGCTACTCTAGACCAGTAGATCTCAAGCTTTAATGAAAATACAGATCTTCTGAGGCACTTGTTGAAACAGAAATTTTGGTTCAGCAGGGTTGGGTAGAGTCCAAAGCTCTTCATTACTGAGAAGTTTCCTTGTGATACCACTGTCTTGGGTCTTGGTGCTATGTTTTGGATAGAAGCTTGAATTACATATATCTAGTAATTACATATATCTAGTGCTTATCAAATTTACTGAGATTTTTAGATTAGTATCTTGCTCTCTCACTGGCTGAGGCTCAGCTAACTTTTGCATACACTAGACTCACATAAGATAAAGTTTGCTAAAACTGGACATTCCTAGCCTCTGATCCACGGAATGTGTTTTTGTGGTACTTAGGAACACAGGAATCTGCACTTCAATGTTTTAAATTTCTATGCAGGTAAACTAACACTATAGGTTACAAAGGAATACTTTATTTACATTTTGAAGTTGCTATATGAATTCATGGATTCTTTTGTACAAAAATTTTATTTAAAGTCAAAGATACAGTGGAATTTCTGAAAGGTAATTACTTTTGTTGTTAGTATTAGGTTAATAAAGAAGCAGTGGGTTGTTTCTCCATGCTTTGCTTCTTTGTACCATTGCCGCTGGCAGACTGCATAATTTATTGTAATATATCAGTGACAAAGACTATGTCTTTCTTTGCTACCTAATTAACCTCAAAGGGTCTTAACTGCTTAACTGATTAGAAGTAATAGATGTGTAGATATTTGAAATTCTGCTGAAGATTGATTCTTCTCTTGGTGATGACCAAATTATTTATTCTGTCTCTGGGAAACATTTAAGTCCCTAATATTTCTTGAAGTTATATTCATCAAAGTGTCCCACATAAGTGTGTTCCTCATGTAAAACATAGAATTGGCTCTTGCATTTTTAAATATTTAAAAATTCAAATAATAGATGAACTATTTGTCATTTTAGTTTTGACCTAATTTCTGCAACTATATCATTCCAAAGTAATTTTAAAAAATGATATTTCTTAACTTTCTAATTTATTCTTCAGCTGATAATTTCTTCTAATTTATGGATGTGAGTTGTATTTACATAATACCTAATTGATCTTATGTAAATTATTTAAAGCAGAGGTTGCATTTATTAGATAATCTTCCCAGAAACATTATGTGCTCTTTCGGCTGCATGGCTCAGCAAACTATAATGCCAACTAAAGTGATTTAAAAGCTTTATTCAGGATTAATCAATCATTTGCTTAAATTTATTACATTATTTATTTTCTAATTTGCATATGATTTTTAAATTCAGAAATATTAAGCAAACAGTAATGGATTACAGAATAAATTGAATTAAAGCAGTGTCCTAGTTTGCTTTTATGTTGCTATAATAATCACCATGGATCAAAAGTAACTTAGGGGAGAAAAGGGTTTATTTGGCTTACACTTCCAGCATCAAAAATTCATCAGCAAGGCAAGTTAAGACAGGCCTGAAGCACGAGCCTGCAGTTGAGTCCATAGAGAAATGATGCTTAGTGGCTTGCTCTGCCACTGACTCAGACTCAGAAAGTTCATATATAGCCCAGATCCACTGGCCTAGTGATATACAGCCCCCAATGATAGTGTCCTCCTAAATCAGTACTCACAAAACACCCCACAGTTATGCCTGCAGGCCAATCTGATTGTGACAGATCTTCAGTCGAGTTTCCATCATCTAGATTATGATAGGTTGACAATAAAAGCGAACCCAGGCAAACCTATGTAGTCAAGCCTGCTCTGGACAGAATCATGAAGTTAGTGATCTGATGTGACATTGCTCTACTGCTCTACCCTGAAGAACAGTTTGATTCTGCTGTCTCTGCATGCTTTTATTCCCTGCTACAGTACCGTCTATAACAAAGACCATCATAACCAAGTGTAGTAAATTCTGTGTGAGAATCATCTCTGTTGCACAAAAGGCTTTGTGCTCAGAAAGAGGAGTTTTGGTAAGGGAAAGGCAAGTCCAACAGACACATCAGAGACAACAAAAAAATAGTATGATCTTTTCTTGAGTAGGACTCTTGGGCCAGATGACCTTTATAGGTAACTGCTCAGAATAGTTTATTAATAACCTAAGAACCATGCTTTATAATGCATGGTGCTCATAACACAGGTCATTAGTATTGGAGAGAGTGTCTCCTAATCTTAAAAAAAACAAACTTAAATGATTTGTAATTCATGTTAAGAAGTTATTTTATTAAAATACGAATAGCCATTTTACTTTGACATTCTCTAGCATAATATGTCAGTTCTTAACAAAATAGAATTTTATCCCATTTTTCTAGGTATTTCTTTTAGTATTTCAGCTGCTTTAAGAGACTATCAGATATTTCCAATGGATAACAAAAAATAAATTAGTTTTCTCCAAAGGAGTCTCACTGGGGAAACAAACCATTCTTAAGGGTAGGCCTGATTCCCAGTGGCTGATGGCCAGGCTAAAACTAATTCAACAGCATCTTTGGAGGTCTTTTTGTCTCATATGTTAAATCAGAATGTTTTTTGTTTGTTTGTTTTGTTTTTACTTACCGGTTCTTTGAATCTATATTCATGACTTCTGGTTTTAGGATTTTATGGGATTCCTGTGTGTGTGCACGAATATGTGTCACTCTGTCCACAAGTGTTTCGTGTTTTCCTTTAGCTCTTTTTCTTTCTTTCTTTCTTTCTTTATTGATTGATTGATTTTTTAATTGAAAAAAATTTTTCCGCCTCCTCCCCGCCTCCCATTTCCCTCCCCCTCTTCCCGCCACTCTCCCCTCCCCCACTCTTCTCCTCCCTCTCCGGTCCGAAGAGCAGTATTTGTTCACATTATCCTATTCTGATTTGCTTGCTTTTTGATTTATCATAATGTGTTTTAGTTTATTATTATTTCTAAGATGCCTGTTTGTTTTCTAAGGAGAGGCAGAAAAGGTGTGGATCCAAATGGGAGGGAAAGTGGGAAAGAACTAGGAGGAGGAGTGGGAGGGAAAGATACATTTAGAATATATTGTATGAAAAAAATACTATTTTCAATAGAAGAAGATAATAAATAGGAATGTAGAAAATCTTATCTTTACTCAAATATTTAAATTCTGTTCAGTTTTTGATAGCAGTGTGTTTATAATTAAGTAGAAAATCAGGTACTTTTTGTACCATCTAGAAAATGTTTTATTATAGACACCCTGAAAAGTTATTTTCATTTTCAAAATTAGCAATAAGTGTCATCTGAGTTTTTGAATATATTGCTTGACATGCTTATTTAATAAAATTCATTTAGCAAAATGTGATTAAAGGCATGTCTCATGAAAATGGAAATAATGTTTGAAATTTTAATTCACTGTTCCATGAGAAGTAAAGTAGAATTTTATCTCATTGTAAACTAATTCAGTCAGTTTTGTGTTTTGTGATAGCAATAGCTGTGAGCTACAAGTTGCTATTAAAATTAATTTAGTTTAAATAAAACTTGATCTATTTAGCATATTTAAGAATATTTTCAGTGCTAAATTGGGCAGCAAGCATTCAGAACATTTCCATCCTCATAGAAGGCTCTATTGGTGTACACTAGCATAGGCCTTAAAATATACCAGGTGTGTAATTACTGGAATAGGCACATAGCATTTGTTAAGAGTAAGTTTATTTACAAAATCCCAGATAGATCTAAGTAAATTACTAATTTTATAGGAAATACAAGTTTATTTTCTTCCCATGAGAGTGAAGTCTGGATGTAGATGCTCCAAGCCTACAGTTGGCTCCATGATGCAGAGAAATGAACTCACTCTTTTTTGTTGCTGCCCTGTCTGTAGTGTCTGTCTTGCATTTAAGTTGGCAGCTATAGCTCTGGCCATCGAGTGCACCATGAAAAAGGAAGGGGAAAAGTGAAGAAAAATTCCTCATGTTAACATTCATTCTCACTTCACTACAGTAAACATACTCACTTCTATGTCTCTTTCAAAGGTATATATGAAATCTTTTAAACTAATATATAAATATATATATGGCATACAATGTGATATAATTGTAAATATTATACATTACAGTAGATGCATCTATTTCCTCAAATATCTATCATTCTTTATAGAAAAAAATAATACTTTCTTCTAGCTTTGAAAATTGTTAATAGTGTATTTCTGTGCAAATGTTTTAGCTATAATTTAGTCCCCTTTAACTAACTTTCTGAATCTCTCTCTTTTCCTTCCCTCTCCTGAACCTGTGGAAACTACCCTTTTGCTTTCAACTTTTAATTTTTTATTCTTGAGATAGGGAGATAGGGTTTGTTTTTTTTTTTTTCTGTAGCTCAAGTTATTTTTGATTCCACAGTGCAGCCCAGTCTGGCCTTGACTCTTGGCAAGCTTCCTGTCTCAGACCCCTACATGATGGATTGAAGGTGTATGATACCATGTCTAGCTACTCTTACTAAGATTGAAAATTTTTTTTGAAGATTCCACATATAAATCAGAACCTTCACTGTTTCCCTTTTCACTAGATATTGAATATTTTGAGGTCAGTGACAAAGATATTTTAGGTCATCAATCAGAGCTACATATAATGCATGTTTTTACAAATATTTACTGAATGACATCATGAAATGTAATAGTTAAGTTTGTTGAGCCAGGTGGTGGCAGCTCACACCTTTAATCCCAGAACTCGGAAGGTGGAGGCAGGTGGATCTCTGATTTCAAGGCCAGCCTGGTCTACAGAGCTAGTTCCAGGACAGCCAGGACTACACAAAAAACTCTGTCTCAAAACCCTCTTCTCAAAAAGTGTTTTGAAATATTATATTCCATTTAGTTAGACATAAAAATTATTTTTTAGGCTCGTTTTTTTTTGTCGACATTGATAACCCTATCTGGTATTAAAGTTATTAATAGTCTAAAGACAGATTATAACCTTAAATAAAAAAAAATCTATTTTTGCTTTGAAATAAATTATTAGAAATTTATCCAGAATTCAAACTTGACATTTAATATCTAGACCTACAGTTATACTTTTATGTTTGAACATACATCCTTTTTGGCAGTTTCCATTTCATAGTGAGATATTATTTTTCAAGGAAAGTATTTTTTCTTTGCTTTTTCTTCATTTTTTAGAGCATATATTTAGAACATTGACGTGTATAATTTCTTAAGAGAGAAAGTGGCATTGATCTGTTTCTTCCCTTTTAAAAATAATACTCTATTGGTGTCTTGGATGGGTTTATGTAGAATTAAGTGGGCTTATGTCTGTAGATGGACTCCTGCAGATAAAGCCACAGCCATCTTCAGCCTGGCAGCTTTTGTGTTGATGTACTGTTTTTCCCTTGGGCCAATAGATGCTGTTTCTTATAAGATAAAAGCATGGCAGGGAAGGAAATTTGTTCTTTTTTGCTGCTATTTTAAGCACCACAGAAATTGTTGGTAGACCTAGACACTCTTCATCCCATCCTCAAGTAAGTGCCATTTATCCAAGATAATGTTTTGCAAAACAGCTACAATTTACAAGTGATTTCATGCTTCCCATGTGGAATGAAATGGTTCTCTGAGGATTCTGCACTATTTATATCTGGTGTTAGAATCTCAATTATTGTATTGCTTCCTCCTCCTATTTAGATGATAAAATTTAATAAAGCTAATTTATTTCCTCTGTTTTCATAGCTAAAGTTAGTTTATTGAAAGAATTCTTAACAGCCCAACTGTTTGTGTTTTGGAATTTTAAACTACTTTCCCCTGTTTTTCTATCCCTCTTTTTGCTGTTTTTCTTTACCCTAGGAGCTAGGTTTCTATGAGTTGGATGATATACCTGGTGCCCAACCCACCCACAAATGCCGAGTAAGGCTGCACAGAGTCCCGTCTGTGAAGAGATACTCACATTCTGCAGGGAAAACATCTCTTGTTAGGAAGTAGCACTTGCAGCAGTTTCCATCCTTGTCTTCGTGATGAGAAGAGTTGTCTCTCACTGCTATGAAATATATGCCCAGCAGCCTGAGTTTTAAAGACTTTTAACGAATGTTTGCTGCAACCCAAGGATTCTATACATCTTGTGAATTTGGAAATTCTCTCCCTCTGAGAGATGTGGTTCTTGATATCCTCTGTTCACTTTCTTCATGTCTCCCAAATTTGTGGGATTTCTAAAATTAGTCAGAGGGTAAAGCTTTGCTTGTTTTTTTTTTTTTTTTGTGTGTGTGTGTGTGATTAAAGTGCCATAAATATTAAAACTGTAAAACTTTTGTCTTGTTGTTAATGGGTGTCCTCTTCCTCACTCATGGGATTTTGGTGTTCATTATTTTAAAACTAAGATTGCTATAGCATCTGGATTATTGATAAACTTTGGGCTATTTATTCTGGTGTGTGTGTGTGTGTGTGTGTGTAATGTTTTAATTGATTCATTGGGAATTTCCCACCATCACCCATTCCCATGTATTTTCCAATCCCTCCCTATCTACCATTCACCCTTTAAGCATTTCCTCCAAAATCAATCAAAACAAAACAACAATTAGCTCTTCCAACTTTTCTGCCTCTCCATCACCTCTTCATTTTTCTTATTGGCATTGGGAGCTGTGGTGTGTAACACAGTAAACAAACCCCTTTGTCTACACAGCTTTACTTTGTAAATGTTCATTGTGATGAGTTGTTTGTTTGGCTCAAGGCCTCTGACTTTTGGTTCACCATTAATACTGGACCCTCACTGGAACTCCTCTCAGATGTCCTGCTGCTGCCCCAAGGCAGGAAGATCCTGCGACTATGGTTCCATAGGACCAGTTGTTTCATGTGCTCCGGCAGGTCATAGATTGGAAAAATACTAGAGTGATCCAAATCAAAACCCTAGATGTGGACCTGGGATGTGGTCCTTCTGCTGGGACCACCCCTCAGACGAGGGGTGAAGCCAGCTCTCCTGATTTAGGGGCCAGCTCTCCCAAGGTCTTCTATTTTATTTTCTGTAATGAATTATCTTAAAATAAAATGCAAGTAAATAAGCAAAAGATATGAAAGAATATAAATGTATATAAACTTCTTCCTCTTTTGCTCCACCTATTCTCACCCTCCACAGTACTTTTTCCAGCTCTGTTTATGGAGAAGATATATAATTTGCACATTTGTACAGATTCCTTTTATATGGCTTTACTGTAGTTTTCTATCTATAGAGCCCAAACTACTTCATTCTTTTATCATATTTCCATAACCATATTCGGTTAGTGGATATATCAGTTCCTAATCTTGTGATTTAACAAATAATAATGATGGGAATAACACCAATCACACATTATTTTACAGACATTCTGAGTTTGTTAGAACACATTCTTAGAAGTAGAATTGCTGGATCAAAGACTAGTTTGTTTTTTTTTTTTTTTTACTTTACATTTTAAGTTAGACTATTGATTAATGTCTTGCTTTCCCTACACATATGTTCAGGGGTTGACTCTCAAAAATAGGTGACAGGTAGGTGTTGGTATGGATAGCGATAGAATGAAATACAGCTGAAGTCTATGCGGGTTGGATGGCATATATCATAATACAGACTTTCTGGGAGAACTGAAATCCTAAATGTGTTAGTGGTCTGTTCAAAGGCTATAACTAGGACCAGTTCTAGATTGTGTACCAAGCTGTATAAATCTCAGAAGCAGAGGCTACAGTCAGAGTCAACTGAGGACACTAGTGTCCAGATTGAATAACAAATGTCTTTGGTGAGGCTAACTGCTTTGTCTTTAATGAATTAACTATTCCAATGTCTTCTCTCTAACCACAAAACAATGACCTTATAATTTCCTATAAATCTCTTCTTTATGCCTGGTTGCCATCCTGTGAGAAGGAGTAGAGAGATTCCTTAATCCTTAAAAACATTGAATTTGCAATTGAACTGTTTACATAAAGAGATGACTTTAAACTGAGACAGGGTTGTCTCTACTTAATAAATTGATGGCAACTCCCAACTCTACTCATGACTATTAGAGTAAATGGATACCTAAAAACAAATGGCAGAAAGTATAGAAAACTTTACATTGTACATTTGCTGTGTTTTTTGTTGTGTTTAAATTGTATCATCCTTCTCCAGCATAACAGATACATACATGGAATAGATAAAAAGTATCTCTCCCGTTACATCTGTACACATGTAAAACATACCCAAAATTGATCCGTGGAGTATAATAACTCAGACTTCAGTTTCTATATTACTTCTGTAATATAATTTAATAGAATTGTTTGAGTGTGACTATAGAAACTTTTAAATTCACTGTTATTATAAATATATGACTTCTTTTTATAAGGTATATGGATAGGTAGCATGGAGTGTGTATGGTGTGCTTGACACTGTGGTCATGAATTGTACTCTGTAATGATAGCCTCATTGTATATGTGAAAATTTGTGCCAGGAAGTTTAAGAACTTACTTGTGGGCCTAATCATGGTGGTGTACACCATTTTTTTCCCAGCAGACAAATCTTTATGAGTGCAAGGCCAGGCTGATCTTCATAACAAGTTTCAGACCAGCAATGACTACATAGTGAAACCCTGTCTCAATAAACAAAACAAAACAACAACAAAAATCTCCCATGTGAAATTGAAGTTGATACTCATTTTCTTTTGATATTTTATTTAAAATTTTTTATGTGTGACATGATCTCAGATAGCCTAGGCTTACTTTGTGACTGAGGCCTTGAGCCTTGATCCTCTGTCTGTACTTAGTGCTTAGGGGTTACAGGTGTGCTCTACACTGCTTTGCTTTGGAATTCATATATTTTTTTAAAAAATAGAGTTTAATTTTTTTAAAATTGGGTGTGTGTGTGTGTGTGTTTGTGTGTCTGTCTGTCTCTGTGTGTTTGGAGATACATGTACATGGCCACAGATGCCTGGGCAGGCCATAAGAGGACGTCAGATCCCTCATAGTGGGAGCTATAAGTAACTGCAAACCATCCAGTATAAGTGCTGAGGACTGAGATAGAATAGGGTCCTCTGTAAGAATAGTAAGTGATTGTAACTGCTGAGCCATCTCTACAGCACCTGGAATCCATATTCTTCACAAGAAAATTAATGTATTTCATTACCTCTTTTTTTGCTTCTAATCTTTCATAAGCTCTGAGTCCTTGTAAATCTCTGTCTTCTCTGCTCTCCTATCTTTTCCTCTTTTCCCATTTGTTCTGCTATTGCTGTGTTGTATGTGTCCTATTTGCTGCCTTTTATATCTCCAGCTCGTCCTGGCACTGATTCCTGATTCTCTGCTTCTGTTCCTTATGCTTCTCTCTCCTCCCACTCCTTGCCCTTTTGTCATTGGCAGCTACTTACAGATTTTCTTGCTCTTTCTTTTCTCTGTGTTAGTTCAACAAAGACTGCTTAGAAAGAGCAGCAGCCTTGTCATTTGAACAAAAGATTCTGACAACCTTTTCTAGGTGTGCTATTGCTTTGCTTAGTTAAAATATGATTAGCCTCTTCATTTCTTGTTGAATATTTCTATTAATATCAGGGAGTTATAGGCTGCAGTATCAGATTAATTTTTCATACTGATTTCTATCTTAGAGGTCTTAACTGTACAGTGATTACTGTAACACCACCCAGTTTAGTATTTATTGATTAATCTTACCATACAGTAATTAGGAAAGTAGGAATATTTGTTCAGCTAAGGAGTAAAGTAACATATGAGTGCATATTTATATCTAACCATTGATATATGCATGTGCTTCTCTGAATTTCAGTTCTGTGATGATTATGCATGTACTACTGTGTATATTAAAATATATGATTTTTGTTAAAATGTTTTATCTTCCTTGTAATGATTTCCCATTATTACTTGGCAGACATTGGCAGTTCTAATCAGTAAGATTCACTGAATGCCATAGGAACTAGATATGGAGGGTACATATTTTAGCTCAGATGAAACTTAATTGTTTATTTATCATGTTGTTGTAATAAAATGAAGCCTAAAACCATTTTCTATTCATTAATTTTTTAAAATCCCACCCAAGAGAGACCACATTTCAATGTTGTTTTATAAAACAGGATTTCGTTACAGCTCAGATTATATATTTAATAAATTTATTATGTACTTCTGTTTCACCATCTTACGCTTTTTTTTTCTAGACCAATGCAATTATGGTGTTTACTTTTCTATTGAATCACAGATTTACTTTCTCATTTATTAATACTGTTTTTCATAATTTCTGCTGTGTTTGCTTTGGAAGAATCTTGATTACTTTGTAACTGAATGATACCATAGCCTGAGAAAAATGGTTAAGCTCTGATGACATTTGATGAATTGGCATGTCACTTCTAATAGTGTATTCTACCCAGTTCTCTATTTGTTAATATTTTCCACTGGGAGTGCTGGAAAATTGTTACAGCATCATTCCTCAGAAAAATTATTGACAGTAATATGTCCATGGGACATACCTAAACAAGGGTGATAGGATGGTAATAATTGGGCTTTCTTAACAATTACTACACATTTTTGTTGAAAACTAGTTTTTTTCCCATCTTGAAAATAATTATATGAACAAATCCTGTGGCTTTGATGAACTACAACTCTCATGTAAAAACAATAATTGTTTATTTCTATAAAATATTCAAGTCTTCTCTAGTTAGGAGTGAAAAAAACAGCACACTTACTCTTCATAATTAGTTAAATTTGGGGACTATACTATTATACCATATCTCATATGTTGCAAGTATTGTGTAAATAGAGATGAACACAGAATTCAGGGCAAAGTAGTTAGGATGTCTTTAGCTAAAAGGTCTCTGGTAAAAATAGCTGTTCTTCACAGTGTTGGACTAAGGTAATTAAAGCTTGAAGAAAAATGATGACAACCTTTTGTTCGGATACCCTTTGTTTATTTTCAGTTTAATGCCTTAAGTTCAAAATAGTGACTCCTAGCTTAGGAATCTCTGGTTAACCAGCACTGGTCCAGGAAATACTGTGAGTGAGATAAACTTTAGTCCCTCCATCTCTTCCTTGCTGAAGAAAGGCAATATGTGTTGTCTAGTAATATGATTGCTTACAAATTAAAAACAGTAATTTTGCCTTTCTTTTAACTCATTTCAGCTTTTCATTTATATACATCATGCCCTAACATTCTTCTCTTTTTTTCTCTTTCCCAGGTAGTATGTGGGAATGCATTTTGGTAACCTAAATTGAGATTGCTGAGTTTTTAAATTTTTCCTGTTAACTCTTGACAAATAACTAACCATTTTTAAAAAGGGTGATAATATAGGTGTTCTTCAGTTAGCTGTATTTACTCCTTTCCTCTCACCCTCCCTTCTTTCTCTCTCCTTTCGTTTCTTCTTCCCCCCATTCCTTGAGAAGTTTGCACTTCTCCCACCACACTATGCAATGATACTTGAAAGGGTATTTCTGTTGTTTACATTTCCTAGACCCCCAGACTGCATTTCTAGTTACTGTCTGGGTTTTTATACTTGACATAGCCTTAAGTGTCTTTTGGCCATTTGAATTTCTTTTGTTGAGAATTCTCTGTTCAGTTCAGTGCCCCATTTTTTAATTGGGTTAATTAGCATTTTAAAGTCTAGTTTCTTGAGTTCTCTATATATTTTGGAGATCAGACCTTTGTCTGTTGCAGGGTTGGTGAAGATCTTCTCCCAGTCAGTGGGTTTCCTTTTTGTCTTAGTGACAGTGTCCTTTGCTTTACAGAAGCTTCTCAGTTTCAGGAGGTCCCATTTATTCAATGTTGTCCTTAATGTCTGTGCTGCTGGGAATAAACGTAGGAAGTGATCTCCTGTACCCATATGTTGTAGAGTACTTCCCACTTTTTCTTCTATCAGGTTCAGTGTGTTCAGACTGATATTGAGGTCTTTAATCCATTTGGACTTGAGTTTTGTGCATGGCGATAGATATGGATCTATTTTCATTCTTCTACACGTTGACAACCAGTTCTGCCAGCACCATTTGTTGAAGATGCTCTCTTTTTTCCATTGAATACTTTTAGCTCCTTTATCAAAAATCAGGTGTTCATATGTTTGTGGGTTAAAATCAGGGTCTTCTACTCGGTTCCATTGATCGACTTCTCTGTTCTTATGCCAATACCAAGCTGTTTTTAATACTGAAGCTCTGTAATAGAGTTTGAAGTCAGGGATGGTAATGCCTCCAGACGATCCTTTATTATATAAGATTGTTTTCGCTATCCTGGGTTTTTTGTTTTTCCATATAAAGTTGATTAATGTCCTCTCAAGATCTGTGAAGAATTTTGATGGGATTTTAATGGGGATTGCATTGAATCTATAAATTGCCCTTGGTAGAATTGCCATTTTTACTATGTTGATCCTCCCAATCCAAGAGCAAGGGAGATCCTTCCATTTTCTGGTATCCTCCTCAATTTCTTTCTTCAGAGACTTAAAGTTCTTGTCAAATAGATCCTTCACTTCCTTGGTTAGGGTTACCCCAAGATATTTTATGCTGTTTGTGGCTATCGTGAATGGTGATGCTTCTCTGATTTCCCTCTCGGCTTCCTTATCCTTTGTGTATAGGAGGGCAACTGATAATGGAATCTTCAAATTAATGACTTCAAAGTCAAAAGACCCTTTCTAGTATCTCTAAATTCCTGCCCCTGTTACCCTAAAGCCTTTGCTATTTCAATTCATGGCAACCTGCATAAAGGGGCTTAGTTTTGGAGACCTGGGTCATTTGCTAAAAAAGCCCAGTGACTTCTTTCATCTTTGCTTTATCATTTATAAAGCACAAAGAGTCACCCTAAGTTCATGTTTTGTGTCCAGTTATTTGGTAAATGAAGAAAAATCCCAATCTCAATGGAAGTACTCACTAAGTAGATACAAGGTCTCTTCATGACTATAATATCATACTTTTGGTTCTGTGTAATAAAGAAGTTTAATGAGAGCTCTGTATTAGCCAAACAGAGTTTTACTCTAAGATCCTAATTTAGTTCACTAGTTAATGAATTTTCAAGGTTCTATATGGCATTTATTTTCTTAATAAGTTACCAAAAATTTAAGCAAGAAGAAAAGGAGTTGTGATGTAAATTTTATATCAAAACTCAAAGTTTTTGCTAATAGATATGTTTAATAAAGAATCAAGAACCAAGATGGGAGATTCCAAGTTCCTCTCCTAATAATGAATTTATTATATATGTATATGAAATATTGCTAGATGGTAACCAACCATTTGAGTTCAGGGATAAAGGATAGCTTTTCAAGCAAAGTGAGTTTATAAGATACTCAAGGCCACACATCAAAGAACATGAGATAATTCATTTTCTTTCTAACAAAACACTTAGGTATAGATGTATGTTTTCACTGAACATTAGCAGCTGGTAAAGTATGCAATTTCCCTGATTATAGAAGAATCTTGGAAGGTTCATGTATAATACTAGAGTTGGAATTAATTAAGTTTGCACTAAACGTATCCTTTTAGAACACTGGCAGTAAAATAAATTGAGGTATAATTTACACCGAAGAGGAAGTAAAATTTCATGCTCATTATATATTACTACTAGAATACTTGTATGGACTTTGATGATGCTTCTTCCATTTGATTAAATTTCCTGACTTTTCATCAAGTTTTTTTGTTAATTTCTTTCCTGGTAGGCTTTTCAAGAGTTTTGACTTCATACAACTTATATTGTGAATATTTTAGATGCTTTTTAATGAAAAAAAAAATCAATCTAGTTAGTTGTAGAAGCCAAAGTGTCTTCATTATATTTTCTCAGAGTAAAAACATGCTCATGAGGAGACACAAGACAAATAATTTCCATTATTGTATTTTGTTTATAGTGAAGGCTAATGGCTGCCATATTCTCAGGGACAGTGGTAGTGATGCCACGCTTATGAAATGAAAAATGAAATTTATGCCCTGACGATGCAGAAGCATGCACGGGCAGCCCATATATGGTGGTTTTGTTGAACTTGTCCATATTGGGTTTCATGGTCTAAGTTGATGAGGACGACTGGCCAGGTCTCTTCCTCAAGAGGGCACTAGATCTCATTACAGATGGCTGTGAGCTACCATATGGTTGCTGGGAATTGAACTCCGGACCTTTGGAAGGGCAGGCAGTGCTCTTAACCATTGAGCCATTTCTCCAGTCGATCATTCTTATGGCTTCTCCTCTAATCACTGCCTTCCATTGAACTTTTCATTATGATTTTTCCTACTAACACTTCACATAATCTCTGAGTTTTTTGTGGCAAATATTTCATTCACTTTTATTGTAAGATAGAGACTAAGAAAAACATAAAACCTCTGCTGAGGATAGCACTAGAAATTACATGTCATTTTCTGACACATGATATACTTAGAAGTGCCGAAAACAAGTAGAACGCATAATCTCTCAGAGCATTAAAAAACATTGGTTTTAAATTTCAAGATGGAACAGAGATCAAGAATCCAGGATGGCTTAGGTGAGAAAATCATCTTTAAATATTTAGATTTATGTGTCTTACATGTGAATTAAAGGGCCCCATTGACAGGAGTGTCAGCTGTACTGTGTGAATCCCCAAAGTCTAAAGACATTGTTTTCAATTATGTTGTTCTGCTTAAAGAAGTGCGCACACTTAAACAAGTACACATGTGAAACAGTATTGAAATTAGGAAACCTTTAAATGCAAATATGTTCTAGCTGTTACTCACTGTGCTGTTCTAGTGCTGTGATGCCATGGCCTATCATGCTACAGGGTCATAGGTACACATTAAGAAAAGCCTCCATGAGAGTTGTTACTTTGGAATATTGCATTTAATTCTATTTGGTTATTATACAAAACCAGTGTTAATACCCATGAAACACACTGATTTTTAATTTTTCCTCATGAAATGCATTTAAAATGCTGGTTTTATAGCATTTCTGAATTCATAGTTTTCAGTAAAATTTTAATATCATTTATTTTTATTTCATTTGAAATAAAATGAAACGTGGTATTCAATAGATTGTTTGCTAGGTAAAGAAAAATTGAGCCTAGGAGGTTTTTGTTATCAGCTACTGCTTTTTTTGGACACTTTTTTTGAAATTATAGCCTAAAACATTATTTGCATCATTTTTTGATTAATGCAGCAAATAGTTTTAAACTTATATTTATTCATAGGATATCTATTTTGTATGGAATATATGCTAATGGAATCTTGAAGTTATCAGATATTAATTTTATTCGGATGAAATTCTGTATCTAAATATAAAGGACAGGTAATAAATTTATTTATTTATTTATTTATTTATTTATTTATTTATTAAAGATTTCTGCCTCCTCCCCACCACCGCCTCCCATTTCCCTCACCCTCCACCAGTCAAGTCCCCCTCCCTCGTCCACCTGAAGAACAATCAGGGTTCCCTGTCCTGTGGGAAGTCCAAGGACCCCCCACCTCCATCCAGGTCTATTAAGGTGAGCAACCAAACTGCCTAGGCGCCCACTAACCTAGTACGTGGAGTAGGATCAAAAACCCATTGCCATTGTTCGAGTTCTCAGTAGTCCTCATTGTCCGCTATGTTCTGCAAGTCCAGTTTTATCCCATGCTTTTTCTGACCCAGGCCAGCTGGCCTTTGTGAGTTCCCGATAGAACATCCCCATTGTCTCAGTGTGTGGGTGCACCCCTCGTGGTCCTGAGTTCCTTGCTCGTGCTCTCTCTCCTTCTGCTCCTGATTTGGACCTTGAGATTTCAGTCCGGTGCTCCAATGTGGGTCTCTGCCTCTGTCTCCTTTCATCGCCTGATGAAGGTTAATATTCAGGAGGATGCCTATATGTTTTTCTTTGGGTTCACCTTCTTATTTAGTTTCTCTAGGATCACGAATTATATGCTCAATGTCCTTTATTTATGGCTAGAAACCAAATATGAGTGAATACATCCCATGTTCCTCTTTTTGGGTCTGACTTACATCACTCAGGATAGTGTTTTCTATTTCCATCCATTTGCATGCAAAATTCAAGGAGTCATTGTTTTTTACTGCTGAGTAGTACTCTAATATGTATATATTCCATACTTTCTTCATCCATTCTTCCATTGAAGGGCATCTAGGTTGTTTCCAGGTTCTGGCTATTACAAACAATGCTGCTATGAACATAGTTGAGCATATACTTTTGTTGTATGATAGGGCATCTCTTGGGTATATTCCCAAGAGTGGTATTGCTGGATCCAGGGGTAGGTTTATCCCGAATTTCCTGAGAAGCCGCCACACTGCTTTCCAAAGTGGTTGCACAAGTTTGCATTCCCACAAGCAATGGATGAGTGTACCCCTTTCTCTACAACCTCTCCAGCAGAGGCTATCATTGTTGTTTTTGATTTTAGCCATTCTGACAGGTGTAAGATGGTATCTCAAAGTTGTCTTGATTTGCATTTCCCTGATTGCTAAGGAGGTTGAGAATGACCTTAAGTGTCTTTTGGCCATTTGAACTTCTTCTGTTGAGAATTCTCTGTTCAGCTCAGTGCCCCATTTTATAATTGGGTTGATTAGCCTTTTACGGTCTAGTTTCTTGAGTTCTTTATATATTTTGGAGATCAGACCTTTGTCAGTTGCAGGGTTGGTGAAGATCTTCTCCCAGTCAGTGGATTCCCTTTTTGTCTTAGTGACAGTGTCCTTTGCTTTACAGAAGCTACTCAGTTTCAGGAGGTCCCATTTATTCAATGTTGCCCTTAATGTCTGTGCTGCTGGGGTTATACGTAGGAAGTGGTCTCCTGTGCCCATGTGTTGTAGAGTACTTCCCACTTTCTCTTCTATCAGGTTCTGTGTGTTCGGACTGATATTGAGGTCTTTAATCCATTTGGACTTGAGTTTTGAGCATGGTGATAGATATGGATCTATTTTCATTCTTATCCAGGCTGACATCCAGTTTTGCCAGCACAATTTGTTGAAGATTTGCTCTCTTTTTTTCCATTGTATACTTTTAGCTCCTTTATCGAAAATCAGGTGTTCATAGGTTTGTGGGTTAAAGTCCGGGTCTTCTATTCGATTCCATTGGTCGACTTCTCTGTTTTTATGCCAGTACCAAGCTGTTTTCAATACTGTAGCTCTGTAATACAGTTTGAAGTCAGGGATGGTAATGCCTCCAGATGATCCTTATTGTATAAGATTGTTTTGGCTATCCTGGGTTTTTTGTTTTTCCATATAAAGTTGATTATTGTCTTCTCCAGATCTGTGAAGAATTTTGATGGGATTTTGATGGGGATTGCATTGAATCTATAGATTGCTTTTGGTAGAATTGCCATTTTTACTGTGTTGATCCTCCCAATCCAAGAGCAAGGGAGATCCTTCCATTTTCTGGTATCCTCTTCAATTTCTTTCTTCAAAGACTTAAAATTCTTGTCAAATAGATCTTTCACTTCCTTGATCAGAGTTACCCCAAGATATTTTATGCTATTTGTGGCTATCGTGAAAGGTGATGCTTCTCTGATTTCCCTCTCTGCTTCCTTATACTTAGTGTATAGGAAGGCAACTGATTTTTTGGAGTTGATCTTGTATCCTACCACATTACTAAAGGTGTTTATGAGCTGTAGGAGTTCTTTGGTAGAGTTTTTGGGGTCGCTTATGTATACTATCATATCATCTGCAAATAACGAAAGCTTAACTTCTTCCTTTCCAATACGAATCCCCTTGATCCCCTTATGTTGTCTTATTGCTATTGCTAGAACTTCAAGCACTATATTGAAGAGGTATGGAGAGAGTGGACATCCTTGTCGTGTTCCTCATTTTAGTGGGATGGCTTTGAGTTTTTCTCCGTTTAATTTAATGTTAGCTGTCGGCCTGCTGTAAATAGCTTTTATTATATTTAGGTATGACCCTTGTATCCCTAATCTCTCTAAGACCTTTATCATAAAGGGATGTTGAATTTTGTCAAATGCTTTTTCAGCATCTAATGAAATGATCATATGGTTTTTTTCTTTCAGTTTATTTATATGGTGGATTACATTGATAGATTTGTGTATGTTGAACCAGCCCTGCATCTCTGGGATGAAGCCTACTTGATCATAATGGATAATTTTTCTAATGTGTTCTTGGATTCGGTTTGCCAGTATTTTATGGAGAATTTTTGTGTCGATATTCATGAGTGTGATAGGCCTGTGATTCTCTTTTTTGGTTGGGTCTTTATGTGGTTTTGGTATCAGGGTAACTGTAGCTTCATAAAAGGAATTTGGCAATGACTCTTCTGTTTCTATATTGTGAAATACCATAAGGAGTATAGGTATTAGGTCTTTTTGGAAGTTCTGGTAGAATTCTGCATTGAAACCATCTGGTTCTGGGTTTTTTTTTGAAAGGGAGATTTTTGATAACAGTTTCCAGTTCTTCGCGACTAACAGGTCTATTTAGATTGTTCACCTGGTCTTGGTTTAGCTTTGGTATATGGTACTTATCTAAAAAAATGTCCATTTCTTTTGCATTTTCCAGTTCTGTGGCATACAGGCTTTTGCAGTAAGATCTAATGATTCTCTGAATTTCCTCTGTGTCTGTGGTTATGTCCCCCTTTTCATTTCTGATCTTATTCATTTGCGTGTTCTCTCTCTTTTGTTTAATTAGTTTGGATAGGGGTTTGTCGATCTTGTTGATTTTCTCCAAGAACCAACTTTTTGTTTCATTGATTCTTTGGACTGTTTTCTGTGTTTCTATTTGTTGATTTCCGCCCTCAGTTTGATTATTTCCAGTCTTCTACTCCTCCTGGGCACGTCTGCTTCTTTTTTTTCTAGAGCTTTCAGGTGTGTTGTTAGGTCCCCAATGTATGCTTTCTCCGTTTTCTTTAAGTGGGCACTTAGTGCTATGAAGTCTTAGTACTCCTTTATCGTGTCTCATAGGTTTGAGTATGTTGTCTCTTTATTTTCATTAAATTCAAGGAAGATTTTAATTTCTTTCTTAATTTTTTCCTTGACCCATTTGTGCTTCAGTAGTTGACTGTTCAGTTTCCCTGAGTTTGTCTGCTTTCTGGGGGTAGCATTGTTATTGCCTTCTAACTTTAATCCGTGGTGATCTAATAAGATCACACTGGTGGACACTGATATTTTTTTGTATCTGTGGAGGTTTCCTTTGTTTCCGAGTATGTGGTCAATTTTCGAGAAGGTTCCATGAGCTGCAGAGAAGAAGGTATATTATTTCCTATTTGGATGGAGTGTTCTATAGACGTCTGTTAAGTCCATTTGCTTCATTACCTGCAATAATTCTCTTAATTCTCTATTTGGTTTCTGTCTGATTGACCTGTTTATTGGAGAAAGAGGTGTGTTGAAGTCTCCTACTACTAGTGTGTGTGGTTTGATGTCTGCCTTGAGTTCCATTAATATTTCTTTTACATAAGTGGGTGATTTTATATTAGGGGCATAGATATTCAGGATTTAGACTTCATCCTGATGGATTGTTCCTGTTATGAGTATAAAGTGTCCATCTCGATCTCTTCTGATTGATTTTAGTTTGAAGTCAGTTTTGTTAGAAATTAGTATGGCCACACCTGCTTTTTTCTTAGGACCATTTGCTTGAAACACCTTTTCCCAACCCTTTACTCTGAGTAGATGCCTGTCTTTGTGGTTGAGATGTGTTTCTTGCAAACAACAGAATGTTGGATCCTGTTTTCATATCCAATCTCTTAGCCTGTGCCTTTTTATAGGTGAATTGAGACCATTAATATTAAGTGATAATAATGACCAGTGGTTGTTTACTCCGGTTATTCTTATTGTTTTTGGTACTAGAGTTTGTGTGTTTCCCTTCTTTGAGTTGCTCTGGTGTAGGGTCGTTAGATGCCTGAGTTATTGTAGGCAGTGTTGGCAATGTTGGATTCCTTGGGTTGTGATTTTCCTTCTATTACTTTCTGTAGGGCTGGATTTGTGGCTACGTATTGTTTAAATTTGTTCTTATCCTGGAATGTCTTGTTTTCTCCATTGATAGTGAACGATAGCTTGGCTGGGTATAGTAGTTTGAGTTTGTATCCATGGTCTCTTAGTTTCTGCAGTACCTCTATCCAGGACCTTCTGGCTTTCATGGTTTCTTTTTTTTTTTTCTTGCTGATTTTTTTTATTAATTAATTAATTTAATTATTAAAGATTTCTGCCTCTTCCCCGCCACCACCTCCCATTCCTTCCCCCTCCCCCAATCAAGTCTTCCTTCCTCCTCAGCCCAAAGAGCAAGCAGGTTTCTCTGCCCTGTGGGAGGTCCAAGGACCACCCACCTCCATCCAGGTCTATTAAGGTGAGCATCCAAACTACCTGGGCTCCCACAAAGCCATTACATGCAATAGGATCAAGAACCCATTGCCATTGTTCTTCAGTTCTCAGTAGTCCTCATTGTCCATTATGTTCAGCGAGACCGGTTTTGTCCCATGCTTTTTCAGTCCCCGGCCAGCTGGCCTTGGTGAGTTCCCGATAGATCATCCCCATTGCCTCAGTGTGTGGGTGCACCCCTCGCCGTCCTGAGTTCCTTGCTCGTGCTCACTCTCCTTCTGCTCCTCCTTTGGATCGTGAGACTTCAGTCCAGTGCTCCAATGTTGGTCTCTGTCTCTGTCTTCTTTCATCGCCTGATGAAGGTTAATATTCAGGGGGATGCTTATATGTTTTTCTCTGGGTTCACCTTCTTATTTAGCTTCTCTAGAGTCACGAATTATAGTCTCAATGTCCTTTATTTATGGCTAGAAACCAAATATGAGTGAGTACATCCCATGTTCCTCTTTTTGGGTCTGGCTTACCTCACTCAGGATAGTGTTTTCAATTTCCGTCCATTTGTATGCAAAATTCAAGAGGTCATTGTTTTTTACTGCTGAGTAGTACTCTAATATGTATATATTCCATACTTTCTTCATCCATTCTTCCATTGAAGGACATCTAGGTTGTTTCCAGGTTCTGGCAATTACAAACAATGCTGCTATGAACATAGTTGAGCATATACTTTTGTTGTATGTTTGGGCATCTCTTGGGTATATTCCCAATAGTGGTATTGCTGGGTCAAGAGGTAGGTTGAACCCGACTTTCCTGAGAAACCGCCACACTGCTTTCCAAAGTGGTTGTACAAGTTTGCATTCCCACCAGCAATGGATGAGAGTGCCCCTTTCTCCACAACCTCTCCAGCAGAGGCTATCATTGGTGTTTTTGATTTTAGCCATTCTGACCGGTGTAAGATGGTATCTTAATGTTGTCTTGATTTGCATTTCCCTGATTGCTAAGGAAGTTGAGCATGATCTTAAGTGACTTTTGGCCATTTGAACTTCTTCTGTTGAAAAGTCTCTGTTCAGCTCAGTGCCCCATTTTATAATTGGATTGATTAACCTTTTACGGTCTAATTTCTTGAGTTCTTTGTATATTTTGGATATCAGACCTTTGTCAGTTGCGGGGTTGGTGAAGATCTTCTCCCAGTCAGTGGGTTGCCTTTCTGTCTTAGTGACAGTGTCCTTTGCTTTACAGAAGCTTCTCAGTCTCAGGAGGTCCCATTTATTCAATGATGTCCTTAGTGTTTGTGCTGCTGGGGTTGTACGTAGGAAGTGTTCTCCTGTGCCCATGTGTTGTAGAGTACTTCCCACTTTCTCTTCTATCAGATTCAGTGTGTTTGGACTGATATTGAGGTCTTTAATCCATTTGGACTTGAGTTTTGTGCATGGTGATATATATGGATCTATTTTCATTCTTCTACAGATTGACTTCCAGTTTTGCCAGCACAATTTGTTGAAGATGCTCTCTTTTTTCCATTGTATACTTTTAGCTCCTTTATCGAAAATCAGGTGTTCATAGGTTTGTGGGCTAAAGTCAGGGTCTTCTATTCTATTCCATTGGTCGACTTCTCTGTTTTTATGCCAGTACCAAGCCGTTTTCAGTACTGTAGCTCTGTAATAGAGTTTGAAGTCAGGGATGGTAATGCCTCCAGACAATCCTTTATTGTATAAGATTGTTTTGGCTATCCTGGGTTTTTTGTTTTTCCATATAAAGTTGATTATTGTCTTCTCCAGATCTGTGAAGAATTTTGATGGGATTTTGATGGGGATTGCGTTGAATCTATAGATTGCTTTTGGTAGAATTGCCATTTTTACTATGTTGTTCCTCCCAATCCAAGAGCAAGGGAGGTCCTTCCATTTTCTGGTATCCTCTTCAATTTCTTTCTTCAAAGACTTAAAGTTCTTGCCAAATAGATCTTTCACTTCCTTGGTCAGAGTTACCCCAAGGTATTTTATGCTATTTGTGGCTATCGTGAAAGGTGATGCTTCTCTGATTTCCCTCTCTGCTTCCTTATCCTTAGTGTATAGGAAGGCAACTGATTTTTTGGAGTTGATTTTGTATCCTGCCACATTACCAAAGGTGTTTATCAGCTGTAGGAGTTCTTTGGTAGAGTTTTTGGGGTCGGTTATGTATACTATCATATCATCTGCAAATAATGAAAGCTTAACTTCTTCCTTTCCAATACGAATCCCCTTGATCCCCTTATTATGTCTTATTGCTATTGCTAGAACTTCAAGCACTATATTGAAGAGGTATGGAGAGAGTGGACATCCTTGTCGTGTTCCTCATTTTAGTGGGATGGCTTTGAGTTTTTCTCCATTTAATTTAATGTTAGCTGTCGGCTTGCTGTAAATAGCTTTTATTATATTTAGGTATGCCCCTTGTATCCCTAATCTCTTCAAGACCTTTATCATAAAGGAGTGTCGAATTTTGTCGAATGCTTTTTCAGCATCTAATGAAATGATCATATGGTTTTTTTCTTTCAGTTTATTTATATGGTTGATTACATTGATAGATTTGCGTATGTTGAACCAGCCCTGCATCTCTGGAATGAAGCCTACTTGATCATAATGGATAACTTTTCTAATGTGTTCTTGGATTCGGTTTGCCAGTATTTTATTGAGAATTTTTGCGTCGATGTTCATGAGTGAGATAGGCCTGTAATTCTCTTTCTTGGTTGGGTCTTTGTGTGGTTTTGGTATCAGGGTAACTGTAGCTTCATAAAAGGAATTTGGCAATGACTCTTCTGTTTCTATATTGTGAAATACATTAAGAAGTATAGGTATTAGCTCTTCTTGGAAGTTCTGGTAGAATTCTGCATTGAAACCATCTGGCCCTGGGCTTTTTTTGGAAGGGAGATTTTTGATAACTGTTTCTAATTCTTCACGACTAACAGGTCTATTTAGATTGTTCACCTGGTCTTGGTTTAGGTTTGGTATATGGTAATTATCTAAAAAAGTGTCCATTTCTTTTGCATTTTCCAGTTTTGTGGCATACAGGCTTTTGTAGTAAGATCTAATGATTCTCTGAATTTCCTCTGTGTCTGTGGTTATGTCCCCCTTTTCATTTCTGATCTTATTTATTTGCGTGTTCTCTCTCTGTCGTTTAATTAGTTTGGATAGGGGTTTGTCAATCTTGTTGATTTTCTCCAAGAACCAACTTTTTGTTTCATCGATTCTATGGACTGTTTTCTGTGTTTCTATTTTGTTGATTTCTGCCCTCAGTTTGATTATTTCCAGTCTTCTACTCCTCCTGGGCGCGTCTGCTTCTTTTTTTTTCTAGAGCTTTCAGGTGTGCTGTTAAGTCCCCAATGTATGCTTTCTCCGTTTTCTTTAAGTGGGCACTTGGTGCTATGAACTTTCCTCTTAGCACTGCTTTCATCGTGTCCCATAGGTTTGAGTATGTTGTCTTTTTGTTTTCATTAAATTCAAGGAAGACTTTAATTTCTTTCTTAATTTCTTCCTTGACCCAGGTGTGGTTCAGTAGTTGACTGTTCAGTTTCCATGAGTTTGTCAGCTTTCTGGGGGTAGCTTTGTTGGTGGCTTCTAACTTTAATCCGTGGTGATCTGATAAGACACAGGTGGACACTGATATTTTTTTGTATCTTTGGAGGTTTCCTTTGTTTCCAAGTATGTGGTCAATTTTCGAGAAGGTTCCATGAGCTGCAGAGAAGAAGGTGTATTCTTTCCTATTTGGGTGGAGTGTTCTATAGATGTCTGTTAAGTCCATTTGATTCATTACCTCCAACAATTCTCTTAATTCTCTATTAGTTTTCTGTCTGATTGACCTGTCCATTGGTGAGAGAGGTGTGTTGAAGTCTCCTACTACTAGTGTGTGTGATTTGATGTCTGCCTTGAATTTTAGCAATATTTCTTTTACATAAGTGGGTGCTTTTATATTAGGGGCATAGATATTCAGGATTGAGACTTCATCCTGCTGAATCGTTCCTGTTATGAGTATAAAGTGTCCCTGTCGATCTCTTCTGATTGATTTTAGTTTGAAGTCAGTTTTGTTAGAAATTAGTATGGCCACACCTGCTTTTTTCTTAGGACCATTTGCTTGAAAAACCTTTTCCCAACCCTTTACTCTGAGTAGATGCCTGTCTTTGTGGTTGAGATGAGTTTCTTGCAAACAGCAGACTGTTGGATCCTGTTTTCGTATCCAATCTCTTAGCCTGTGCCTTTTTATTGGTGAATTGAGACCATTAATATTAAGTGATATTAATGACCAGTGGTTGTTAACTCCGGTTATTCTTACTGCTTTTGGTAGAAGAGTTTGTGTGTCTCCCTTCTTTGAGTTGTGCTGTTGAAGGGTCGCTAGATGCCTGGGTTATTGTAGGCAGTGTTGGCAATGTTGGATTCCTTGGGTTGTGATTTTCCTTCTATTACTTTCTGTAGGGCTGGATTTGTGGCAACGTATTGTTTAAATTTGTTCTTATCCTGGAATGTCTTGTTTTCTCCATTGATAGTGAACGATAGCTTGGCTGGGTATAGTAGTTTGGGTTTGCATCCATGGTCTCTTAGTTTCTGTAGTACCTCTATCCAGGACCTTCTGGCTTTCATGGTTTCCATAGAGAAGTCAGGTGTAAATCTGATAGGTTTACCTTTATAAGTTATTTGCCCTTTTTCCTTTGCTGCTCTTAATATTCTTTTTTTAACCTGTATATTTTGTGTTTTGATTATTATATGGCGAGGGGATGTTTTTCTTTGATCCAGTATGTTTGGTGTTCTGTATGCTTCTTGAATATTCAAAGGAATATCTTTCTTTATGTTGGGAAAGTTTTCTTCCATAATTTTGTTAAAAATATTTTCTGGGTCTTTGAGCTGTGACTCTTCTCCTTCTTCTATCCCTATTATTCTTAGGTTTGGTCTTTTTTATTGTGTCCCATATTTCCTCAATGTTTTGTGATGAGAATTTGTTGGCTTTGCTGTTTTCTTTGATCAGTGTGTTTATTTTCTCTATGGTGTCCTCAGAATCTGAGAGTCTTTCTTCTATCTCTTGTATTCTATTGATTATGCTTGTTTCTGTAGACTCTGCTCGTTGACCTAGATTTTCCATATCCAGCTGGTCCTCAGTTTGTGTTTTCTTCCTTGCTTTCATTTCAGTTTTCAATTCTTGAACTGTTTCCATTACCTGTTTGATCGTTTTTTCTTGGTTTCCCAGGGTATCATGTACGTATTTACTCATTTCTTCAAACTTTTTGTTATACTTCTCATCCATTTCTATAAGGGCGTTTTTTTACATGTTGTTTAAGGGACTCTATTTTTTTCATAAAGTCAATTTTTTCCCCTTCTGTGTTAGGGTGTTCAAGTCCTTCTGTTGTAAGATCATTGGGTTCTGGTGTTTTCATGTTGTTTTTCAGATTGTTGGGTGAATTCTTGCATTGCCGCCTGCCCATCTTCTCCTATGGATGCTATCTAATGGGTCTTTTAAAACCGGATCAGGTTTCCCTGCTGGCCAGGGGCTTACAAAATGCCCTCGCTCCGTTTCCTGGCTCCTCTCGCTGGCCAAGATCCCTCTCACCACTCAGAAGGGTCTTCAGGAACAGGACCCGGCTCGCCGTTTGCCAGGGGCCTCGCCAACAAAAGGCGTACCTCTTTGATTTAATTGTAGTGGGGCGATCTGCTCTGGGAGTTGCGCACACCGGTCATGCAGCTTGATTGTCTGCGCTGCGCAGGGCCCCGCCGCTTGGCTCAGGTAATAGATTTTTGTTAGCTCTGTAACAAATACGTATTACATTTAAAGAATCATATTTTGCATGAAAAATAATGAAACAAAACTAACAAATTAATTTTTCACATTTGTATGATTTGATGATTTGTTTGGGGGATCAAATCTAGTAACAATGAAATCAAAAGAGGCAAGGATATTGAGAAATAAAATGTGATAAAGTGAATGTGGTTATTCATATAAATGTGAAACTTGGGTCATCAGAGCAGGAGTACTTCTGATAAATGTAAAAAGAATGAATCAAGGAATAGCAGTGTAAACAAATGGGTATTTAGATGTAGTGTTAAATGTTGCTAGAAAATGATTACTTTGTCGTAGAGAGATTGTGACTAAAAAAATGGGTAACGGGCTGTTTTGTACTATCTGTTTTTAAACACTGAATTGTCTTCTATTTTAATCCAAATAAGCAGTGTAGAGAATCTTTAGTAGGTGGGACTCATATGATTTCTTTTAAAGGCTTAAGTGATGTGATGAAGCAGTAGCCATACCTCAAGTCTTTAAGAGATGGAGACCAAATCGAAAAATTACCGTAAGCCATGAAGAAGCTTCATCTTAAAGAGCTACAAAGCCATAAAAGACCCTCGGAAAGGGAGGATACTTTGCTATAGATTAAAATTAATAAATTGGCTATATATATGTACTATATGACTTATTACTGATTTTCTTCTTTGACAATTTAATGTATGAATATAATATATTCTGGTTACTTTTAACTCCACTCTCTCCCTTTCAACCCTGTCAATCCCCTCTTTTCTTTACAAGTCCCTTTCTCAGATTCCTGTCCTTGTTTTTTATCTTGTGAACCACTGAGTTTAACTAGGGCCATTTGTGTAACAATGCATTTCAAACTGTCTCTTGAGCCTAGTAAACTCACCATTGGTAAACAATGACTGCTTTTGCCCCAGAATCCTCTTTTTGCTAATAGTTCTGCAGGATGAGTTATGATCAAGCCCCTGATCCAGACTTGACAGATGAGAGGCCTTGTCTTGTCCAGGCCCAATACAGGCAACAGTAACTACTGTGAGATTATTATTTTAAAGATTGTGTCTTATTTACTGTTCTATTGCTGTGAAGAGACACCATGATCATGACAACTCCTATAAAAGAAAGTATTTAATTGGAGTCTTGCTTACAGTTTCAGAGGCTTACCATGGTGACAGGCAGGTGTGGTATTGGAGAAGTTGCTGAGAGCTATATCCTGATCTGTAGGCAGAGAGAAGAACCTGGGCCTGGTATAGGTGTTTGAAACCTCAAAGCATTTCCCCAGCAATATACTTCCTCCAAGGCCACACCTTTTAATTCTTCTAATCCTAATAGTTCCATGACTTGGTGACTAAGGAGTCAAATATCTGATCCTATAAGGGTCATTTTTATTCAAACCACCACACTATGCCTTGCCCATTATCTAGCATTTCATAGACCTCTTTCATATCTTCCGGCTGTTAGCGTTTTTTGATCCCCTTTTCCATGATGTTTTCTGAGTTTTAAAGGGGGTGGTACAGGTGTTTTGTGTAGAGCTGACCGCTCAACTATCACTTATTTTCAGTGCCTTTACTTGTTCTCTGCACCTTTTGGCATAATGAAAGGTAGGTAATAGGAATAAGGTTTGCAACTCACTGCCAGCTTTAGTTCTCTATATCTTGCATTGAAGGTGTGTGGTATCTTCAGCAATAGGATCTTACCAAATAATTCTGGTGGTACCCCACCAGAGGAATTGTGAGAGACAATATTTTGGGTCTTCTGGAGCCTCCATAATCTATAATTCATAAGGAAGTGCCCACACCTGTGCGGATCTTTTTAAATAACTTGTTTTTAGAAGCAGCATCACCCAGCCATGCATGACATGTTCTTTCTAAATATTTTTACCTTATTTTTTTAATTAGCTTATTCTCACTTGTTTAAATGTTACACTGGCATTCAGCATTGGTTAAGTAACTTGGAATTTGGAAAATTCTGTCCTTGAGTGTACAGAGAGCCAGAATCAGAAACTATAGCCCCAGGAGTCTGAGATTGGGAGTAATGTCAAATTTCTTTATTTCTTCTCTCCATGACTTTTACTTTTCCCCATCTCTTTATATTAGCTAACCTTGGTTTCTAGATCAAGATGATTTCCTTCCTTGTTTTCACAAAGTATTTCCCACCACACCACATTCTTTAATCACAATTCTTCTTGACAGGTTTTTGATTGAGTCCAAATTTGTAGTCTGGGCCCTCAGAATCTGATTTATGTGTCTGTTACAGCAGTTTTTGAACATTTTCACCTCAGAACTGCCTTATATCCTGGAATTTTATTGGATATCCTTTAAACTTTTTGATTTTATGGATTTTATTTATTCATAGTCTCCAAACTAGAAACCCAACCTGGGAAAACTTTAAAAATCTTTCAGTTCACTTAAAGCAATATTTTTAAATCCATGATATTTCAACATTATGTTTAAAAATTAGCTTCTGTATAACAATGAGTGGGGAGAGAGGTGTTATATATTTTCTTCAGATATATTTACTATTTTTAAAGTGATTTTTTAAGTACACTGATTTGCTACCATTGTCCACTTGTTATTCAGCAGATACACAGCTAGTGGATTATTCTAAAAAGAAACCTAATGGAAAGTCTCTGAAGTTCTGTTAATGGGAGGATCTTGATTCATATATGGATAATGTATCACCAAGGTATAATGTTTTTATCATTAGTGAAGTAATGTGAGAATGGATTTAGCATATAATATTTAAAATTTTAAATGACATCACCACGTTAAACATGTTCTAAGCATGTTCTATAGAAAAAAGTTGAGATGCATCGTTTTATTGGTTTTGAGGACACAATTTGAGAGACACACTAAGATATTATGTGATCTTTTTATCCTTGAAATTCCATGCAATTAGACTCTATCTTTATTCCAAGACAGCCAGATGTGATCTCTTAGCAATTTGACTAGACAGGAACTACAATATTATATACTTGGAATGCCTAAGTTACAGCACTTCAATTCTCGGTGCTCCCAATATAGCTGTTGTGTCCATATGAATAGATGCTATAGAGATAAGCCATACAAGTCACATCTATGCTTGTTAAATCCCTTTTTAAAATGCTGTGAGAAATTAGCTACCACTGTTGGGTGTATTATTTGGCTATAGTTTTTTTCTTCCGTAGGTACTGCACATATTGCACTGGGTTAGCAAATCTCTTTTTCTAGAAAAGTGGTGGCGTTCACTCCCAGAGTATATTTCACAGTCATCATTTGATGTACGTGGTCATCAATACATTATTGCCAAAGTCTGTATTTTGCATTGCTTCATAATTTTACAAAGGTGACATTATTTTATATATCATTTTATATTAACCTAATTCTGTATATTGATTCCTTGTGACATTTATCAGTTGAGTATTACCTATATTCTTTAAAACTGTCACATAAAATATTTTAGTTCTCAGTGGATGTAGAAGTTTAATGTGTCTTTGTCTTGGAAGACTGTATCCTAAAAATTATTAGATTTATGGTTTCAGCTCTGTTTGTCCATTGGCATTACACAGAGAAGTTAAAAATAAACAATAACAAAACCCGCATTACACAACCAAAACACAAAATAATACCAGGACTTGAGATTCTGGTTTCACAGTTAAATAACTTGGCAGGTGTTTTTGATATGTGTCCAGGGTTGGCAGTCTCAGCCTAGAACTCTCTATATAGTCTGTTTTCCTCTTATCCTGACCATTAAATACACATTTAGCTATAGCAGTGCTGAAGGAGAAGCCGTTTATATTGTGCCCTGTGTGCAAGGCATTCCTCCAGAAGTGAACAGAGCCACCCGCAGCTGGTGATCTGTTATGTAAATAAGCAGCTTCAGTAGTCACTGATACAGAAATAGACTACCATGGTAGTAGCCTTCTATGCATTCCTCCCCAGTTCCAAAATATGACTAACAGCTTTGATAGTCACTCTTCCTTAAATAAATGAGATGTATGTAATAGAACAACTGGGGGTAGGGGAAAGGTCTGAACATTACAGTAGCCTAAGGAATAATGTGAACTGTATGTGAATTAAATTTTCCTTGGAGTTTTAGAACTAAAAGAATGTGAGGTCAAGTGTAGCAGAAGGGCATTTTTACCATTGCTGATTATAGAAGTGTTACAGCAAGCATATATTTTTAAAACAGAACAGAAAAATAAAAATACTCATGATTACATAAAGAAATGCTTTGCCAAATAGCACAGAATAATGAATACATGCTGTATCTATTGCATCTTTTTCTAACATGACCAATATATTCCTACTAATTGTGCTTAGGTTTATTACATGTCAATTAATCTTCACTGATGTAAAATCAATCAGTGAGCTTTAACACTTTGATTTCATATCTGTGTATGAGACGTAGATTCTCAGTACCATTGTGTGTGCTTTTATTGTGGTGAATAGCAAGGCAGCAGTTAATTATAGTCCTACCATTTCTGCTCTTCACCTCATTATCTCTGTCTTGCACTATTATTTTCTGTTGCTGCTGGCTATACAGCATCAGGCCTGGCACCAGTGAAGTGTGAACACAATGCCTGCACTGCATTCAGCACAAGAATAGAAAGGCAGATGGCAGATTTTACTATTTATAGCTGGAGCCAATCTGCCTGAGATGAGCCCTGTTGAAATGGTTTTTATCGAGATGTTTTCATTTATTAAAGGGATGAGGAAATGAAAGCCAAGGAAAATACTAGTCCTCTGGACTCTGAGAGTAAAAATATTGCTATAGATTGCAAAGCAAGTACGAGTATTGATTAAAAATTTGTAAACTAGAAAATTATATATTTGCCCCCATATTCACTAAATAAAAACTTCAAGCCTGCAGCATCCTTTGTGGCAGAACTTAAAGGGTTTATTGTTTAGTGATGTTGAGCTGCCATAGCAACTGTTACAGTGAGAATTTTAATTATTGGGAGCAAAATGATAATATAATGACTAATTATTTAAGACCATTAACTAGTTCATGTAAACTCAGACTAGTTTTTACTTTCTTGCTAGTCATCTCTTGACTCCATGGGAAGAACACAAACGGACTCTATTTCAAATTTTATTCTTCATATTTTTTAAGGAATATAATGTTCAAAATTGATAAATATTTTATGATATCAGTTAGTATACTGATGTTGACTTTGCATTCAAAATTAAATATATAAATAGTTATCTAATCTTTGTTATTCCTCAGATATCATTGTTTAAAAACTGATTAATCTCTACAATTACAGTGAACTGGTAATTTAAATGCTCTAGTGGAGAACCTAGGCCATCCAGATAATATGAGATACAGTCATGAATAAGGAATGACAGTTAAGAAAATTTACATTCCATTCATAATAAATGACTATAATATAGGCTGAAGAAATTAATTGGATCCAATTATAGTAATAACATATTTTAATTGGATTTATTAGAATTTAGCAGATTACTTAGACATATCCTAAAATATGCCACATCTTCTGTTCATTTGAAGTCATGATTAAGTATGTGTCATATGAATTTATTAGTTTTATTTAGAGGGTGGGCTGATTTGAATTTTCACTTCTGATACTTTGTTAGGTTAAAGAAAGTTTATGGAAAGCTAGATTTAGAACAGGACAGTTGCAGCCTAGGCTTCTCGCTTTGTTAACTTTATGTTCATGGTTAAATACAGCCAATGATAACAGTCGCTTTTGTTTAGGGACAGCTGATCATTCCCAAAGTATCTCCAAATGGAAAGCCCAGGGTTTAACATGTACTAATTTGTAAAACTGAAAAAAATGCAGGGTGGTCAATTAAAAAGACTGAAGCTAAAAGGCAGATGGAGAAAACTCGGCTCTGTTTGCTAAAGAAAATGGAAAAAGCTATCATCATATAATACTCAAAAATTAAATACTATCTACTGCCAGATCCTCCTCCTTCTTGTCAGCCTCCCTCTCTCCCCATCCCATTTCTGTATGTGCGTTCCTACACATATTCATGCATGTATGCAGAAGCATGTGAATTCAAGAAACTGACAGCTCATGTTTTAACTAATTGCTCTCCTTATTTTTTATTTAAAAGTTTTTATTCATTTTACATAACCACAGTTTTCCCCCTCCCTCTCCTCCTACCATTCCCTTTAACCCCCCGTCCACTCCATTATATGACTTTTTGGTGTCCACCTTGTTTTTTGACAGAAAATCTTCCACTGAATGTAGACCTTACTGATTGGACTAGACTGGCTTATCCACCTATCTCCCCAGTCCTGGAATTCTAGGTGTTCAGCCTTATGATTGCGTGCTAGGCTTCCATGTTCAGCCTTATGATTGCATGCTAGTTTGTGCTCAGTTCCTCATACTTACGTGGCAAGCAGCTTACTAACTGAGCCATCATTGTTGTCATTACCAGTAATGGCAATAACTAGCAACTTTAAGGAAAAGTTGACGTGACTTCACTAAGAGAAGAGCATTTTTTCACTTTTGTTTCTAGTTATGTTTTATAAGCCTCATTGCATAGATATTTTGTGTTCTGTTCCACATAGTTTTTCCTCAGTTAGGACTTAATAATAATAATGGCTCAGTGGTTAAGAGCATTGCCTGCTCTTCCAAAGGTTCTGAGTTCAATTCCCAGCAACCACATGGTGGCTCACAACCATCTGTAATGAGGTCTGGTGCCTTCTTCTGGCCTGCAGACATACATACAGATAAACTTTGCCGGGCGATGGTGGCGCACGCCTTTAATCCCAGCACTCGGGAGGCAGAGGCAGGCGGATCTCTGTGAGTTCAAGACCAGCCTAGTCTACAAGAGCTAGTTCCAGGACAGGCTCCAAAGCCACAGAGAAACCCTGTTTCGAAAAACCAAAAAAAAAAAAAAAAAAAAAGATTTGTTCAAACTTTGAGTTTTATACTCTAATTGTGTTTATTGCTTTGTATTTCATAACAGACACTTAAGAGAGAGAGAGTAAATTACCTGAGCTGATTTAGGGAAAAAAGTAGTTCATTCGGAGAAATACATGATTTTCTTTTGAATTTCAATAATATAAAAGTAAACAAACTGAAATGAGAAAGATTAAGGTAAAAATGGTAAATTATCTCTATAATTTTAAGTAATCATCAGAATTATATTAGAGATTTTTTACAGGAATTCAACAACACATAATTCTCTTAAGAAGAAATATGCATATAATCCGGAGGGGCAAAGTTGAAATACTTATTTCTATGCCAATGTGGAAACTGTCCGATGGATACAGGTCTCTAGTGAGCTATGTGGTCCTGCATTAATCTGAAGGAAAGAAGTAATTATTTACATTTCTTGTTGACATTTGTAGTTGAAGTATGGTTTTTACTTGTAATATAATTGGAAATGTATATGAATCTGTTTCCCATTCATAGTTCTCATTTTCCTTTTTACATAGATCTAAACATTAATTGTGGTATGTACAAGTATATTTCATTAAATATTAAATCATTTAAAACATACAAAGAAGCATATACATATAATTTTGCTTCATTGTGTTTTTAAAACTCAGTTGCATTCAACTCTATTGTCATCCTTGGAGGTTGCGTATTACATACAACCTGTATGTTTGTATAAAGGAAATTATATTTGATGGCTTTAAATTGTACTTAGATTGATCTTATGGCCTCATACATGCTAGGCAAGATTACTATCACTGAAGTAAAATGTCTTCATGGAAAACATTCGAACTTTTATGCACTTCATCATTTCATTTGGTGATTTAAATGGTGTTTTTATTGAAGCTTTATTTTTTATACATTATGGCTTTAAAGTTTTACCTTCCTGATATGAATGCATAGTGCATGCATACGGTAAACCAGCAAAAACAAAGCCCACAAACTGACTACTGTTGTTAAGCCTATTCTGTTAGACCTAGAATTTTTTAAATTAACATTAATATTTTTCTTCATGGAATATTATATTTTTTGAATATGATATTTTCCACTACTTTCTTTCACTATACATGGCTGAATCAGTTATAAATTTACTGAGCACCTCATTTAATACAAACTTACATGCATTTGGTAGCATATCCCATCATTTTTTTTCAATTTCTCTGTGTCTCAGGAGACCAGGGCAGTCCAAGAACTGTGCAAGGCTAGATTATTATGGCCTGCATACTCTGCAATAATAGGTCTGAGTCAGCAGTGATTGCTTATGATCTAAAGTATAGATGCTACATGGTATCCAGTCTGTAAAAATGCCCAGTTAACTGGAGATTGGTTTGCCAGAGAGAGTTTGTCTGCAGTCTTTTCTGTGAGAGAACAATAGGAAAGGCAGTTGGTGTGCATTAAGTGTTCAGAACCCTTTTTGAAGAACTAAGTGTTCAATGGGAACAACTTGGTTCTTTCATATCAATGAATACAGATTTCCATTTCCCAATGTCTTCAGTCTTTCTTTTTCCTGAAGGTCATGTTTTCCTTATTTTGGGAAAGAAAATAATTACTTTTGTAATGTAATCAGTTCCTAAATGGTTAAAGATTAATTCCAGAAGAGGAAAAATGGTTATGAGTGGAGGCTTTCCATCAGCTTTTAGAATTGCTTCACAGGGAAAAAAAAGCAACTTTGTGCGTGTCTGGTATGCGTATACGTGTGTCCATGTGTGTGTGTAAGCCAGAGGACAACTGGTAGATTAGTTCTGTGTAGCTGTCAACATTGATTTTTGATCGAGGATCACTGGCATTTTGTATGCAGTGCTAGGTTGGCTGACCAGTATGCCCATGTGTCCTCCTCTCTCTTTCTCCCCCCAAAAAACACATGTTCGGGGGTTGGAGAGATGGCTCAGAGGTTAAGAGCACTGGCTACTCTTCCAGAGGCCCTGAGTTCAATTACAAGCAATCACATGATGGTTCACAGCCATCTGTAGGTCTGATGCCCTTTTCTAGCCTGCAGGCATACATGCAGGCAGAGCACAGTATACATAATAAATAAATAAATCTGTAAAAAAATACATATGTGGATTATACACCATTGTGGGCATATTAATATCAAAGAAAAACTTCAGATACCCTGATTTATCACTTCTCTGCCTTACTCTTTTGAGAAAGGGTCTCTTACTGATTCTGGAGCTAGACTAGTAGCCAGGAAACCACAGCTATTTTCTGCCTCTACTTTCCAAGGATGCAGGGGATGTAGGTGTATGTATGATAATGACTTGAGTTCTGGGGATTTGAATTCAGGGCCTTATGCTTGTACAACAAGCCTCTTACCCATCAAGTCATGTCGTTAGCCCAATCACTTAGATTAATTTTATATGGATTCTGGAGATCAAACTCAATTCATGTGATTATAAAGCAAGTATAAAGTTATTATCTTAGCCACCCTAAACTCCTATATCTCCTCTAGAACAATTCCTTCATGTAATAGGTACTTTGCAAATATTTATTAAACAAAGAATACAGGATCATATTGATAGAATTCACAAAATAATATCAGTGTTTATATTCCATAGGAAATCTTATTCTTGTATTACCTTATTTTTTACCATAATAACTTCCCTTTTTTTTCAACTGTCTTTTTTAATCTTATTAATAAAGTCTGCTATTGGGGGAATGTATTCATAATGAACGATTCCAGTATTGGGCTAAAGGGTTACTTGAGAAGTTTAATGTTTGGTCTTTTTTCAGGTTGAGGCATAAAAAAATCAAGAGAAAATAATTTTATTAACAATTTTTTTTGTGGTTTGCTAAATGGCTTAGTAAGTAAAGATATTTGCTACTGAGCCCAAGAACCCAAGTTTGGTCCTTAGAACCTACATAGTGGAAGGTGGTTAGGACTTCAGTAAAGTGTCCTTTGACCTTCACATGTGTGTGATGTGGCAAAAGTGCACAGAGACCCATAGATTAAACAAACAAATAAATAAGAGGCTGGATACTGGTACCGTGGTGAAAAGTGCTTTCTGGTGTTGTAGAGGACCTGAGGTTTGTTCCCAGCACCCATGTCAGGCTGCTCAAAACCTCCTTTAACTTTATCTCCAAGTGCTCTAATTGTCTCTGAGCTACTGCAGACACACACACACACACACACACACTCAGCCACAAACACACATAATTACATAGTAGCAATAATAAAATTTTTAAAAAAATGTCAAAATGTATTTTATTGGCATGTATTCTTATGCTTGATATTAGACTTCATAAGGATATTTTCATGGAAGAATATAACCTACTTTGAGCATGCTCCTCCCATCCCTCCCTCTCCATAATTTTTCAGTCCTCTTATATCCTAGAAGTTCATATCTAGTTAGTTATGTGTAGATACTCACAAAGCAGACTTTTGCCTGTCCTCGTGTGTGTATGTGTGTAAAATATTGAAGAGAGTGGGAGCAGGGAGATTGTGTGTGTGTGTATATGAGAGAGAGATATGATTGCTGTGAAATTGTAAGTGATTGAGTGATTAAGTAGAAAAACATATTTTAATTTTATATGTGTATAGTATTCTGTTTTTACATCTAAAATATATTTTCATTAAAATAGACAGTAATAGTATTAGCAGTAAGTATAACTTGAATTGCACTAATAGTTGTTTTTTCAATAATAGCCTGAGTCAGAATTTCATGGATAAAATCTATCTTTTGGAAAAGGATGTGTACTATGTTGTAGTAAAAATATTTTATAGTCAGTTTAATTTCTGAGCACTTTACAAGATAAATATTTTTGGGAAAAGACAAAGTATATGCATTATTCCTTGACTTGTTTTCATCACAGACCTCTTAGTATTTTTCTTGAATTACAGTAAACAATATATTGAGATGGTTAATTTTACATTCTAAAGAGATTTTCTTTGGAAATGTATAAAGCTAATTTTAAACCCAAGAGATTTTTAAAGTTACACAATATATATGTAGATATTATAACTTTCTATTGTTTCTTCCAAAGCTTTTCTTTGACTTAATGGCTGTCAGGCTCATTTATTGCTCCTTAGTGCTTTTTTGCTCTCCCTCACTTACTGTAATTTCATAAATGTCTTTCCATCTGAACTTTCGTATTTTGTCAGGTTTTCAACAACTTAGAAGAGGGTTCAATTAAAAATAGATTTTAAACTTACAAGTGGGTGGTGATTGAGTGAGTTGCTGTGACAGTTCATATTAAGAGGTTGAATCAAGTGCAAAGTAGCTTAACAAAATTTGAGAACTATAGAGCTATGTTAGTCCTAATCACTGCTATCTTTTAGCATGGGCTGGATGCTAAAGAGCTCACCTTGCTCTTGAAGAACAAGTTCTACATGGGGAAAATGGTGAAAATTGGAGCCATTAAAGTCACTGGTACTAAGAACCCACCTTCCTAAGAAATACTTTCTTTGCTGTGTGTGGTTATGGGTAAAAGATATTAACGATACCAAGGCTTGTTTGTATCTCCCTACCATACCAGTTCTTGGGGAAAAAAAGTTTAATAAACACTACAGACCAACATCCCTTTCTTAAACTTCCTGATTTTTGAACAAAACTAAGAATTCCCCCTTTAGCCAGGTAGTGGTGGCACATACCTTTAATCCCAGCTCTTGGGAGGTGGAGACAGGTAGATCTCTGAGTTCGAGGCCAGTCAGATCTACAGAGTGAGTTTCAGGATAGCCAGGGCAATACAGAGAAACCCTGTTCTGGGGGAAAAAAAAAAGAATCTTTCCCTTTATAGAATTTGTAAATCTCTACCATTTTCTATACTCTTCATTTTAATGGAGTTATAGATTATTATGAACCAAATATGTATGTAAACCATTTTGGCATTTTATTATTAATAGGCTGTCATACATGAACTTAACTATTAAATGTGAAGTAAAACATTACTTTAACTGGTTTCAGCTTTTATTTTGTTTTGACAGGATTCCTCCCTCCCTCCCTCCCTCCCTCCCTCCCTCCCTCCCTCCCTCCCTCCCTCCCTCCCTCCCTCCCTCCCTCCCTCCCTCCCTCCCTCCCTCCCTCCCTTCTTTCTTTCTTTCTTTCTTTCTTTCTTTCTTTCTTTCTTTCTTTCTTTCTTTCTTTCATTTTGTTCAGGTTGGACCTAAATGCTTAGACTCCAGCAATCATCTTGTATTGGCCTTTTAAAGACTGAGACTTTAAGTGTGTACTACTATTCCTAGCTTAAGAAGTCTCAATTTTCAGAAAACTTTCCATTTCATAATACTGGAAACAGAAAACGGGAGGAAATTGAAAAAAGGAATGTAGCTAGCTCTAGTTTGTAATGTTTTAATATCCAACTGGCAGATAAAAATTGTATCTATATTCAGAGTATCCTGGGATGTTTTGATAAATATGTACATTGGATAATGTTCAAACAAGAGTCAGCATATTTACTTCCCCTAATAATTATTACTTCTTCATGGTGAAAATGTTTAAAATCATTTCTTCTGATTTTCAAAACTAGTAGTATATTGCCATCATCTACAGTTTCTCTATTGTGCAAAAGAATACTAAAATTTTGTCTCCTATCTCTTTGTAGCTTGGTGTTTGTCTCTCCCTTCTACCTGCTCTCCACAGCCCTTGGTAATCAGTTATTTTTGGTTGTTTTTTTTCTTCAACTTCAGTGAAATCAAATACTTTTAGGTCCCACACAAATGAGGCAGTACAGGACTAAGTCTTTTGGTGCTTGAGTTATTTTACTTCACTACACAAAGTTATTGTTTTAAATCTGTAAGACCTACTGTAAAATTACTTTCAATAATGTTCTTCCACAATTTCTCATGCCTCATATGTAGTATTATTAATAATTATTCATCCGCCTAATTGTTCCTTTCCAAGTCAGTCTGCTAAAAATGTTCCCAGAACAGTCTCTTTGAAGTGCATATTGTGTTGTGTAATTTTCTTGATTTCTTTGGTTTAAAGAAAACTCCATATTTCTTAAATTGTCTAGATACTCTCTGCCATCTACACTGAGCCAAACTCTCCAGTTTTTCCCTTACTGCCCCCTCCTCATGTATGCATAATGGAGTGATTTCTGTATTATTCTTTAAGAAAACCAGTTATTTGTTTGTGTTGGCTCTTCTATTCTGAATTCACACTTTTTTCGGGGGTGGAGAGTTGAGACAGGGTTTCTCTGTGAAACAGTCCTGGCTCTCTTGGAACTCACTCTGTAGGCCAGACTGTCTTCAAACTCACAGAGCTCCATCTGCCGCCTCCGGAGTACTGGGGATTAAAAGCCTGTGCCACCACTGCCCAGTTGGAATTCACACTTCTTTTATGAACATTATATCTGATCTTAATGTGAGTCAAATGTGAGTTTCTAAACCTTTGGATTTTCAACCTGAAGTAATTTTTCTGTGCAAAATTCTTTGTAACTTTTCCACAATATTAGCTAACCTCATTCTTTCTTATGATTCCTTATGCATCTACCCTTTCTCATTCTGCCACATTAAGAACTAGTTAAACACATGAGTCTAGAGAGATGACAGGGGAGCTAAAATCACGTACTGCCCTTGCAGAAGACACAGATTGGTTTCCCACCACCTACATGGGACTCTCAACAATCTGGAACTCTAGTTCCAGGGAATCTGGCGCTATCTTTTACTTCCTGAAGACCTCAGTCATAGATGTGGTACATGCAGACAAATATACACATAAGATAAACACAAATGAGTCCTGAAAATAAATATGTAACTGTGAGAGTTTAATTTAACACCCGCCCTATATCCTATACAGTCTTTGTTCCATAAATATGTGCTGAATTGAAGTTAAACTTGAAGTGCGGCCTTACGGACACACCACTGACCCAGAGACGTCTGTATTCTGCTCCTAGTGCTGCCACTTGCTCTTTGAGTTTCGTCTTGACACTTAATTTTTCTGTGACTCAGTTGGTGTTTTTACTTAAAAAGTGGGTGTAATGATATTTCACTCTACATTATAAAATTATTATGTTATTTACTGAAGAACTTCTTTGAACTCTTGAGAGGAAAATGGTCATATTTATAGAAAATAATAATATTTTTGCCTCTGACACATGAAAAATTAGGATACAATTTAAAAATAATTTTATTCAAATGTTAAATAGCCAGAAATTATATTATGGTACACATATATATTAATGCATAGGTGTTGATAATGGTTGAAGTTTGTAAACTCATTTTTTAATGTTGGACTAGGTCAAGGTTCATATTTTTAGTAAATTTCATGAGACTAAAACTGTTATATAAAAGCTGATTACATTGGTGCAGTAATTGAGAGACTGGGCTTTGGAGATGGGTTGAATCTTGGTCCATTTTGTGATCATGAATAGTCATTTAAGTTTTTAATATTTTGTCTACATGTATAAATCAGAATAATAGAATTTCTTCTTACAAGATAGTTTTTAAGAATAATGTGTTTCAAATGAGATAATTATATATTAATTCTACTATCCTAACCTTTCTTTGGAAAAATTCTGCATAGTTGGGCTTAATCAAGAGTCAAATCTAGTGATTAATAATTCAGCTGTAGGTAAACCTGAATTTTTAAATAGTTCTTTTTGCTTTTATTTAAAATGAATTTGTTCATACAATATATTCTGATCACTGTTTTTCCTCCCCCAACTACTCCTAGATTCTTTACATCTTTAAGCTCACCTAACTTCATGATTTCTCTCTCTCTTTAGGAAACAAACAAAAATAACTAGAACAAAAAAATTTAAAAAGCACAAGAAACACATATAAGCACGTGCACACTCACATACACACTCACATTCCAGGAAAACACAAAATTGGAAACTATAATATACAAACAAAAGGCCAGTAAGACAAAAATTGTCCAAACCAAGCGTTATGAGACAAAAACTTCTACAAAAGTATTACTGAGTTCATTTTGTGTTGGCCTTCTACTGCTGGGCCTGGAGCCTACCCTTAAGAGTGGTTAATATACCCAGTGAGACATCATAGGAAAAAACTAATTTTTCATTTGCAAGTGGGTGTCAATTGGAGATAATTTTTTAGTTAAGGGTGGGAACTTGTGTCTGCCTCTCACTGCCAGTGCTGGGACCTCATCTGGCTTGAATCCATGAAAGTTCTGTGTATGCTGTCGCAGTCTCTTTTGAGTTCATATGTACTTCAGCCCCTTTGTGTTAGCACATCACTGTTTCTTTGGTGTCATTTATCTCCTCTGGCTCTTATAATCTTTCTGCTTCCTCTTGTGAATAGTACCCTGGACATTAAGAGATTCGATGATGATATCCATTTAGGACTGAATGTTTCCAAAGTGTTGCTCTATCTAAAAATTGTCTAAACACAGTTGTGGGTCTCTGTGTTTGCCCCCACATACTGAAAGAGGAAGTTTCTCTGATGATGACTGAGTGAAGGACTGATATATGGGTATAATAGAATGTCATTGAGTCATTTTATTGCTATATCCCTTTGACAGAACAGTAGTATTTCGTTTCCCCAAGGTTCATGTCCTTTCCAGTCTCGGGTTCTTGGGCACTAGAGCAGAGTTAGGCAGAAGTTCTGTATAGTGGAGTGGGTCTTCAATCCAGTCAGATAATGGTTGGTTACTGCTACAACATTTGTGCCATTATTCTATCAGCAAATCATATAGCCAAGTCACCATTACAGACAACAGGGTTTGTAGCTCTTAACCTTGAGTTTTAATTCTCACCATTTATGATGCTGCTTATAGAATTTTGTAGAAGTTACTTAATTGCTTTCTAGACTCCATTGGATTCAAAAAAATTTTTGAAATCTAAGTGTCATAGTACATATAAAATGACTAACCTTGGTAATGTTAATATTTAATGCATACTAGTGATTTTATTATACTTGGAATGTTGTGTCTTTTCTACACACAGAATGATTCAATTTCATGTAACATTTTAGCACCAAAGTGGAATGTTTTAATTAAAAGGAATTTTATTTTTGTTTGTTTATTAGATTTTTAAAAAATACCAATCCAAGTTCCCTCCCTTCCCTTCTAACTACCATTCCCTTCACACAACCTCCCACCCAACCCCTCTCCAATCCTCAGAGAGGGTAAGGCACATTGCTTTGGGGAAGGTCCAAGACCCTCCCTACTATATTTAGTCTGAACAAGGTATACATCCAAAGAGAATAGGTTCCAAAAAAACCAGTATATTCGGTAAGTGTAAATCCTGGTGCCACTGTCAGTGGCCCCTCAGTCTGTCCCAGCCCTGCAACTGTCACCCACATTCAGAGGGACTAGTTTGGTTCTATGCTTGTTCTTTCCCAGTCCGGCTGGTTTTGGTGAGCTTCCACTAGCTCAGGTAAACTGTTTCTGTGAGTGAGCCCATCATGCTCTTGACCTCTTTGCTCATATTCTCATTCCTCCTACTCTTCAACTGGACTTTGGCAGCTCATGAAACTGAGAAGCTTCTGTAAAGCAAAGGACATAGTCAATAAGACAAAACGACAACCTACTGAATGGGAAAAGATCTTCACCAATCCCATATCAGACAACAGACTGATTTTCAAAATATATAAAGAACTCAAAAAAAGTAGATATTAAAATTCTAAATAACCCAACTAAAAATGAAGTACAGAGCTAAATAGAGAATTCTCAACAGAAGAATCTCAAATGCCCAAAAGATACTAAAGGAAATGTTCAACATCTTTAGCCATCAGGGATATGCAAATCAAAACAACTCTGAGATATCATCTTACACTTGTCAGAATGGCTAAGATCAAAAACACTAATGATAGCTTATGCTGGAGAAGATGTGGAACAAGGGGATCACTCACACATTGCTCGTGGGAATGCAAACTCGTGCAAACATTTTGGAAATCAGTGTGGCGGTTTCTCAGAAAACTGGGAATCAATCTACCTCAGGATCCAGCAATACCACTCTTGGGAATATACACAAAAGATGCTCAGTCATACTACAGAAGCATTTCTTCAACTATTTTTATAGCAGCATTATTTGTAATAGCCAGAACCTGGAAACAACCTAGATGCCGCTCAACTGAAGAATGGATAAAGAAATTGTGGCATATCTACACATTAGAGTACTACTCAGCGGTAAAAAACAATGGCATCTTGAATTTTGCATGCAAATGTATGGAATTAGAAAACACTATCCTGAATCTTCACGGCAGTAGCTTCGGCATCCGCGGGTTAGTCGCCAAGTCGCCAACATGCAGCTCTTTGTATGCGCCCAGGAACTACACACCCTTGAGGTGACTGGCCAAGAAATGGTCGCCCAGATCAAAACTCATGTGACCTCACTGGAAGGCATTGCCCCGGAGGACCAAGTCGTGTTTCTGGCTCGCTGCTGGAGGATGAGGCCACCCTAGGCCAGTGTGGCATGGAAGCTCTGACCACTTTGGAAGTAGCTGTCCGCATGCTGGGAGGTAAAGTTCATGGTTCCCTGGCTTGTGCTGGAAAAGTAAGAGGTCAAACTCCCAAGGTGGCCAAACAGGAGGAGGAGAAGAAGGAGAAGAAGAAGAGAAGGAGGAGGAGGACGAGGAAGAATTATGCATTCCCCAACTATGCCCTTAGAATTATCATGTCATGCTAGTTTTTGTTGTGCTTCCCAGGTGACATAGCTGTGTAGGATTATTGATTGATTCCCTCCTTTGGATTCTTGCAGGTAGTGCCTTCTGGTATTCTGAAAACTGGTCCTCAGGGAAGAGGCTTTCAGATCAGATCTATCTCAGGTCCTCTGGAACCCTTCTCTGAAATTTAGACAGTCTTTTTTCCGAGGTGCTGGATGTCCTAACCTAACTCAGGTCCTTATGTTTGCCCAATAAGCACTTTACACGGTGAACCCTTTGTCAACTGAGTTTTCTGTCCTGCCCAGTTCCCACAGTCATTAAGTCCCAAAGAAATCACACAGAGGTCTACATTAACTATAAACTGATTGGTCCACTAGCTTAGACTTCTTATTAACTCTTATAACTTATATTAGCCCATTATTCTTGTCTATGTTAGTTGCGTGGCTTGGTACCTTTTTTGGTGAGGCAGTTACATCTTGCTTGCTCTTTGGCTGGATCAGGACTGCAGACAAAGCTTTCCTCTTTCCAGAATTCTCCTGTTCTCATGTCCTGCCTCTACTTCCTGTCTGTTTGTCCCACCTATACTTCCAGCCTGACTACTGGCCCATCGGCGTTTTATTAATTGACAGGCTACGAACCATTCATTGTCTCACAGCATCCAAGCTGTGTTTTCACTTCTTAAAAAAAAAAAAGGCATTCTGAGGATTGCTTTTCTTACCTAGTGATGAAATATCTGACAGAAAGTAGCCTAAGGGAGTAGTGACTTTTTTTTTGTGCCTCACAGTTCAAAGGGTGCGTTGCATCATGGAGGAGGACATAATTGTGTTTCAATGTGAGACTGGTTGCTTTCATCAGGTAGATTAGGAGTCCAAGTGAATGCTGGGTCTCAGTTGCCTTTCTTTTTTCTAGTCATTCTGTATTCCCAGTCCATGGGATGCTGCTGCCCACTTCATGGTAGATTTCCTTCTTCAGTTTATCCTCTCTGGAAACATCTTCACATGCACATCTAAAGGATCTCACCAGAGAGCCTCAATAAAGCCTAAGGCATTCTTGCTTCTAATTCAATCAAGTTGATAATAAAAATGTATTATCATAGGGTTTTCTTAAGTACCTATTTTACAATTCAGTTTTGGTATATTGATTTAAAACCAGATCCAAACCCTCATGACTCATCTTGTTAGAAGTGATATTGCTTTGTGTCTGAAAAGTGGAGACAATAGTAGCTATCTCTTTTTCCTGTTAGTTAGCAAGCAGGCTGTAGAAGGAGCTGCGGGCTGCGTTCCTGCCACCCAGCACCCGGCCGCCTGGCTAGCTTATGCCCCAAAATAACAACACACAAACTGTATTATTTTAAACACTGCCTAGCCCATTACTATTAATGTGTGTAGCACCTTGAGGTGTGCTTACCAGGAAGATTCTAGTCTATGTCCATCCTGGGTTGGAGCTTCATCGCGTCTGCCCTGGGGAGCAGAGTTATGGCGTCTCAGCTCACTTCCCTTCTTCCCAGCATTCTGTTCTGTTTACCTCACCCACCTATGTTCTAACCTATGAGGCCAAGCAGTTTCTTTATTAATTAACCAATGACCTTCCTCCATCAGCAGGCACTCAGTGAATACCAACATTTATTATTATTAGGCTAGCCAATGGAGTGAAAAAAACAAGTATTTCTTTTTTATAAAGATTTATTTATTTACTATGTATACGGTATTCTGCCTGCACACCAAGAGAAGGCACCAGATCTCTATAGATGGTTGTGAGCCACCATGTGGTTCCTGGGAATTGAACTGAGGACCTCTGGAAGAACAGTCAGTAGTACTCTTAACCTCTGAGACATCTCTGTAGTCCTCAAGTATTTCTTACAGCAGATATCTTGACTAGCTTTGTGACAATGTCAATTAAACCTAATTTCTAGAATTTTTTTAGGGATGAGGAATTTCTTCATTAAGTTTTTATATGTATTAGTATTAATATGTAAGCTGACCTCATATGTTAGTGTATGGCTTTTATATTTGGGGAGTAATACAGTTATTTGATTGTTTCTTGGTCATGGGTGATTGTAAGATATAGCTAGGTGTATAATGATCTTTATGGCGTCCTGTTAACAGCTAAGATTTAACACTGGATTCTGTGTTCTGATCTCTTACACATCTTGTTCTCATTCTTTTCATGAACCTTAAATGTACAAGTATGCTTCCCATTCCCCAACTTAACAGGAAGCTAAATGCCTGTTAAATACATCACTGTGCATGCTGGTTTGGTGTGCACTCCTCTGGGTGGGAGGTTATTGTTTAGAAGCAATTTCTGTGGATCTGTTTTTAGGTAAGTACAGTTGAATTTTTATGTAAAACTTTCAGATTGAAAGTATTTAAGTCAAAGAATGATCTACAGATTGAAATGAAATAATTTAAGATATTTTTCTGAATTCTTTATATCATTAGTTTACCTTCTTGATTAATTCTTTTAAAAATACAATTAGATAGAGAGTACTTTAACAGCAAGTACACTGTTGCCCTTCTTTAAAAGTCCTTACCCTTGATTATAGAAAATCAAGAAAATTCTTTATTTGTTTGTATATGGCTTTCTCATATTTACTTCTTAGTCTGGAGATAAATAAAATAATCAATGTGATTTCCCTATGGAAGTTTGCAGATGAAATTATTTTGTGCTTTCTAGAATAGCAAAACATCCATTTCTAATGTGATTCTAAAATCTACTTTTTATTTCCATCTTAATTTGCAGAGGGCTTATATATGCCAGCTACTTTCCAGTGTCCCAGCCCTTAGCTAGGTCCTGCATATTTTGCTTAACTGATTCATTTGGTTGGAAGGTGTTACAATGCAGAAACTTGAGATCCTGTTTCCTTGCCACTTTGCAGATTTTTACATTTTACTTTCGGTATTCACTTGGTGCTATTTTAGTTGTGTAAATTCTAGTGACATTGCAGCTATTCCTGAATCTCTAACTATAAATTCCAGTCTTAGGTAGAGGTGCCACGAAGTGTTTTTCAAATAGTTTAAGACTATGATTATAACGTAAGTTGAAAAGAAAATCTCACAACTCCAAATTTCGTACTACTATGCCTACCCCATGAAGATTTAATAATCCACCATCTGATACCTGTATAGGAAGGCATACAGGTATGTGCTGTCATCTTCCATAGAGCTGAAGCTCTGTCCTTGAGTGTGAACATGTAAGCGGAATCCTGAAAACAAGATTTTTTGTTACAATCTGTGTTATAGTCAACTCCAGCACAATAGTAAAACTGAAGACTGCTCTGTGGAGAGCTTATGCTGATAGTTTTCAAATTCTGATCTTGCTCTTTACGGGGGAAAGACAGCTTCAGTGTACTAAGTAATTATTGAAATGAAATAGAAGAAGCAGGCTTACCTCTGCAATGTGGACTATTATTTTGGCTGTTCCTATTTTCCTAATAATAAAAATTATAGGAAAGAAAATCCCACAATATCCTTAGCTTATGAAGGATAAGAAGTATGGTTTCTGTGAGAACTTGAAAGATAGAATATAAAAACATTGAATAAGGCAGCTGGATTTTCAATATTGAGATGTAGTTCTGCATTAAGTGTATAAACAATTCTGATTAATAAGGGCTACTTTGAATCTGTAACAGGTTGATTTCCACCCCAGGCTACAGTGTAGAGGTGTGCCAAAATGAACTTAGAGCTGTTGGTAATAACTTTTGAAATCTCAAGGACTGAAACAAATTGAAGAACTAAAACTTGAAAAGCCAGGCCAACTTGTTTCTGAATCCTTCAGACTAAGAATAATTCTAGAAGCTTAGGCTTTCCCTATAAATAGTATAAGTGGATTAGCTTTACCTTTAAATAGTTGAGAGTTATTCTAGTCTGAAACCCTGAAGATTATAAGTATCTGGAAATCAGGCTCGATTTTAGTTTATAATCCTTTCTTCAACTTTTCCCCTTAGTTTAATTATAATTTGAAATTACATATTTAATTTAAATATAATTATTGGGGAGACTTTTTGTCAATACTATCATAAATTTATTTATTTTACACCCTGGTTGCAGTTTCTCCTCCATTCTCCTCTCCTAGTCTCTGCCCCAACTGTATCCCCCTCCTTCTGTTTCCATCCATCCAATCCACTCCTTCATTTCTGTTCAGGAAAAGGTGAGTCTGCCAGGAGTATCAGTAAAACATAGCATATCAACTTGTAGTAATATTTAGCACCCTCCCCCCACTTATTAAAGCTGGGTAAGGTGACCTAGTATGAGGAATAGGCTCCCAAAAGCCAGTAAAAGAGTCAGAGATAGCCCCTGTTGCCACTATTTGGAGTCCCACCAGAAAACTAAGCTACAAAACTGTAACATACATGCAGTGCGCCTAGGTCAGTCCCATTGCAGGTACCATGGTTGTCTGTTCAGTCCCTGTGAGCCCCTGTGAACTCCGATTAGTTTTCTTTTGTTGTTCTTAACCCCCTAGCACATACAGTCCTTTCTCCCTCTCTTCTGCAGGATTTCCTGAGCTCTGCCTAATGTTTACTATGAATCCGCATCTGTTTCTGTTAGTTGCTGAATGATACCTCTATGATAACAATTGAGCTATGCACCAATTTGGTCTCAGGAGATGTAGAGTTTAGGCTATGTGTCCACTATTGCTAGGTGCCTTAGCTGGAGTCATCCTTGTAGATTCCTGGAAGATTCCCTTGCTCCAGGATTTACTTGACCCCAAGATGCCTTCCTTTTCCAGCAGTTTTTTTCATTACTCTGCTGCCCCCCAACACTATTTTCTTCTGTAGTTTATAATCTTTCAGTCCACTACTCTCTTCATTTCTAAGATATTAATCTACTTATGTCTATCTCTACATAGCTCTACATCTGAAGTCCAAAGTCAGAACTGTAAAATACCTATTTCTTAACAGTTTTGATTTGTATTTGTTCTTTATTCAGTGATTTCATTATGCATCTTATATTGGCACTTTTAGACTGCTTTGACTGCCTGGTAGTTAAAATTTTCATCAAATTACAAAATTTCAACTTTTAGAACTATCTTAGTGTACATGTTTTCATGTGGACACACACATATACATCTGGAGATTAGTAGTTAACACTGGGTGATAACTTTAATTGTTCTACTCATTTTTTGAGTCTTTGTCTTACTCTGAACCTAGAGTTCACTGACTAAACAAAGCTAGTTGACTTGGAGCTTCATGGGTCATACTTTCATTACTCAGTGCAAGGATTATATGCATGTGGTACAATTCCTAACTTTTGTGGGGGGTAAAGGATACAAATTTAAGTCCTCCTGCTTGCACAGCAAATACTTTATGGTTAGGGTTGCCTTCCTAGTCTTAGAGTAGCTATATTTCTACTAGGATAACTGACATTTAAATGATTGTAATGGTAACACTAGTTAAAACCTGTTCCTCTAGTCTGGAGAAACAGTTCAGATATTGATGACTAGACTCACAACCAAAAATATAAAAACTGTTCATCAGTTCCTATACATCTGGGCAGTGTATTATGGTCTCTCCTACAGATTTTTCTAAGGAAAAGTCAAAGGGAGAACTGAAAACTAAAATGTTAATTTTAAAGAAAGGAAAAAAAAATGTTCTTTCCCCAATGTCCCAAATCATGAATGAGTACCTGTCAGTAACTTCAGACCAATATACATGCTATGAAAATCAACCTATCACTACTATAATATCCCCATGCCAGTGGTCATGCTTCTAAAGAATGAAGAATGACAGTACCAGGACGCCACTCAGCCAGTAATTGCTATTCTATGCACAGAATCCAGGCTCTTAATTTAGTACTGAATGTTTAGAGAACAAAGAACAAAGTAGATCTAATGTGACCATGATAGAGGCTATGTCAACATGAAAATACATTGTAGATTCCCATCTTAGCAACTGATAGAACTTCCTAGGCAGGAAATCAATAAAGACATGAAAGATCTACTTTTTTTTTTTAATTTTTTTTTATTTATTATGTATACAATATTCTGTGTGTATGTTTGCAGGCCAGAAGAGGGCACCAGACCTCATTACAGATGGTTGTGAGCCACCATGTGGTTGCCGAGAATTGAACTCAGGACCTTTGGAAGAGCAGGCAATGCTCTTAACCACTGAGCCATCTCTCCAGCCCCTGACATGAGAGATCTAAATAGCACAATCAGCCTGTATGCTTTAGTTAACACATACAAAGCATTCTGTATAAGATTACACAAAGAACAATTATCATAGTAAGGCCTGTCTATGAAACAAATTCTAATGATTTTGAAGACTTGGAGCCATCCAGAGTCATGTTCTCTGACCACATTAGTGTTGAAATGGAAATTAACAGAAGTACAGCAGAGGGGGTCTTCTGGGTTTTGTTCTTGTTATTTATTTATTTATTTATTTATTTATTTATTTATTTATTTATTTTGGTTTTTCGAGACAGGGTTTCTCTGTGGTTTTGGAGCCTGTCCTGGAACTAGCTCTTGTAGACCAGGCTGGTCTCGAACTCACAGAGATCCGCCTGCCTCTGCCTCCCGAGTGCTGGGATTAAAGGCGTGCGCCACCACCGCCTGGCTTTGTTTTTTATTTTTAAGAAAAAGGAAAATTGAGCAAATTATACACAGTGGAATGAAAATAAAAGCATCCAAAGTTTGAGAATTTGTGATAGAAAATATTACATTAATAGTTAGGTATTAATGCCAGCAAAGAGGAGGGATTGCTTCCTAACCCCCTTTTTGAAGCTGATATTATTATCCTGAAGCCTGAAATGGTTCAGAAAAATAATTTTTCGCATTATATTTCTTGTGAGTTTGCATGCAGAGCTCAACAGTGTTGGATGCAAAGGAATCAACAGCTGTGTTCATCTTCTATGTGATCAGTAACAGCCTGCCACTCACAACATAGAATCAATGCTCTTTCTGTTGCTCTTGCTCCAGCCTCCAAGGGGAATGGTTCAGTCATAGTCAGTAGATTTTAGAGTTTCATTTGTATCACTGTAGTTTCAAAACTAGTTTACAAAAAAGTTTATACATTAAATTTGTACTTTCTATCATTTTCTGTTTCTTTTCTTTCTTTTCCGTTTTTTTAAAAAAGAAATACCATTCAGTTTTCTTCTCATTTTCTTATTTTCTTCTCATTTTCTTAAGTGTTGCACCTCCCTAACCTGAAGTTCACGTCTTTTTATTTATTTTTTTTAATCAAAATTTCCGCCTGCTCCCCGTTTCCCATTTCCCTCCCCCTCCTCCCACATATTGCCCCTCCCCGCACTCCCCCCCATCCCCATTCCTCTTCTCCTCCCCCCACTCCATTCCCCCTCCCTCTCGATACTGAAGAGCAGTCCAAATTCCCTGCCCTGGGGGAAGACCAAGGTCCTCCTACTTCTATCTAGGTCCAGGAAGGTGAGCGTCCAAACAGACTAAGCTCCCACAAAGCCAGTTCATGTATCAGGATCGAAACCTAGTGCCATTGTCCTTGGCTTCTCATCAGCCTTCATTGTATGCCATGTTCAGAGAGTCCAGTTTCAATCCATGCTTATTCAGTCCCAGTCCAGCTGGCCTTGGTGGGCTCCCAATAGATCAGTTCCACTGTCACAGTGGGTGGGTGCACCCCTCGTGGTCCTGACTTCCTTGCTCATGTTCTCCCTCCTTCTGCTCCTCATTTGGACCTTAAGAGCTCAGACCGTTGCTCCAAATTGGGTCTCTATCTCGATCCATCGCCAGATGAAGGTTCTAAGGTGATATGCAAGATATTCATCAGTATAGGATAGGGTCATTTCAGGTTCCCTCTCCTCAGTTGCCCAAGGTACCAGCTGGGGACATCTCCCTGGACACCTGCGAGCCCCTCTCAAGTCTCTTGCCAACCCTAAGATGGCTCCCTTAGTTAGGATATATACTTCGCTGCTCCCGTATCCACCCTTCCTATATCCCAACCATCCCATTCCCTCTAAGCTCTTCCCATCCTCCCCTTCTCACGTTTCTCACCCCATTTCCCCTTAGCCCCATGCTACCTCACCCACAAGTTCCCAGTTTTTGCCCGGCAATCTTGTCTACTTCCCCTATCCAGGCGGATGACTGTACGTTTTTCTTTGGGTACACTTTCTTATTTAGCTTCTCTAGGATCACAAATTATATGCTCAATGTCCTTTATTTATGGCTAGAAACCAATTATGAGTGAGTACATCCCATGTTCCTCTTTTTGGGTCTGACTTACATCACTCAGGATAGTGTTTTCTATTTCCATCCATTTGCATACAGAATTTGAGAAGTCATTGTTTTTTACCGCTGAGTAGTACTCTAATATGTATATATTCCACACTTTCTTCATCCATTCCTCCATTGAAGGGCATCTAGGTTGTTTCCAGGTTCTGGCTATTACAAACAATGCTGCTTCTGTAAAGCAAAGGACACTGTCACTAAGACAAAAAGGCAACCCACTGACTGGGAGAAGATCTTCACCAACCCTGCAACAGACAAAGGTCTGATCTCCAAAATATATAAAGAACTCAAGAAACTAGACTTTAAAATGCTAATTAACCCAATTAAAAAATGGGGCACTGAGATGAACAGAGAATTCTCAACAGAAGAAATTCAAATGGCCAAAAGACACTTAAGGTCATGCTCAACCTCCTTAGCGATAAGGGAAATGCAAATTAAAACATCTTTGAGATACCATCTTACACCTGTCAGAATGGCTAAAATCAAAAACACCAATGATAGCCTTTGCTGGAGAGGTTGTGGAGTAAGGGGTACACTCATCCATTGCTGGTGGGAATGCAAACTTGTGCAACCACTTTGGAAATCAGTGTGGCGATTTCTCAAGAAATTTGGGATCAACCTACCCCAATATCCAGTAATACCACTCTTGGGAATATACCCAAGAGATGCCCTATCATATGAAGTTCACGTCTTTTAAAGGAGCTATTTAAAAACATCTCTTACAATGTGTTCAGATTTGATTAAATATCCTTCCTTATGATCAGGTGGCTACAAGGCTATAGTCAATTCAAAGTAGTCAGCTCTGCCTGGGTCACTTATCATGTGTAGTGGGCCTCTTAAAAGCTTGCTCTGTTGAACCTTCTCAAAACAGGGCTTTCCTTTCACAGTGAAATATGTCATAATATGTTTCTTTAGAAGAAATATTCCCTTGACACTGTGCTTCCATATCATGTTCCCTTCTTTAAAACGAAGTCTTGTATTTGTTCAAAATAATTTAGTTTCAGGCAAAGTACATTCCTAGAAGTTTAAAGTTAATATTTCATCCTCTAAATTAAAGAGATAATCTTTTGTGAAAATTAAATATCTACTGGGCTGTAGAGTAAGAAGTGTCACACATTTTTTAAAGGAGAAAATAAAAATCCTCTTTTAATTGTTGGTAGCATTTCATGTTTATTTTTTTGGTATTAATTACTAGAGGTAATAATAAACTGAAATAGCATTTTTTGGACATAGCTTAGTGAAGTTTCCAGGGCCAAAATTCAGGAGATTAGTTTTTGTTTCGTAATAAGGTTTCCAACAGTTAGAATAAATAGGAAGTTGCCTGGTACATGACATGGTATATCCTGATGGGCTTCTCTGGGTCATTGATAAAGCAAATAAATAAAAAACATTTATAAATTCAGAGTTGTATTGTTGCTCATATCTACCCCAGCAATGTTATTAATAACTATCAGATGATTTCAAAGTCAGTCTAAGCAAACATTTAAATATGTATACATGCATATTTTTCTCTTGTGTATTTGTTTGTGCTACCACACCCGGCTTGCATGTATACTTTCTAACTCTTTAAAAAATGTAGTGGCATTTCATTTGTATTTTAATAAATAAAGTTTTCCTGAAGATCAGAGAGTAAAACAGTCTTACTGGTCAGTCTTATAGATCAGGCAGTGGTAACATACACCTTTAATCCCAGTAGCCAGAACACTAGTTTGCCGTAGAAACTGGGCAGTGTATTCCTTTAATTCCAGTGGTGTAAATTTTTAATCCTAGCCCTAAGGAGGACTATAAAATGGGAGGAAACAGCTCTCAGTCTGAGTCTTATCTTGAGGTTCTTGGAGGCAAGATCACCATTTCAGACTGAGGTTGAGGTAAGAACCAGGGGCTGGCTGCTTTGCTTTTTAGACCTTCAAGTTGAACCCCAACTTCTCTCTCTGAGTTTTTATTAATTGTGCTTTAAAAAAAAGACTAGTCAGAGTTAGTAGGTTATTTATGACTGGTTTGTAGATGTGGTGATTGAGATTGAGTTGCACGGAGTGTCATCATCAACTAGAAACAAGTCTCACTTCTTTCAGGTTGATAGGCATGTTTGTCTCTTAAGTATGTTCTGTCTTCAACTTGTGGCATGATATCAAACATTAAACCATCAGTTCTCCTTCTTCCTGTGACCTCACTTCTTGCACTTTTTTTCTTCTACTTTAGAGACCTGAGCCCCCATCATGTTTTTTTGGGTTTTTTTTTGGTTTGTTTCTGTTTTTGTTTTGTTTTTTTTTTTTTTTTTTGAAACTGCTGCTAGCTAAGGAGTTTCTATCCATCAAACTATACCTGAGTCACTATAGCTACCCAACCAGCCTGATGTGAGGAGAGTCAATCCAGGAGCGAGTCCTAGTGTTTCATTAAGCTTTCTGACAAACTTGTGATGCCCATGACAAGCTAATCTTAGCTAAAGGTATTTCCTGAGAATTCAAAGCCTGTAGAGGGTGCGCTTCCTGTCTAACTCCATAAAACAATATGGAACCATTGCTGGGGGACAGAGTGTCACATCCTTTGAGATCTCACATACACTGCAAAAGGGTGATTGCTGAATAGGAGGGGCCATTTTTTACAGAGTGAGGAAAGTGATGTTTGTCACAAGAACTTGAGATCCCAGTGATCAGAAAGCAGACCTTCTAGCGCTGTCAACTTAGTCCTTTCATACCGACTGCCCCAAGTTCCAAGAACTATAATGAAGCCTGTTGGAGCCATTTCTAAACATTCTCCTTTTCCTGTAGTTTTCCACAAAAGTTGAAGGGAGAGATCTTTTTTTTTCCCTTTTTTTTTTTGTTCCTCTGTTAAAGACAAGAATACTTCATCCCATATACTCTCTGAGACACCAAAATGTCTAAATCAAAAGCTGTGTTAATCTTTCCACAATTCAGTTGTGTTGACCTCCTTCTTCACTTAAAAGGTCTGCCCTGGAGCTGCTTGCCAGCCCCCTTGGAACATTCTATAAAGTCCATGATGTGTTGTCTCAGCCTGAGGGAACTCATGCTGTTTTAGTTTCACCGCCAGAGTGAATTGACATTTCCACTTCATGCACACATGCACATGTATATATGTATGTGTGTATCTTAATACATTTTCTGCTTTACCTAATTTAATCTTGCCTCACTTTCAGAATTTTCCCAGTGTTAACCTAGAGAAATAGCAATTTTTCCTGTGACATCTGTCATTCTCTTGATCCCTATTTTGATTTAACTCATCTTTACAAGCAAAACAGGATTAGTTATTAAAGATAGAAATATCAGGATTCTTCTCTTTAAAAAACACTCAAAGTTATATTTAGAGGTTGTGTGAGCATGTGTTTGGTGTGTGTGTGTTATGGGTGATACAGTATCTCTGTGTACATGGAGAGGCTACAATAGGACCCTGATATCTGGTGTCCTGTCTTAAATAACTCTATACCTTATTCTTTTGAGACAGTTTATTACTGAGCTTAGAGCTGTGCTTGCAACCTGAAAGTTTCAGCAATCCTTCTATATTCATCCTTCCGCAGTGCTGGCATTATAGCTGTGCACATGAATTTGTTGTGTTTTTACATGGATACTGGGGATTAAAATTCAGGTGTTCATGATTGTGTAGCAAGCTCTCTCACACACTGAGCCATCCTCCTGGAGGTGCTACCACTGATATTGTTTTCAGCTCCAGTATGGTGATGCCTTCTCACAATTTTAAGTGACCTGTGATACTTTTCCTTCCCAATAAATGAGACATTCCTAGGATGGTGGCATTAGAGGGCAAACTCTGGTGAGTATTGGATGAGGTTGTAAGAAAATAAGGAAATGACAAATGTGTTGGCATTTTCTTTGGTTTTCTGTCATTATGGGTCTTGGGTTTTGCACAAATGGATGTGTACTTACTTGACAGAAAGTGATGGAAGGAGGATGTTGGTAGTAACTGAGCTACTGACGGAGAAAGAAGGAGTAACAGAAATGCATCACTTAGTAGTCGTCTTTGCTAAACTATGTTCACAGAATACCATGTGGTTTATCATATACTTCATTCATACTTTGAAAGTATTTTATTGATATTTATATTATATGAGATACTGTATTTTTATTTTCTCCCATTAACGTTATAAGTTGCAGAACTTTGTGTACTTCAATTTTTAAAAAAAAAAACTTAGATATGTTTCAATCTGTCCATCAAAAATCAAGAACTGACACTCCCACAGAAGCATACATTGAACAACGACATCATTAAATGAGATTGCCAAGAAATACAATTTTCACTCAATACTTGTTTTAGACATGAGGACCTTAAACCATTGTATTGTCAAGGCACTCATCTGCATCTTATTTACAGTTTTGATAAGTAGCCTTCCTCAGTGCTGGGGCCAAACTGTACTAGACTGTTAGTGTGTTAGGAATATGCTTCAAGTATCCTGAATTGAAACATCATTTTTTAGTTTACATACCTTTATGTTCATGATGAGATAAATAATTTTCCTTACACTATTAAAGCTAAAACCAAGCTAGAAGATTAAATGGATGAAATTGTACTTAAGCTACTCTATTTCATGACTTTCCTAAATGGTCAGAATGGTCAGTTTTTCGAGTTTAGGTTCCTTTGAAGTCTTGATATTAAATAGGGTTCATACAGCCCACTGTATGTTCTGAATGCTAATGGATTCTTGAATTTTTCAAGTCCACACATGCCAGAAGCCTTGGCACTATGAAAATAGATCTTGCTTGTGTTCTCTAATAGATTATGTTTATGAGAACTGTATTTCTGGATTATCAGTCATTGTCCCATTTGGATTTCATGGAAGAAGTACTAAGGGTTTCGGGAACGTTTTTCTTCCATGTTCCCTGTTTCTGCAGACTGTGAACTATAGCTTATCCACTTCCATTAACAAATGTACCCATATATGTTACTCAAAATATGGTTATATATTAGTTATTTTTTTATTCATTGCCAGATTGTATAGTGCTATGTATTCCATAGTGTGAGTTAATAAAATATTTTAATAGTGGTATGTAAAACATAACATAGATACTGGTAGATTATTGTGAGTAAGGAGAGAATATGGGCAAGAGTTAATTCATAAATCATTTGTTAATTTATGATGATTCTTGTTCATGATATTTTTCAAACAGTGAATTAACATTTCTACATTTCATTTTTCCCTGCTATGGTTGAATTGTATGATAATCCAAGGCCTAAAAGATGGAATTTATTATTTTAGATTCATGTTTTTTAATTCTCTGATGGTTTCATGCATGTATATGATGAATTATATATAATGAATTATACTTGTTTTGTGCCCCACATTGTCTCCTTTGCTACCCATCTCCCTCCTACTATTGTGTCTTCTTTGTGTGACTCACATACTTTAACTAGAGTTGCTTTCATGAGCATGGGTGGGAGATTATTTACTGGAGCATGAGCAGCATGTCAGGGGCTCTTTCACTGCAGAAAATGACCTTCACCCAGTAAATATAAACTGCCAGTAGACCTTTAGGGATGGGTGGAGCTTCATGAATCCCTCCTTTGTTCATGATGAAGTGCAGAGGGGTCCAGGCTTGTGGAGATAACTAAAGCTGCTGTCAGTTCACTAATGGAATGACTATGTCATGTCCAGATGACATTTTTTTAACCCATTCTTTGGCTCTTTACATTCTTTCTGCCCCCTTTCCCATGATGTTTCCCAAGTCTTGGAGGAGACAGTATAAATGTCCTACTAGGATTGATCATTCCACTATCACTTATTCTCAGAATCTTGACCAATATGGATTTCTGCATTAACTACTTCCTGCTGCAATAAGATTTTTTTAATTGATTTTATTGAACCATACTTTTTTTTCTGCTCCCCTCCCTGCCACTCCCCTGCCCTTCAACATTCTCCCATGGTCCCCATGCTCTCAATTTACTCAGGAGATACTGTCTTTTACTACTTGCAATAAAATTTTCTGATGAAGACTGGATGCAGCACTCATAGGTAGAAATAAATGTGAGTCTTTTGAATGCAGTTTGGTGTTGCAGGAGGGGACCACTTGTTCTTCCCTGCTGCCTGGCTAGCTTAGACCAAAAATAATCACACAGAAACTATATTAATGCTACAAGAGCTAGTTCTAGGACAGGCTCCAAAGCTACAGAGAAACCCTGTCTGGAAAAACAAACAAACAAACAAACAAAAACAACAAAAAAGAAACTATATTAATTAAAACATTGCTTGGCTAATTAACTCTAGCTTCTAATTGGCTAACTCTTTCATCTTAATTTAACCCATCTTCATTAATCTGTGTATGACCATATGGCTGTTGCTTACCAGGTAAAATTCCTAGCGTCTGTCTTTGGTTCCATGGCATCTCTCTGACTCTGCCCCATCTTTTTCCCAGCATTCAGTCCATCTTCTCTGCCTACCTGAGTTCTGCCCTATCAACAGGCCAGGGCAGTTTCTTTATTCATTAATAGTAAACACAGCACAAAGAGGGGACTCCCACATCAGTTTGGCATTGTGAGCATTTTAAAAATCCATAGGAGAGTCCCTCTTAAAACCTATGAGCTCCTCAGCCACAGGCTTTTGACAGGCATGAGTTCCATCTTGTGAAGCTGGCCTCAAATCCAATTAGAAAGTAGTGAAAATAAAATTTTAAAGTATAAGTATTACAAGAATTAGGTAAAATTCTTTGAAGGTAACATAGGTATTAAAGTGTCAGGACCAGATATAAGTTTTAGCTGCTTCATGGTTTACTTTCTGAGCTCATGTACATCTCAGCACATTCTTTTGTTTTCTGTAGGAAAAGAGATAACCTTGCCTACTTCCTACTCTTTATAGATGGTAAACTAATAGGCAGAGAATATGGGGTTATTCTTCAGGATTGCTAGAGAATGCTCTTTTAAGAGGGATAATAAGGACACTTAGGATAATTTTGAGTTTGGGACCATTCTGACGTGTAGAGGTAGATCTTGTCTCAAGTGCCTCCTCTCAAAAGGCATAAGTTAAAAGGAGCCACTGAATACCTGGCCACTTTTAAAACGAAGATTTTTTTCAGTGTTGGCATACTTGGTAATTTGTTACTATTGTGTTTTTTTGTGGAGAATTGTTCTGTATATTTAGTATATGTATAGGAGTATACTTGAATTGTATGTACTTGATACTATTATCATCTCTTTGTCAAGACAATAAAAATGTTTCTAGGATGGGTGAGATGGTTCAGTAGATAAAGGTTTCTTTTGTCAAGGGCCAACATGGTTGAAGAAGAAAACCAACTCTTGCAAGTTGTCCTTTGATTTCTACATATATATACTCTGGCATATGTGTGCTAACTCTCTCTCTCTCTTTCTCTCTCTCTCTCTCTCTCTCTCTCTCTCTCTCACACACACACACACACACAAGCACACTGAAATAAATAAAAATGTCTAAAATTAAACTTGCTTCCAAAAACGTCTCTAGCCATTTGTGGATGGCAAAATTTCTGCCTGTTGAGAACCAGTGCTTTAGACCACATAATGCATACATAACAATTTTAAAAGATGCACTTAGTCTTATCTCACAACACTGGAGTTTGTATTATGTGAATCTCATCTTCACTTAGAGCATGATTGAACAAACCAAGCCCTTGGGTAAATTTTACTTGACTTTATTTAGTGATTGATAACATTTGCACATTATTTATGGCTCCTAGTCTAAAATTAATTTTTAGAAATTTATCAAGGGGCTGGAGAAATGGCTCAGCATTTAAGAACTGCTTCTGCTAAATCATAGGGATCTTAGCACCTATGTTGGGTGGCTGGCAAATGCCTGTAACTCCAGCTCCAAGGGATCCAAGCTCTCTTCTTGCCTCATTAAATGCCCCTCAAACATGCATGCATATATATACATAGAAACTTGTATGCATGTATGAACACTGACATTCACACTGATAAACAATAAAACAATCTTGAAAAGAAAAAGGTCCTAGAATAGTTTTCACGTATATCTGTGTTGACTGTCATATGGAACAGTATAAATCATCAATTCTAAAAGCATAAACTTAGGAACCAGATTTCTGTGGTTCAAATCCCATCTCTATGCTTGAGTTTCATCATCTCTAAGATGATGATAAGATTCTGACTTTTGAAGATGAAGCCCATTAGTATATAGAACAGTAACATCAAATAAACACTATGATTATTAGTATGTTGACTATTAGTATGTTAACTAATGCCAAAAATCAACTTAGCTCTATCTACAATTTATTATGTAGCAGGGCTATTCAAATACGTGCGTCTATAAAAGCTGTTTTTACAGTAAAAGAAGGGCAAATCATTTCACTTAATTTGTTTCTTCCCTTAATGTCAGCAGCCTTTGTGACATTTTCTGTTTTGTTCTGATTGTGCAGAAATGGATGAATAAGTAGAAAGTTGTTCAGTTTGCTTCTAACCAAGCTGCTTGCTTAATTCCACAGATTAGTTTATAGACACACACACACACACACACACACACACACAGAACAATAAAAAAGTACATTACCTTAGATCTTAGCAGAAAACTCATTACTGAGAAAATCAGTAAAATAAAACAAAGTGAAATAATCTTTGGCTTTTTCAAAATATATACCACCTCCTTTGTCTTCTGGCTGGAAATTCCAGCTTGAGGCAAGCTCTTCCATGCAGTAGTAAGGGGTTTAAGCTCCTATGGAACTCGCCTTGCTTCCTGGAGATGTATGTTTCCATGTGATTTCCTATTCCTGGAGTGCCATTTTGCATAAAAATGATTCAAAAACAGTCACACTGTTCTATTGTATAACAATAATGGTATGCTTTCCCTATTTTTGTAGAAGTGAGTCTGCCATATTAAATCAGGCACTCCACATGAATTGATTTGTTTAATTCTCACAGTAACTCCTGAGATAGTCCTCCTATCTCCATTGTTTACAAATGAGGATAGTGAAACAGAACAGACAAGTAGCCTAAAGTCCCATACCTGGCAGAGTGGCTTGCCTGAGTAAGCCTGTGCCCGACTGTGAAATTGGTAGCCACTCTCCTGTTCGCCCTTTCTTCTTGCTTTCCTCCTTGGTTAAAACTCCCTAGAGCCTTGGCTTGGTAGACCTAAGTAATTCAAGGACTCTGACTGTATTCCAGGCAACTTGGGTGCCTTGCAATTCTTTTTGCTGACTTAGAAATGTTAGATTCTGGAGGTTAAATCTATGTGACATGAAAGAAAACTCTTATTTAATGTTTGTTCAGAACTGTTGAGATTTTACAGATAGGAAACTTGTTTTAAAAGTAGTGGGCATAAAATAAGATGGGCTACTTTGAATATATGCCAGGAATTAGCTGCCTTTCTATTCCCGCAATATACAACCCCCTCTGCTAAGTTACTTTTAATGGGCATATTATTCATCCCTTTGCACACTGCAGTCATTTTATCCTAGAATAGCAAATATTATCATAGCTTTGGTTTAATGATTCTATTTCAGAAGACAGAGAGCTTGTGTTATAGCATATGAAGGCAGGGCTGGCAAGACAAAGGTCATATTGGGAAGAGATTAGAAATTTAATTATTAGGGAAGATTATGGGAAGGGGATGTGTTTGTTGAACTTACATTCTTTGTGAGAATTGCTCATTTATGTTTAATACACAAAAACCACAGAAAGTATGTAAATGATCATCAAGCTTGATTCAGAAACAAATAACAGGCCCAGATTAACTGAATGCAACCATAACACAAAGGACGTGTGTCTTGTGGTTTGGATGTGGCTTGAGTGTGTGCTGAAAGCTTTGATCCTCACGGTGCTGATGTTGGATGGCAGATCCTGTAAGGAAGAGGTGGGGCCAAGGAAAGGTGACCCTAGGAAGGGACCATTACAATTTTTTGGGGACCCTGGTTAGTTCTTGAGAGAGAAGGTGTTATAAAAAACTGAGGTGATCTTAGTGACAGTGTCCTTTGCTTTACAGAAGCTTCTCAGTCTCAGGAGGTCCCATTTATTCAATGATGCCCTTTATGTGGTTTTGGTATCAGGGTAACTGTAGCTTCATAAAAGGAATTTGGCAATGACTCTTCTGTTCCTATATTGTGAAATACATTAAGAAGTATAGGTATTAGCTCTTCTTGGAAGGTCTGGTAGAATTCTGCATTGAAACCATCTGGTCCTGGACTTTTTTTGGAAGGGAGATTTTTGATAACCGTTTCTAATTCTTCGCGACTAACCGGCCTATTTAGCTTGTTCACCTGTTCTTGGTTTAGCTTTGGTATATGGTACTTATCTAAAAAAATGTCCATTTCTTTTGCATTTTCCAGTTTTGTGGCATACAGGCTTTTGTAGTAAGATCTAACGATTCTCTGAATTCAGGGAGCACATTCAGGGAGGATCACTGCAAGATCTGCATAGTGAGTTCCAGGACAGCCAGAGCTACACAGTGAGACTGTACCCAAAACAAAACCTGACAGAATTAATAAAAATATTACACACTTAAAAATTCTTCTTTCATATATTACATCTTGACCATGGTTTCTCCTCCCTACCCTCTCTCCAGCCTCTCCTTCCTACCTTCCTGTTCCTCTAGATTAACACCCCTCTGTCTTCCCTCAGAAAAGAGCATGACTCCCAGGAATATCCATCAAACATGACATAGCCAGCTCCAGTCAGACCAGATACATACCGACACATGAAGGCTGTATGAGACAAGTCAGTAGGAGAAGGGTCACACAAGTAGGCAAAGGAATCAATGACAGCCCCTGCTCCTACTGTTAAGAATTCCACAAAGCAGGTTTGGATTTAACTCAGTGGTAGATCACTTGCCTAACAAGCACAAGGCCCTGGGTTCAGATTCTAAGTCATAACATATATGCAGAGGATCTAGGTCAAATCCGCACAGGCTCCCTGATCTCTGCGAGACTTCATGAGCCCCAGTCAATTGATTCTTTGTGCCATGTTCTTGTGGTGTCCCTGACCCCTCTGATTCCTCCAATCCTTCCTCTCGCTCCTCCACAGGACTTCCTGAGCTCCACCTAATTTTGGACTGTGGTACTCCACATCTGCTCCCATCAGTTGCTGGATGAAGTCCCTCGGCTCTCTTTGATGACAGTCAAGCTAGTCTCTAGACCCAGAACACTCTAAAGGCAGGAAAAACTGTAGGTTGAAGGTTTTGTGGCTGGGTTGGTGTCTCAGTCCCTCCACTGAAGGCCTTGCCTTGTTACAGAAGATGCCTGGTTCAGGCTCTGTCTCCCCTATTACTAGGAATCTTTTCTAGGGTTACTTTAATGGAGTATTATTACTCAGCTGTTAAAAACAGTGAAATCACGAAATTTGCAGACATATGAATGGAACTACTAAAACATCATCCTGAGTGAGGTAACCCAGACCCAAAAAGATGAACATGGTATGTACTCACTCATAAGTGGATACTAGCTGTAAAGCAAAGGATAACGAGCCTATAGTAGACGGGACCCTAAAGAAAGGTGAACCCTAAGATAAACATATATAGGTTCTCCTGGAAAGGGGAAATAGACAAGATCACCTGACAAAATTGGGAGCATGGGGTGGGGGGAGAAGGGAGAGTCAAAGGAAAAAAGGAGGGGAGAAGAGGAGGGAGAGGAGAACAAGAGGGAATGGGATAGCTGAGATAAAGGAAGGACAGAGATGAGAGTAAGGAAAGAGATACTTTGATTGAGGGAGCCACTTTGGGGCTAGCAAGAAACCTGGCACTAGAGAACTTCTGAGGAATCCACAAGGATGACCCCTTTTAAAACCCTAAACAATAGAGGGTACCTGAACTGGCCTTGCCCTGTAGTCAGATTGATGACTATCTTAAATGTCACCATAGAACCTTCATCCAGCAACTGATGGAAACAGAGGCAGAGACCTGCAGTCAAGCATTGGGCTGAGATCCATTTGAAGAGTGGGAGGAATGAAAATATGAGCAAAGGGGTCAAGATCATGATGGGGACACCCACTGAAACAGTTTACCTGAGCTAATGGGAGCTCACCAACTCTATCCAGACTGGAAAGGAACCAGCATAGTACCAAACTAGACCCTCTGAATGTGGATGACAGTTGTATGGCTGGGACAGATTGTCGGGCCACTGGCAGTGGCACCAGGATTTATCCCTACTGCTTGTACTGGTTTTATGGGAACCCATTCTCTTTGAATGGATTCCTTGCTCAGCCTTGATATAGTAGGGAGGGCCTTGGACCTTCCCCAAAGCAATGTGCTTTACCCTCTCTGAGGAGTGGATGGCAGGTGGGGTTGTGGGGAAAGTGAAGGGAATGGGAGGAGGGGAGGGAGTGGGAACTAGGATTGGTATGTAAAATGAAAAGAGATAGTTTGCTTTCTTTTTTAAACAATAAAAATAAGAGAAAGAAACTTGACTATCCTGTTGTTTTTTGTTTGTTTTTTTCCATTTGAAGTTGAGTATTGTTCTTTCAAGGTCTGTAAAGAATTGTGCTAAGATTTTGATGGGGATTGAATTGAATCTGTAGATTGCTTTTGGTAAGATTGCCATTTTTACTATGTTACTCCTACCTATGGAATATCTTTCCATTTTCTAATGTCTTCTTTGATTTCTTTCTTCAAAGACTTAAAGTTATTGTTGTATAGGTCTTTTACTTGTTTGGTTAGAGTTACTCCAAGATATTTTATGTTATTTTTGGCTATTGTAAAGGGTGACATTTCTCTGATTTCTTTCTCAGCCCATTTATCATTTGTATATAGGAGGGCTACTGATGTTTTTGAGTTAATCTTGTATCCTGGCACTTTACTAAAGAGGTGACCCCAGCTAAGACTCCTAGCGATAGTCGAGAGGGTGTCTTGAAAGGTCCTTCCCCTTTAATCAGATTAGTGATTACCATAATTGTCGTCATAGAACCTACATCCAGTAACTGATGGAAGCAGATGCAACTGGGGTTGGTATGTAAAATGAAAAGTGAATTTTTTAAATAAAAAAATATGAAAAGAGGTACTTGGACACAACTCTTTAGTAATATAGAGAAGGTGCTATGTTGTATGTGCCATGGGGCAGTGATCTTTTAGGATTAGATTGATCAGACCTATCAATGTAGGAAAAGTATGGTGAGGAGTTGCCTGCTTTCAAGTGGTCTTTTTCTGTATACATATGGAGACTTGAATGTCTGAGACAGTTTAATAAATATAAAATCATAATTTGGTTTTCATGCAAATATATCTTACAATATCATATTATAGTAACAGTTCTTATTTTAAGTTAGGATTCTTAAGTCTCTTTAGAATTAATTTCCCCGGGGCTGGAGAGATGGCTCAGTGGTTAAGAGCATTGCCTGCTCTTCCAAAGGTCCTGAGTTCGATTCCCAGCAACCACATGGTGGCTCACAACCATCTGGAATGAGGCCTGCAGGAAGAATACTGTATACATAATAAATAAATAAATATTTAAAAAAAAAAGAATTAATTTCCCCAAATTCAAAGATGTGTTAGTGATGTTTACCACCATTAAATACCCAGTTATTCCTTGTCTTTTATTGTCTCTCTTTTCTATGGAGTCATGTATGATGAGACAAGCAGGCCTGCTTTTCGTCCCGCCTGGCTCCTGCATGGCTCCCACATGGCTAGCTGAGCCCCAGTATAATTACACAGAAACTGTATTCATTTAAGCACTGCCTGGTCCATTAGTTCCAGCATCTTATTGGCTAATTCTCACATCTTGCTTTAACCCATATTTAGTAATCTGTGTAGCACCACGAGGTGGTGGCTTACCGGGAAAGATCCTAACCTGCATCCGTCTCGGGTCGGAGTATCATGGAGTCTGCCTGACTCTGCTTTCTTCCTCCCAGTATTCTGTTCTGTCTACTCCACTCTCCTAAGGGCTGGCCTATCAAAGGGCAAAGGCAGTTTCTTTATTAACCAGTGAAAGTAACACATAAACAGATGACCCTCCTACATCAGAGTCAACTTTTAGTGATTGCTCTTTCTCTATTTAGGAAAGAGGAACCAGAGAGCAAAGAGAAGTGTTTTGCTTTTTTCTACTTGTCTATACTTGGAGAGGGCAAGAGAAGAGTTGAGAGAGAGGAGAATCTGACGGGTGACAAGCAGAGGTTTTTTGCCAAAATATTTTCTAGATTCCATTTTGCTCTTCTGTGCTAAGCATGCTACTGCTTTAAAATAAGTATTTAATACTTTTGTTGGTGATACAGGCAGATGTAGCCATAAAAGTGGTCCATTCTGCCATAAGACTGCTATAGGAGTCAGTCTTGTAGGTTAAATAAATGCTTACCATGTTTGGCTGTAATCAATATAGCACACCTGCTGTTCCTGTATAGCCTGCTCTATCTGTGAGAGAGTCTGCCTGGCAGCTTCTGAAATGGGAGGATGGGAGGAGGTGGAATTTTTCTTCTTTTATTATTATTATCTTTTTATTAAAAATATCTGCCTCCTCCCCGCCTCCAATTTCCTTCCCCCTCCCTCCTCCCCCCTCCCCCTCCCTCTCCAGTCAAAAGAGTAGTCAGGGTTCCCTGCCCTGTGGGAAGTCCAAGGTCCTCCCCCCTCCATCCAGGTCTAGGAAGGTGAGCATCCAAACAGACTAGGCACCCACAAAGCCAGTATATGCAGTAGGATCAAAACCCAGTGCCATTGTACTTTGCTTCTCAGTCAGCCCTCATTGACCCCACGTTCAGAAAGTCCGGTTTGATCCCATGTTTTTCAGTCCCAGTCCAGCTGGCCTTGGTGAGCTCCCATTAGATCAGCTCCACTGTCTAAGTGGGTGGGTGCACCCCTCGCGGTCCTGACTTTTTTGTTCATGTTCTCCCTCCTTCTGCTCCTCATTTGGATCTTGGGAGCTCAGTCCGGTGCTCCAGTGTGGGTCTCTGTCTCTATCTCCATCCATCGCCAGATGAAGGTTCTATGGTGATATGCAAGATATTCATCAGGGGGGCTGGAGAGATGTCTCAGAGATTAAGAGCATTGCCTGCTCTTCCAAAGGTCCTGAGTTCAATTCTCAACAACCACATGGTGGCTCAGACCCCATCTGTAATGGGGTCTGGTGCCCTCTTCTGGCCTGCAGGCATACACACAGACAGAATATTGTATACATAATAAATAAATATTTTAAAAAAAAGATATTCATCAGTATGACTATAGGATCGGGCCATTTCATGCTCCTCCTCAGCTGCCCAAGGAACTAGCTGGAGACATCTCCATGGACATCTGGGAACCCTTCTAGAGTCAAGTCTCTTGCCAACCCTAAAATGGCTCCCTTAATTAAGATATATACTTCCCTGCTCCCATAGCCACCCTCCCTCCAACCCAACCATCCCATTCCCCCAAGCTCTCCCCTTCCTCCCTTTCTCACTTTTCTCTCCCCATCTCCCGTTAACCCCATGAGATGCCCTATCATACTACAAAAGCATTTGTTCAACTATGTTCATAGCGGCATTGTTTGTAATAGCCAGAACCTGGAAACAACCTAGATGCCCTTCAATGGAAGAATGGATGAAGAAAGTGTGGAATATATACATGTTAGAGTACTACTCAGCAGTAAAAAAACAATGACATCTTGAATTTTGCATGTAAATGGATGGAAATAGAAAACACTATCCTGAGTGAGGTAAGCCAGACCCAAAAAGATGAACATGGGATGTACTCATAATTGGTTTCTAGCCATAAATAAAGGACATTGAGCATATAATTTGTGATCCTAGAGAAGCTAAATAAGAAGGTGAACCCAAAGAAAAACATATAATTATCCTCCTGGATATTGGAAGTAGACAAGATTGCCGGGCAAAAATTGGGAACTTGGGGGTGGGGGTAGGAGGAGGTGGAAATTTTAAATAAATAAATAAATAATATAAATCCTTTTTTGCCTTTCTCCATGGTAATCACACTTTTAGCAGGAAAGACTTGATTTCTGAAAGTTAATAATATACTTCCTAATGTTCCTTATGCCTAAATTGTGACCAAATAAAAATGAATTATGAATAAGTTTGGAGAACTATCTTCAAAGAGAGTTGGTTATGTATGCTCTACCTTACCCCATCATCTTTACTTTTCTTGTTGTGGCCTGTGGAGACAAGGGCTTGTTAGACCTTGAAGATCAGCAATGCACACTGTTAGGTAGGAAGGAGCTGAGTCTGTGTGGCTAAAGGGACAGAGCCCCATAGCAGCCCTGGTTTGCTAACTATTAAACATTTGTACTAGAAGGAAGATGAACTTCACTCTGGATTTCTAAATGTTAGAGCATCCTGAATATTCACAAACCAAAGCAGTGGGGCACTAATTCTGCAGCCTCTTTTGGCTTGATACTCACACTATTGCTGAATTCCACCATGATAAGTAATTTTTTTATTTAAATTTTTGTGAAAATTGCTTTCAAAACATTGCTGTTCCTGCTCATGAAGTCAGATTTGTTGAGTTTGAGCGTGTGTACAAGAAATATTTCTGCTAAAAACAAGAAAAATATGGTGTGTTTTCTTATTTTTCTTAAGCTAAAATCAGTCACTTAGAAAAATCTTGAAAACTCTGTGCCTTCTCTCTCCTGCTAAATAAGGTTCCTTACACTTATTCTCCCTTTGTACAAATCTTTCTTATGCTGAGGAAGTATCACTCTGTAACATAAAGGGAGAAGTTGAAAGATGATTTGTTTCATTTAAGAGTAGTAAGCAGTAACATATGAAAAAGGAACCTGTATCATTATTATGGGAACAAAGTAAATTCCAGAAACATGTTGATGGAAAGGAATGTATGTTTAGATGCAATGGAACTTTTATTCTATTAGTTGTTTTGACCAGAAACTAAAAGGTTTTTGAATTATATGAACTAATCAGTTATTGACAGGCAATATTAAAGCATTACCTATAAAGGAGAAGAAATTATTTCTGGCACATATGCACAGACATTCTCAACTGGAAATACCTTCGAAAGCAAACAGTTTTATTATCATTGCTTCTGATGAGGGTAGCACAGAGACAAAGTGTGCATACCTTTGGTCTGCTCATTATATAAACAAAGATTTTTTTTTTGCTTTTCTATTAGACAGGCTGAACAACCTGAGCTTTATAGTTCAGTGACTATTGGGCAACACATAGTGTTTAAAAACCAATGGTATATGCATTTGAAACAAATTTTAGAGTATTTCAAGTCTTATAACCTTTCTAAGTTGTACTCTGTACCAGAGGTATTTAGACAAGAAATTCTTGTGCAGCCATAATTTTAATAACGCAGAATTTCAAAAGTCCAGTACAATTTTGAAACAATTAAATCCAAATTTATTTAGAATTTTATAATCTCAGTGCTGGAGACTAAATGAATTAGACATTACTTTGACATCATTGTTCTCATTTTAGCTACAAACAGGAATTCTTACCTCTTTTTACAAAATGGGTCTTGATTATTTATGTTATCATGAATTTTTTTATTTAAGAAAAAAATACCAATCCAAATTCCAACTCCCTCCCTTCCTCTCATTCCCTCCACACACCCTCCAACCCTTTAATTCTAAGAGAGGGTAAGACACTTTGCTTTGTGGAGGTTCCAAGGCCCTCCCTACTACATCTAGGCTGAGCAAGGTATACATCCAAAGAGAATAGGATTCCAAAAAGCCAGTACATGTAGTAGAGGCAAATCCCAGTGCCACTGTTAGTGGCCCCTCAGTCTGCCTCAACTGTTAACCATATTCAGAGGGACTACTTTGGTCCAATGCTTGCTTCTTCCCAGTCCAGCTGGAGTTGGTGAGCTCCCATTAGCTCAAGTAAACTGCTTCACTGGATGAACATTTCATGGTCTTGACCTCTTTGCTCATATTCTCACTCCTACTCTTCAACTAGACCTTGGGAGCCCAGTTCAGTGCTCTGATGTGGGTCTCTGCCTCTGTTTCCATCTGTTGTTGGACAATGGTTCTGTAATGATATTTAAGATAATCATCGGGGGCTGGAGAGATGGCTCAGTGGTTAAGAGCATTCCCTGCTCTTCCAAAGGTCCTGAGTTCAATTCCTGGCAACCACATGGTGGCTCACAACCATCTGTAATGATGTCTGGCGCCCTCTTCTGGCCTGCAGACATACACACAGACAGAATATTGTATACATAATAAATAATTAAATAAATATTTTAAAAAAGATAATCATCAGTCTGACTACCGAGCAAGGTAAACAAAGACTCAACCAAGGAAGAGAATTACAGACAAATCTCACTCATGAACATCAATGCAAAGATTCTCAATAAAATACTGGCAAACTGAATCCAAGAATACTTAAAAAAAATCATTCCTCGTGATCAAGTAATCTTCATCTCAGAGATGCAGGGCTGGTTCAACATATGAAAATCTATTAATGCAATCCACCATATAAATAAACTGAAAGAAAAAATATGATCATTTCATTAGATGCCATAAAAGCATTTGACAAAATTCAACACCCCTACATGATAAAGGTCTTGGAGAGATTAGGGATACAAGGATCATATCTAAATATAATAAAAGCAGTATACAGCAAGTCGACAACTAACATCAAATTAAATGGAGAGAAACTCAAAGCGATTTCACTAAATTCAGGAACCAGACAAGGCTCTCCACTCCCTCCATATCTCTTCAACATAGTTCTTGAAGTTTTAGCAATAAGACAAAATAAGGAGATCAAGGGGATTCGAATTGGAAAGGAAGAAGTCAAACTTTCGTTATTTGCAGATGATATGATAGTGTACATAAATGATCCCAAAAACTACCAGAGAACTCCTACAGCTGATAAATACCTTCAGTGATATGGCAGGATACAAGATCAACTCAAAAAAATCAGAAACCCTCCTATACACAAATGATAAAGAAGCTGAGAGGGAAATCAGAGAAACATCACCTTTCACAATAGCCACAAATAACATAAAATATTTTGGGGTAACACTAACCAAGGAAGTGAAAGACCTATTTGACAAGAACTTTAAGTCTTTGAAGAAAGAAATTGAAGAAGATACCAGAAAAATGGAAAGCTCTCCCAAGCTCTTGGATAGGAAGGATCAATATAGTAAAAATTGCAGTCCTACTAAAAGCTATCTATAGATTCAATGCAATTCCTTATCGTAAATTTTTAAAAAGGAACTATATACAAAAATTTTAAAGATACCTTGATATAGTACTCTGAGCAAAGTTTTGTTTTCTTTTCATAACTGGTGTAATTGACAGTTTATAATTAGCATTCTCAAAAAACCTTTCCTGCTTATCAAAGTGAGACCCTCAGAGTTCTCTGTATGCATTTGAGTCAGCATAATGTAATGGGTGGAGCACAGGCTTTCAAGTAAGATTTAAATAGACTGTCTTGGCACTTGACCTTTGTAAAATGAGAAACAACAGAACCTCGTCATCTGTGTGTGTGTAAGAGGGGAATTCATGGGTGTGCAGGTGGGGCAGAGGACAACTTTGTATGTAATTTCTTAGGTGTCATCCACATGCCCTGCCCCACCAATGCCATGTCTCTCACTGGCTTCCAGCTTGCTAAATAGGTGATTGTGGTTGACAGATCCATGAATGCATTTTTGTTCCTGTTTTCCGAGCATTGCAATTATAAGCATTCTTCATCACATGTGGGCTTGAAATCAGATCCACCTACTATCAAGTCAAGCTTTTTGAGAAGATTAAATGGAAGAACATGTGAAAGTTCCCCCAAGAGCATGTGTTAGATACTATTTTTGGCCACCTTTCATGTGATATCTTAGGCTTTTCTTTAAAGTCTCTGAACATTGTTTCTTAATGTGTTAAAGCCATTGCATATGTATGTAAATGGGTTTATTTAGTTGTGAGTCTGGCCTTTACTGCTGAGCCATCTTTCTAGCCCAATATATTCCATGAAAAGGATATCAAACTTGGGGCTGCATAGGAGGGATTTGAACTAGGGTAACAGGGAGGGGTGGAAGAACAAAGGAAGAGGGGAAATGATGTAATTGTATTTCTATTAAAAACATTTTGAAAAGATAAAGTAGATAAATACAAGGCTTTATTTTTCAGTCAAAAATTGGCAATTCCAGCACATGAGCAAAACTGTCTGAAACTTTATTATTTGGACAACAAAATTTACAGCAGAAAAATGACTTGAAGATCTTGATGTCTGTGAACAGAAAACAACAGTTGTTTTTCTGTCAGAATCAGCAGGCAGAAATGGGAAGATAATAATGATCAGTTTATCCAGTTGCATTATTTTGGTGTTAAGTTACTGAGTTAGGGTTAACTTTGGCCTCACAGTAATTAAGTCATAGTTTTCTTCTTAATCATATTTTTGCTTGGTTTTGAAATTTACAGTATATGGGTAGAAATTAAAATAAGCATCTACTTTTAAAATCAAGATTTATCTTCTGTTTCATAATATACTACTATACAAAAAGTTGCTGAGAGTAGTAAGTGATTAATAGAGAAAGTTCAGAAGAAGATTGAGCTGAATCCGATAAAGATCTTTTTAAAACTTTTATTAAGTGTTATGAATACTACATGAACTAAAATTTACTTTAGCATGCAGAATTCTATTTTGCATTGCCTCTGAAAAATATGAGCAAGATTACAAAGGGAAATTTTTAAAATCTTCCTTTTTATATTGATTTTTATTTAGCTCTACATTTTTCTTTGCGCCCCTCCCTGCCTCTCCCCTCAAGGTCCCCATGCTCCCAATTTACTCAGGAGATCTTGTCTTTTTCTACTTGCCATGTAGATTAGATCTATGTATGTCTCTCTTAGGGTCCTCATTGTTGTCTAAGTTGTCTGGGATTGTGATTTGTGAACTGGTTTTCTTTGCTTTATGTTTAAAAACCACTTATGAGTGAGTACATGTGATAATTGTCTTTTTGGGTCTGGGTTACCTCTTTCAAAATAAAGTTTTATAGCTCCATCCATTTGCCTGCAAAATTCAAGGTGTCATTATTTTTTTCTGTTGTTTAGCACTCCATTGTGTAAATACATCTTACACTTGTAAGAATGGCAAAGATCAAAAACACTGATGACAATTTATGCTGGAGAGGTTGTGGGGGAAAGGGAACACTTCTGCATTGCTGGTGGGAATGCAAGCTGGTACAGCCCCTTTGGATGTCAGTGTGACGATTTCTCAGAAAAATAGGAAACAACCTTCCTCAAGACCCAATAATACCACTTTGGTGTATATAGCCAAAGGATGCTCAATCTTGCCACAAGGACATGTGCTCAACGATGTTCATCGCAGCATTGTTTGTCATAGCCAGAACCTGGAAACAACCTAGATGCTCCTTGACCAAAGAATGGATAAGGAAAATGCATTACAAAGGGAATGTTTAAATGTTTAAAAGAACAAAATGTCTAAGTGATGAACTTTCCAGAGTTGAAAATACTGATTAAAATATATAAGATAATCCTTATCTAGTCACTACAGCACGTTCCCCAGGACCTTTTTGTTGCTGCATAGAACTTGAATGTAATAACTTTTATTGTCTATAGTTATTTTGTCATCAAAAATGTCACAGATTTGAGTCCTTTTCTCAATGGTTTTTCTAGTGTAAGTCATTGACTTTATGTGGTAACTGTGTATTTCCTTGCATATAAATTGAAAGGTGGTTACTACTGTATTAAGCACAGTTATTTCTGGGTTTCCACACAGTCATTTTAGACCATTTAAAGTCTGCTTTATTGGTCTGAAGCTCAGATTGATCTTGTCATTAATTTAATGGAAGTTAGCAGCCATCTTAGATGTCAGGACTGATCTTTTCATTCTTTGGCAAAATAAGTTATAAAGAAATCTGTTTCTTATATTGATATGAAGATTGAAGTCTTAGAAGATATCAATCCTGTCTTTGAAGTAATATTAATATAGTAATATAGTCTATATTTAACTACTATAATTTCTTTTTTCCCTGCTTAGATTAACCAGATATAATGGCAATTTTTTTTATTGTTGTCAACCATGGAAACAATTGGAATGTTCACTTTATGGTCTGTAAACATGGATATATTATATAGTTAAAAGACATTTATTTGACTACCTAAGTACTTATAAATGGTTTGTTGAATTAATACATTTCTGCAGTTTGTAAGTGCTTTTGTATTTAGGTTTGACTCTTTATCTCACCTGGCATGTACGTCAGTGTTGAGTTTAACTAGATCTCTAAATCTTTTCCTGGAATTAAGATCCTAGGGCTCATGGCCCATGAGAGTTTAGTTTAATTTTTTTCAGTATGGAAATCAAATCCAAGACTTTATGTGTGCTAAATACGTGCTCTACCTCTGAGTACACTCCCAGCCCATGTGAATTAACCCCAACCATTCATATTGAAGACATGTAACCATCTTGTGGATCAATGGATATTGTGTAGCAAAGTCTGGTCAGATTTTAGTCTGTCTCCCACAGTAAAATCTGACTAAAAATATTGTTAATGTAAGAATTTATATACAGGGCTGTAGAGATGACTCAGTTATTAAGAAGAGCTGCTGCTCTTGCATAGGTCCTGGGTTTGATTATAAGCACTCAAATGACAACTAACAAGCATCCGTAAATTCTGTTTCAGCTGATCAAATTTCTGACCTCCACAGGCTTGCAAGTGGCACATAGACTTAGATGTAAGCACACAACTTTACAGACTCATTAAAATTATCTTTTAAAGTATCATTCATATATAAAGCTCCAAAGCAGTGTCACCAACATCATTATTGATTCAGGTGAAGACCTTGTGGTCAATCGGCTTTATCTTAAGAACATATCCTCCTATAGTGATGGTAGGGAATATAGTGGAGAGTCAGATCAGGAAATGTAGTTGCTTAGTCTTTGTGAATTGTTTTGAAGTCTTTCTAAACCACCTATTACAAATGGAGTTCAGTCTACTTAAAACCTAGTGCAAACTGCTTCGTAAGACTCAGAAACTGATTTATAAAATGAAAATGCCATGGCATCAAATATTAATATTTTGCTAGCAGCAGGCAGTCCAAATGTTAATGGCTGGTGTGCATTTGAAAGCCTGCTTAACTGTGAATTTTATTAGGACCATTTCTCAGTGCTGGAGTTATAAATGGCCTTATAAATGAGAAATTAGCCAACCCTCTAGGGAGCAGCTGTTTCTTTGAAATCTTAATTAACTGATCATACTGATTTCTTCCTTCATTTGCCATCACTTTGTTTAATGGGGAGGAAAACACCATCCAGATGGAAACAGCTTAAGTAATGGGAGCACCATTCTGCTATCAATTTGAATAATAGTTATAGGATGAGAAAGAAGAATTTTGAAATGTTTCATATTTGCTTGTTTGAAGTTTGTGGGGTTTTTTTGTTTGTTTGTTTGAAACAGGGTTTCTATGTATAGCCTTGACTGTCCTAGAACTATCTCTGTAGACCAGGCTGGCCTTGTAGTCACAGAGATTCGCCTGTCTTTGTCTCCCATGTGCTCGGATTAAAGGTTTGCACCATCCCCTCTCTCCCACCAGCTGAAGTTTGATTTTTAAGGGTGTTGTTGTGGAATAGAATATTTCTCTAAATCAAAGCTTAAATATTCAACTAACCTATGAAAAGATGCTTAGTGGCGATAACTATCTTAGAAGTCTGGATGAAAAGCAAAGTGATGTACTCCTTTTTACTCAGTCATCTACCTCTTATATACTTCTGTTCAGGATCTGAAAATACTGCAACTGCTTTGAGTATCATAAAGTTCTTCTGAGGCATAGCAATGCTGTTTACATATATGTACCTGTAAAAACTAAAAGCATATCCTTATTTATAGGTATTTATCGCAACATTGTTCATAACAGCAAAAAAGTAGAAATATCCAAAATATTCATAGTATAAACAGAATGTGCTAAAGCCATACAATGTAATATAATTGAATAATAAAAAGAATGGAAGCTGTTTCATGGTATAACATGGATTTTTTAAAGATGTTATGTTAAATAAAATAACAATTCAACATGAGTGGATTTTAGAAGGGATAAGCTAAAAGAAAGTAACCAATCACCAAAAACCACATGTTATAATAATTCTGTATATATGAATGCTAGGAATAATTCAATTTTAAAGAAACAGAAAATAGAGGCCTGCCAAGGACTGGAGGAGATGCGAATCTTAGGGTGAATGATGACAAGATAGTATAAAGACTATGTGGGGTTATGAGAGTACTGTAACCTGAATTAGTGACAGATGTTCTGGCTGCTCAAAGCCTAACAGTGGGAAGGAGGACATGTATGTGAAGAGAGTTAACTATAATGGGGCATGAAAATGAAAGGAAAGAATGCTTCAAGGAGATCATGGGTTTGACTTTTAGGATACTCAGTTTGATGTACCTGTGAAGCAACTATGTGGATATAGGTCAGGCGGGCAGTGGTGGTGCACGCCTTTAATCCCAGCACTTGGTAGGCAGGTCTCTGTGAGTTCGAGGTCAGCCTGGTCTACAAGAGCTAGATCAAGGACAGGCTCCAAAGCTACAGAGAAACCCTGTCTTGAAAAACAAAAACAAAAAGACCAAACAAACAACAAAAAGTAGGTCAGAACATGGAGAAATAATTTGAGAATCATTAATGAATGACTTAAAAGTAAGTGATTGTGCATCTAAAAAGAAGAGGAGACAAGAACTCATGAGAATTTTATAGAAAATGAGCTGCTAGCAAAAGAGACAAGCTACAGAGAAAAGAGAGGAAATCAAGCTAGATATGCCCAGGAACCCGTAGAGGAAATGGTTAACTTTTACAGCTATCTGTTTCACATCATACAAACATGGGAAAATGTCCTTTGTGCTGGATAATTTGATGGTCACTACAATCAGGAGCTACAGTGTTATTTTGAGAGGAGAATTTAATAAGGCTTCCAGTGAGTTTTTTCCCCCAAGATGTCATTGAGTTAGATTTGTGAAGGAAAAGTAATCTGTATTCTTTAATTATTAATGCCAGAACTTTTCCTTTTATCCATGCATTTCTATTCCATGATACTTCATTGTTTAAAAATCACATGTGCTTTAATCCAGATTGTTTTTTCTTTGCACAACCAAAAATAGCAATGCAAACTATAGCATCTTACTATACACATTATTAAGACTCTCTAATTATGTAAATCTCTAACTCCACACACACACACACACAAAAGGATTTCTATTGGATTCTATTTATGCAGGCAAGAAAATTCCTTTCCCCAGAGCCTTAACTCTTACGTTTCCAAGTGCTGTTATACACATATAACAAAGGTCGGGGGTTGAGAGGAAACAAATGTGTTTTTCCCAGTGATGAATTTTTTTATCATCTAGCTAACCAGTTGCACTTTCTCATAAAATCAACTAGAATGGTGGGATTTGTGATTATTCTAGCCTTCTCCCATACCTATATTTGAGAGTCCATTTTAAACAGATTCATCTTAAAGTTGCCTTTAAAAAGTTCTTACCAGGGAAGACAGATGCTGTATTCTTTCCTGTTCTGCATTTCCTATGAAGTAAGATGTTTCAAGACTCTTTAAAATTCTAGTGTATGCTAAGGCAGTGTGGTGTACAAACTATTGCTACTCTCCTTCTATATTATAGTTTAGATATGATGATTATCCCATAAGAACCATGGGTTAAAGGCTTGGTTTCCAATGCAGCAGTATTCACACATGGGACAATTAATAGATTATTAGATTATGAAGGCTCTGACCATATAGATGATGAGTTTATGCCTTTAATGAGTTCTTCAGGAGTAGGACACAGTTGAAGGAAAAAGGTCTTTGTGTGTATACCTTTAAAGGATATATCTTGTATCTATCCCCTTTCTTATTTTCTTTGTTTCCTACATATCATGAAGTGAACATCTTTGCTTTCCTTCATAGTATTCTGCATTGTCATAGGCTGAAAATGATAGGACATGTTGATAATGGATAAAAACTATGAACCAAAATGAACTTTGCCTGTTTTAAATTGACATTGGTAGGTGTGGCAGTGATAAAGCTAACATACCAGTATATCATCTGTGAATACTTATCAATCACGAGTAATTTTTTTAGGAAATGATTATATGAGATGCATTTTGGTAATAACTATTTTCTTTTTCCTTCTAGTTCTTATTATTTCCAGCAGTGTTGAGTAGTAAATCATAACTATTAAGCAATGGCAAAGATTTAGAATTCCCACAGTTTACAGAGAAATAAGAGTGATCACTGTATATTATGAACCTTCAATCCTTCCACCATGTTAGATCTTGGTAGCACCAGGAAGCTCTAGAAGTCTCCTAATTCTAGGAGGTAGAATTATTTTGTCCTCTTGCTACATAATTAATATGAAAGATTTCCAGGCTTAATATCCACTGTGAGTTGAAGGATGCTTACTGTGTCAGGGACTCTGACTGGCAATGATTCGCTCCATTTTCCTACTATGTAGCAGAAGAAACAGAAAACAAAGCTTAGAAACATTAGGAACTTGTCTAAGAAAGCATTGGGTTTTTTCTTTGTTTCATTCATTCATTCATTCATTCATTCATTCATTCATTCATGGCAGGATTTTATATAGAACAGGCTGGCCTCAAACTTGCTGCTTGGCCAAAACTGGCCTTGAATTCTGATGCTGGGATTTTAGCCTTGTACCACCAGCACATCTGCTTCCGGTGGTAACCCAGTTTTTCACTTTGCCTTTTAAAATGAGCATTCCATTGTGACAGTCATATTTCCTGTTCTTCCTTATAGTGATGAATGTGGATTCAAAGACATGGAGTGAATAGACTCTAGATGAGGCTTGGATACCCTAACCAACATTCATACTGCCTTAAGGGAAACTCAGAATAATTAGTTCATTCCCCTAGTAAAGATTAAACATATTTTCTGTAATATTTGATGGTCCTTAGAGCAAAAGTTATTACTGACATCTGCACACCATGGAGCTGTCAGAAGCCAGTGTGTAGAAAAATTTTAAGATCACGCCCCATTGTACATTTTACTGGTGTTTGTCTATTAGCCTAGGATAATAGGTTAAAACATTGCTTATTTTATTATATATGACACATGAATAAGAAACTGCAATCTTAATTATGAGTTTGGCCACTCTAGCAGAGACTTGGGCATCTTGGAATACTGGAGGGAAGAAATGGGAGACCAATTAGTTCCTCTCTGTAGAGTTTAGCTATCTCTGAGAAACTCCAGAATATAGTTTTCTTTTAATTAATTAAATTTTTTCTCATTTTACATACCAATTCTAGTTCCCATTCCCTCCCCTCCTCCCGCTCCCTCTACCTTCCCCCCATCCACTCCTCAGAGAAGTTAAGGCTTCCCATGGGGGTCAGCTAAGTCTTACACATCACTCTGAGGCAGGACCAAGGTTCTCCCCTATCTCTAGGCTGAGCAAGTTATCTCTCTAAAGAGAATGGGCTCCAAAAAGCCAGTTCAAGCAGCAGGGATAAATTATCCAGCAACTGATGGAAGCAGATTCAGAGATCCACATGGAAGCACTGGCCTGAGCTCCCAAAGTCCAGCCAAAGAGAGGGATGAACAATAATATGAGCAAAGGGGTCAAGATCATGATGGGGAAACCCATTGAAACAATTTACCTGAGCTAATGGGAGCTCACTGACTTTGAACTGACAGCCGAGGAACCAGCATAGTCCCAAACTAGGCCCTATGAATGTGGGTGACAGTTGTATGGCTGGGGCAGACTGTGGGACCACTAGCAGTGGGACCAGAAGAAAGGTTTTAAGAACATCATTTTCATTCTTCTCATCTCTTCTTATCAAAAGACATGTCTCTTTTCTCTCCCCCAGAATTCTATACACAGAGAAAATTTTTTAACCAAACGATGGAAGGAAGATTATATTGCTTCCATGTTAAGATCTAGACCTACACTGTAGACACTTGCTATGTTACAGGTCAGAAAAAAGTGCAAATGTAAGAACACTTCATATCACTTTTTATAAACTACTATAAAATGAGAATATAAAATATTTTAAGAGTTTTTAATGTTGATTACAGATGAAGGTGATATTTTTGTTTTGTTTGCTTGCTTCTCTCTGTAGCCTTGGCTGTCCTGGAACTTCCTTTGTTAGACCAGGCTGACCTCAAACTCACAGAAATCCACCTCCTCTGCCTCCTGAGTGCTGATATTAAAGGCATATGCTACCACTGTCCAGCTTAGAGGTGATATTTCAGGTAACTTTGGTTATATAAAATGCCATTAAAGTAATCTGTTTGGTATGATGGCATAGGGAGACTGAGGTAGCAAAATGCAAATTCAAAATCAGCCTGGGCTACATAGAAAATTCCAGGCTACTATGAACTAAGTGGAAAGAGCTTGTCTTTCTTTTATGCTAGTGTATTAGTTACATTTTATTAAATACTTTTTTATTTTTGAGATTATAATTTCATTTTCACTTTCTTTCCTTCCTTCAGTCCCTCCCATGTAATTCCTCCTTGCCCTTTTAAATGATGCTTTGTGTTCCAAATGAAAAGGAAAATAGTTTTTCCTGTTCTTTTTTACTTTTTAGTAACTTCAAGAAAATTTTAAATTGTCCTGAATTTTACTGTTTTTGCATAGCTAGGTCAGGAGTCGCACTATCCAGCCCAGTGGCCCATCCTCCACATAACAAGGGCGGACATTCACCAACCTTTTTTTATGAGTCCTACACAATCTCCTGTCCTAGCTTGAAAGATTATTTTGTTCTTAATTGGTCAGTTACAAAAAAAAAAAATTAAGTTTGTTCCAATTGAATCAGATAGGACCCATGGATTTGCTAAAGGTTGTATAAAGCAAGAGTCAGGAAACCCAGCAAACTCATTTACACTCTCACTGGCTGAGAGTGTAAACTAATGAGAGTATTGTTGTTCTTTTGTTTGAGCTATCAAATTTGGTGTGGGGGGGGATTTGTCCTTATTTCTCAGTGTTTTCACTTTGCTAGTTGCGTAAGTATGTGCTCGTTGGAACATGGTCCAAGAATGAAGTTGTGCAAGGGAAATTCTGAATGTTTGTGAGAAAATGCCAAGAAAAACAAGAGGCTTGCAACTCCATTCTCTTCAAAAACACTGAATTGTTCTTGGAGTGTGTTTTCATGCCCTTCCCTGGTGTACTGGATAGGAGTGAGTTTGATTTATGTTATTCATTACAACTGGCTGTTGTTATTTATATGCTTCTATGGGGAAACATGTTTTGCCACATGTGGCTTGTTCTTATAATTATATACTACTTGAACTCATGAGAACCTTACTCATGTGACCTTTCTTAACCCTCAGTGTATAAATTGTCTGGTCCTCTGAATAAAGTTGACTTTTATATCAGACTTTTGTCCACCTCCTTACTCTCCAGTCTCCCAGGTTCACTCCCCCTTTAGAGTGTAAACCCATGCTGCATCAGATTGATTGCAATGGGCTTCCAAAGACTCCCCCACCAAACTTAGGTGAGTCCATCTTTGAAGAGTGAGATGTCAAGTTAACAAGAGCCCTCGGAGGAAAGCAGTTGGCTAGTTTAAAACAAAAATATAGAAGTTACTGGTGGAAATTATTTTATTGAAAGTGTCCTAGTGCATGTGTAGAGCGCAACCACATAAGGTAATGAAGTGTCTGATGAAATTATTTTTATTTTAAAATTCTGAACTTTAAAATGCACAATTTGAGAAGAAAATAATTTTCAGTTAAATAATTTTATCCTTTAAAGAGACTATTTGTTTAGATGTTTATCATTATAGTCAGAGTGTGTACCATAAAATTTTAATAAATGAGTTAAAACCAACAGGCATCGTGGTACATGACTTTGACTCCAGCATGGTGAAGGCAGAGGCAGGAAGATCTTTGTGAGTTCAAAGCCTGGTCTACATAGCAAGCTGCAGGCCAGCTTAGGCTATACAGAGAGACAGACCCTGTCTCAGAGAGAGAGAGAGGAAGAAGGAGGAGAAGGAGAAAGAAGAGGAGGGGAAGAAGAAAAATAGAAAAGAGTATTTTTTTAACTCCTCAGAAAAATAATTAAGAATATTTAAGTGTAACACAGCATTGGGAAAAAACTTGAAGCATAAATGCTAACATTATTTAATTAAATATAACGATTGAAAGCATATAGCCTATGAATTATTTGCCTTAAAGAGACAATTGCTTCTTTTCCCCCAATCCATGATTTCACTGTCTTTCAGATTGTTTCCTGATAATTCTTTACATTAATATTTGCAATTTGAATACTAGAGAAAAATCTTGCCGTCTGCTAAGGCACTAAAATCTCAAATGTAGGTTTATGTCATGTGCTAATTTCAAAGCATCTTTTCTTGGGTGACGAGAGAAATTTTCAAATGTCAATCACCTTGATTTGGCTTTTGATTAGAAGATAGTGTTGATGAAATGAGCATTCTCAGTTGCTTTGTCATTCATTCAGTGGAGGGATCATTGTCTGCTCCCTGCCTTCTTGTGTTCTGGGACTTCAGAAGAGTCTTCTTTATCTTAATGTGATCTTGCTTTCTGGGTCATCAATTCAGTTTTTCTGGTCCTCTCAGACTCTGTTCTCATTAATGATGGTGTCTGTCCATTGTTATCTAGATGTCCTCATTTTCCTCCCAGTCTTTCTGAGTTTAGATCACATCTTTGTGATTCTATTCTTAGTGGTTTCTGTAACTTTACCAAGTGTCTCCCCACTTTCACCAAGTAAATTAACACAGCTTGCTTAATATCCAGTGTAGTTATTTTAATATCAAACAGCTACCTTTCAGACCTTTAATTTAAACAAAGTTAAAATAGCAACTGAATATATTCAGAATTTACTTCTCCTGACACTGCAATGTGAGCATGACTGCAGGATTTAGTGAATTAAAATATAGACTGCCACTTAACTGTCAGTTAATGGTAACTAACAACTAAACTTTAAATGTATTTCCCATATTGAATTTCTCAAAACATAGGATTTTTTTGTAGCAACCCTAAAGCTGGGACAAAGACAGAGGCTTTTAATCCTATAGATTTGGAAGACAAAGTCTGTTTATTTCAGCATTTTGACTGAATGGGTTTTTGTCATAGGGCACGGGTCCTTGAAATAATTGCACTATTGAACTCTCACTTCAGCAGGCACAAACAGAAAGCTAGTAAGTAAAAGTCCTTTTGCTCTACATTATTGGCAGGCTCCTCATGGGCAGTGGTCCAGGGGCACCCGTTAGGTCTGCTTTCCTGCCAGGGATCTCTGTCTGTCCCTAGTAGTTCTTGGATTTGCTGCGTTCATAAATAAATAAATACATATATACATACATACATACATAAATAAATAAATCTGTGTTCCACACTACCTCAGTTGCCTTCAAGGGCTTTATTTACATTACAATCTTGATACAGTATCATATCCATGATTGGTAGCTGGAAATACTCCCTTGAAAGAATGTTGCTTTGGTTTGCTACTTAGGTAAGGTGTTATACTTAAACCATCTTTATAAGCAATTTAGTCTAATCTAAATTATGAGCAAAAGTGTGCTTCATAAATCTGTGTAAAAAGTTCTTTGATTCTTTGTCCCTACACTTCGGGAAGTTGAGGTTGTAAACAAGGTATGGTGACTTGTTCCAAAGTGACTTCCAAATCAGTCCCGATCAAGTAGAACTTTGAACAGTGAGATCATTTGTTTCCTGCGAGTGACAATGTTAATGGTGGCATTGGCTGTTGCTAGGTTCCCATTACGTAGATTCTGCATTCATGAACCCTCTTCTCTAGGAACCAGCTTAAAGCATTAAAGGGTACATGTAAATGTGCAACAAAGGAAATTGTTTCTCACCTTAGCTTTCATTTATGGCTCAGTATGTGGCAATGCCCACCTTCTACTTTTTGTAAACTCTTTTTGGACTCCCTACCTTTTTGGTTTGCTTCACCATTTTTATTTCATAGAATTATTTGCTCAACAAACACTTCTTCCATTGTCTATGTAGGGCACTGTATTGTACCATAAATTAGGTGTGGTTCTTTCACTAGAGATCAAACATGGCTTACAGCAATATATTGGAAGCTTTATATAAGCATATGGAACTGGACATTATATTAATATAGAGGAAGGATATATTTTCACCTGAGACCATTAGGAAAGTGCTATGAAAGACATATAATGAGCCTTTGCAAATGAATAGTATTTCAATTAGTGGAAAGTGGGACTGTTTAGACAGAGGAAATTGTACAAAAGCATTGAAGCTAAAAGAACAATGCAGCTTTGCAGATGGAATGTTATCTAGACAGAAATGAGAGTTTTTCACTTTGAGCCAACAGCTGGTACCATGTTGTAGATTGATTTGAATGCTACTAAAGGGCAGCCTAGTGCTTTAGGTAGATTAGCCTAAAAGGACTTTATGGACTGATTGAGGGAGGGAAAATTTAAAGATGTGATGATATATTACTGTTGAAATTCTCTAGGTGTAAAGTGTAAATAATATTCTGAACTGCGCAATAGTTCAATCAAGGGATACATCTCTGGTCACCTGAATGATGGTCTAATGAAAATACAAATTGTGTTTATATTGTGAACTTCTTAACATTTATCTAATTAACATGCAAAAATGTTTTGATATCAACAACTGAAAACTTTAAACACATTATTGAGGTTTTGCTTGTAGTAATAAACTCAGTAAAACCACAGAACCAGACAAGTTCATAGGATGAACCCTTCTTTTAGTTTCCCAAGCCGCTGAATCAAGTCAGATAGCATATAACACACTTATCATAGGAGTAATAAGTGAAATTTCTTTAATTTTTTCCAGTTTTCATAGCAATTGTATATTCTTAACCTTTATTAAAAATTCAGACCTTTAATCTCAGCACTTGGGAGGCAGAGGCAGGTGGATCTCTGTGAGTTTGAGGCCAACCTGGTCTACAAGAGCTAGAGCTAATTCCAGGACAGACCCTAAAGATACAACAAAATCTTGTAGAAAAAAAAAATGAGACTTTTAAAGTCCCTTTTTAATTTTTTTGCGTCTGTTAAGGAGAAATTACCTAAAAATGGCTCGCGTGGCATGAAAATCAAAAGCTAATGTGTATAATAGTTAAAGCTATATGGATGTGTTTTAAAGGTGGCAAAGAATTTGTCATATATTTTCTTGCCCCCAATTTTCAAAGGACTTTTATATACCACAATGCAGAGGTACATTAAATAGGAATTTTCTGATTCTTAACTAAGCCTGTCAGCTTCAAGCTGTTTTACTAAGAAAAGGCTAACATGTCAATAATAAACTTAAGGTGTACATGAGTGTGTTTGCATGCACACATGAACTGTGGGTATTATGTATAGTGGAGATTAAGTCTAGGGCCTTGTATATGTTAATTACATGTTCTCCCACTGAGTTATACTCCTGGACTAAAACTTGATTTTTTTTTTTTTTTTTTGTTGTTGTTGTTTTCGAGACAGTGTTTCTCTGTAGCTTTGGAGCCTGTCCTGGAACTAGCTCTTATAGACCAGGCTGGCCTTGAACTCACAGAGATCTGCCTACCTCTGCCACCCAAGTTCTGGGATTAAAGGCATGCACCACCACCGCTCGGCAAACCTGATATTTTTTAAAAACATATTTTTTAAAAATATAATTTATTTTTTAAAAATATAAATTAAAAATATATTTTTTAAAAATATAATTTACTTTTGTCAGATGTCAGATTTTGAACCTATTAATAATTATGTGACTTGTTTCTTATTAAAATAATGACTTATTTTTTAAAAGGTACGTTAGGACTGGGTAGATGGCTCAATAGCTAAAGCAATTATTACCTAAGTATGAGGGCCTGAATTTGAATCCCCAGAACCCATGTAAAGCCAGGTGCCATAGTGTATATCTCTAATATAGCACTCCTATGATGAAATGGGAAGCAGGGATAGAAGAGTACCCTGATGCTTATGGGCTAGCTGTCCCTGTTTGAACACTGGTGAGGAACCAAGAGACCCTCTTGCAAACAAGGTGTAAAGTGAAGCACAACACCCAAGGTTGCCTCTGACCTTCACACCATTGTCATGGTTCATGTGTGTGTGCCTTCATATGAATGTGCACATAGATATACACATACATCATATGTATACATATGCACACATCTACATACAGAGAGTTTTAAAAAGTGATGGAACATTTGAATGCATCAATCTTTTTATCTTTACACATATAAAATTAACTATTTTCTGGGTCTAGGGATTGAACCACTGCCTCATGCATGCTATGCAGCTGCTTTGCCATTAAGTTATATCAGAGACCTCCCTCTCCTGCACCTCTCTCTTTTTTAAATTACTTCTAGCTTGAAATAGAAGGCATAATAAGAAAACTCCAAACAATTCTGCTTTAAGATAGAAATATATATATATATATATACATATATATATAATCATTCTCATGTGTCTTTTTTAGTTTTCAAATTGCAGGTTCTTTGGTATGTATTTTGCTGTGAAATTTTGTAAGTCATTGATTTTTCATATAATAAGCAATATATGCTGTTTGCTTTTCTTACTCATTTGTCTGCTTTTCATATACTGCTTTTCAGTACTCATTTACCAACTGCCTACTAAAGTCTGAGGCACCAGGAAAATAAAAGCAAGAATTGACCATGGCTTACTTGAAGGTGGTAAACAAAAGGGGCATCCAAGCATGAATTCCAGTTAATTAACTGGAACAGTGAAGTTCAGAGAACCAAATGGTTAGCAGGGTAAAAGGGAGAAGAAACAGCCATACTGTGTCTCCTCAGAAATGGAAATGAAGACCTATGGGGAAACTTTGAATTGAGGTTTGGACTCAAGTTTTAAATGTAGAATGATAGCTCTGTCGGGCATATAGTTCCTAGATAACAGTTTTTGCCTACATTTTCTGGTGGGTTACATAGATACTTGTTAAAACTACAGATTGCTTGCAAGTGCTGTAGAGATTTTGGGAGTACAAATCTAAGTAGGATCTGTGAAGCAGCTTCTCACATAATACTGATAGTCAAAATCGTTTGCCATCTGCTTTAGTAAAGATCCAGACAAGGAGAGTTAGTTGTTGATATCAGAGACAATCATGTCACTTCCTCAGGAGAGCTTTAAGAGGGTTGAAACCTGAACTGAGGATGGAAACACCCTGTAAGATGAGGAGTGAGAAAAAAACAAAGAACTACAAAGTGATAGAACTTTTCCTGGAGGTAGAATGTATACTTATCTAAGCCTTTGAGTGATAGCCTGAATTTCTAGATCCACACAGAAAAAAAAATGTTGAATTAAAAAGTGTAGGGCAGGAGCAGTAGTTCAGTTTGTGCGAGTGCTGATGTTCCTCTGGAGGATCTGGGTTCGGTTCTTAGACCTCCATGATGACATTAACAGCCATCTATAACTCCAGTTCCAGAGATCCACGGGTACTCTGGATCTCTGGTGCACAGACATACATGCATGATACACATAAAATATGTAGATAACTCCTTTTTATGTATATTTCTCTTGTGATTTGGCTTTATCACAAAAGAGTTTCTCCTCTTTTTCCATTTCTTCTCTTTCCAAAAGTGAAAGAGTTAAAGTTCTGAAGACCTTGTAATTGACTGTCTTGGATGGGAAGAATGAAAAAGTACATTATACAGAAAGAAATGTGAAACATTAACTAGAATTTAGGACAGCAAAAAGGGATCCTTACTGTATGTGATTAGGATATTTAGCTAGCTGAAGTGGGCTTTATGATTGATGATGAGAACTCATATAGTCTCTTAGGAACAAAACCGTTTATTCTTACATAGTCCTATTTCATTTAGTATTATCATAATTTGTACATTTTCTAGTCCTAGATAGGTAACAACTTATGTCGATGGAAATGTACTGTCATAAAAAGAAACCCTGTCTTGGAAAATCCAAAAAGAAAAATAAAGGGATAAAATGGGAATTATATAAGTTGATTTGGTATAAAAATTAATTGCCTGTTTTAAAACCCATATTCTAGGTCACAGGACTGGTTGACTCTAATGTAGTTTTCACGTATATATAGTGCATCGTTTAGCTCTTTTTGCATGCAGAAACTGAACTGTTCAGGTTTTTTTCTTTAGATAAGGAAGTCTAGAATACATTGACTTTGTTTTGATATTCTAGGTGATCCGTTATACAAGTGAATTAGCAAGATCATTTCAATAATTACAAGGTTTGCTTTTCAATTTGTGTATTTCAGTTCATTAATAAGGTGTAGGTGTTTCCTTAAACAAATGATCAAATTGTTCACAGTAGTTGCATTATATATAATCTCTGAAGATCTATGTTAAAAGCTCTGTGTGTATGTCGCTGTGTATGCGTGTGTGTGTGTGTGTGTGTGTGCATGCACTTGTGCTACAATGATGTCCAAAACCAATGCCCATGACCCCATTGAGCCCATCTAATTGTTTCAATGTATCAGTGTGTGGTATACATCTGTACAATGATGTCTGAAAGAAATGTCCATGATCCTAGTGAGCCCATCTAGGTTTGGAAATGTGTCAGTATATCACGTTTGTGTTTGCATTTGCAGTTATGTATGGAGACCAGAAATGTTGGTTTCTTCAATTGCTCTAAACTTATTTTTTTGTTCCATGGTCTCTCACTGAACAAGGAGCTGACAAGTTGGTTAGACTATCTGATCAATGAGTCTCTGAGACATGCCTTTCTATAGAGTACCTGGTATGTTGGGTACTAGGGGTCCAAATTCAAGTCCTCATGTTACAAAGCTGCCATTTCCCCAGTACCCAGATTTTTTTAAAAGTTACTTGAAATAAAATCAAATGAAACTTTTATTCTGAATAATATCTTGTTGCAGAGAGAAAAAGGTTGTAGTGATATCTTTAAACTTAGCAGATTTGTCTGTGAGAATACCACAACGAGGTCTCCAGTTTTGTTGATTTTGCTGGGCATGGTGGAACATAGTGGTCATCTAAGCACTTGGGAAGCCGAGGAAGGATTGTGAGAGAGAGATCAGCCCAAGCTATGTAACAATTTTGACTTTAAGAAGAAAAATATTGGGTGATTTATGAGTCTAACCAACTGCAGAGTTAGAGTCCATACCAAATTACCTTGACCTAATATCAGAGGTAAATGCAAGAGGTACAAAAACCCCTATCTGTTTTATAATTCACTGGAGGCAACCATGTCTCAGAGAAAGCAGAAATGGTCACAGTTAAAAGTTTTCACATGTAAATGATCCAGAATAAATCTAGTCAAGGGAAGCGTATAAAGGCAGCATCCAGGAAAAGCCCTACTCAAGTCTTCTTCCACTGGAACTATGGATATTTATTTCCTGACATAAATGCATGACAATATACATGAACTATTGTTAGCTAAGGAAGCCAACCCAATATGCTGAGCTGAGTTTTTATTGGGTTTAAGTTACATGCAGCCAATGTGACTTTCCTTAGTCTTTACCTCTCACTACAACTACATGACTCAAATACTTCATTCATCCTTGGTCACATTATGACCAAGGCCTTCCATGATATTGTATGAGCTTAGTGATTACTTCTGAATATCCAGTGTCAAAAGCCTGTTTTTGTTGGGGATAATATTCTTTATTTACCACCCACCTACAGTTCTCAAATAGTGAAAGTACACAAGACCAAATTGAAAGAGTGGTTCCTAAAATATAAGTCAGATGAAATAACTCTTTACCACCTACTAGATTAAATTAAAATGTTTTTATTCCAGATCACCTTTCTATGCTATCTATCCACTCAATATCTTCTTTTATGTATTCCCTTCTTAGCTAATTAGAATCTTATCTCCTGAGGTTACCAACTGCTCTCCTGCTTTGGAGCCTCTGTGACACCATCGTTGCTGTTAGTGTCACAGACTTTCTATTTTGAACCCATCTATCTATCTGTGGTGCCTATGACAACCTTCCTGTATCTCATGTAAAGGCCACTATGCCACCTGAATACTTTTGTAGCCCATTTTCCATTGAACTCCTACAGTTATCATCGCCTATATGAATTATTTATCTGTTAGCATATCTTTCCTTCTGTCATGATTATTCCTCACTCATCTTTATGAGTAGATGTTCAGCCTCTAGCTATTCAGAAACCATAGGTCTCTTATAACTTTTTAATTAATAATTAATGAATAATTAATAAGATACTATTGTACCTTATTGCACAGTAGCCCATGTTAAATAAAATGTTAAATGGTAAATTTCATAGGTATATGTGTAACTAGGAGTATATTATTCAAACATATAAATTGAAACATTTTGTAAAATCATCTAAATTATATTTTAGAAGTTTTTGAGATAGTATTAATCAATAAAAGTGTAATAAATTTTGTTTTAAGATATTTTGCAAACAAAATGGCCACAGAATGTTTTAAAGCATTGAAGTATGCCATCAGTATGAGTATTTGGGCATCTGTACTGGCCTGCCCTTGGTGTTCTGACAGGATATGACCTATACCATAGCCACTAAGAGCACCTTCTGTGCACATTCATTATGTTCCTTTTTGAAATAGCCTGGACATCTCCCATCTTTTTCTCTTTCTCTCTCTGTTTTCTCTCTGTCTGTCTGTCCATCCCTCTGCTTCTTTGCCTGTCTCCCTGTTTCTCTTCCCACCTACTTGGCTGGCCTCCAATTCATAGAGATCCGTCTGCCTTTCCCTCCCTGAGTGCTGGGATTAAAAGTGTGTTTCACTCCACCTAGCTGCCTTTAGTTCTTATAGTTCCCAATCCCCCTGAGAAATTTCTTTTCATTTTCTGGCATATGTATATATTGCCTTTATGTCAGGCTTTTAGACATTAAGAAGCATGTGTGTGTTGTTTATAGCAGGAAACTTATTTATTTAATTTAAATATTTATTTATGTATATGAGTGTCCTTTATTCACACACAGCAGAAGAGGTAATCAGATCTCATTACAAATGGTTGTGAGTCACCATGTGGTGGCTGAGAATTGAACTCAGGACCTCTGGAACAGAAGCCAGTGCTCTTAACCATTGAGCCATCTCTCCAACCCCAACTTATTTATATAATATAATGGTTTAATTTTAACTTTTGTCTTTATATACCTGACTTTGGTCAAGACTCCTCTCCATATTCAAGAGATAAAATTGGCAGTGATTCAACATTTCACTACTGTTTGTTGCTCATGGTTTTTTGCAACACATTTAAAACTAGAATACACTTTTAAATGTCCACGTTTTATCTTTGACTGATTTGGGCTAGCATCAAGGCAGATAAATGAGACCCACCACTGTAAACCCATCTGCTTTCAGGGACACATAAGTTTGTGATGTTTTACCATCCAACATAGAACTGAAGGAAAATCCCTGTGGGGTAAGAATAGAAGACACATCCTAAGGTCAAAATATTTTTAGCTGTGAATCATTTATCTTCCTGCTGTTTGTGACTAGCAGTAGTTCACCCTGGCATTTTTAATACCTTTGAAAGATTGGAAAGATGCTCATCAAGTTGGATTGATTTTGTGGTAGAAAAGAAGAGACACCACAGCTTATACTTTAGGGGCTGACAATAGGGACCGATAAGAAAAGGTTCTGTCCCTTCATCTAGTAACTGATTGAAGCAGATGCAGAGATCACAGCTAAGCACTGGGCTGAATTTCTGAATTCCTATGAATCTCCAATCATAGAGAGGGAAGAGCCATATTATGAGCAAAGGGACCAAGACCATGATGGGGAAACCCACAAAAACAGCTGACCAAGTAGGTGGGAACACACTGGCTTCCAACTGACAGCTGAGGAACTAGGCCCTCTGAATGTGGGTGACAGTTGTGTGGCTTGGGCAGTTTGTGGGGCCACTAGAAGTGGGACTGGTATTTATCCCTAATGCATGAACTGGCTTTCTGGAGCTCATTTACTATGGAGGGTTACCTTGTTCAGCCTAGATCTGGAGGGGGGGGGTCTTAATCCTGCCTCAAGTGATGTGATAGACTTTGTTGACTCCCCATGGGAAGCAAGCCTCACCCTCTCTGAGGAGTGGATCGGGATATGGGAGTGTGATGGGGAGAAGGTGGGGGTAGCGGGGGGATGGGAAGGAGAGGGAACTGGGATTGATCTGTAAAATAAAATAGTTTTAAAAATAAAAAATATAAAAAAGGAAATGGTTCTGTCATAGTGCTAGGAATATGAAAATTAAAAGGTGTCGTCAGGTTTTTCAGTATGGAAATAGTCACCCTCACTGTAATGCCGTTTTAGTTCTTAGCATCTCAAAAATTGTTTCATAAAAAAAAAAATAATAGATCGTGCTTCTTTAATGCTTGTCTTTCTAATGTTTCTTGACAATTGAGTGCTGTATTCACTTTTTTTCTACAAGAAGCAAATGAGTGATGGTTCTCATCTGGTAGGGATTGTGAGAATTACAAGAGTGCCAGGTATATAGGTGGCACTGGATGAATATCTCCTGCAATATTTTTGGTAGGAGACTTCAATTTCAATGTGCTTTCCGATAAAGCAATCTCTTTATCATGTTTGGTTGGTGTTAAACTTGTATTAAACAAATTGTGTGTCACTTCTGTTGGATCATTTACTAGACATTGTTGCATTTTTTGAGAAGAAATTCAATCTAAGGACTAAAAAATTTGGAAAAGAGTAAAAATTCCTTTTTTTGTTTCTGGCAATTTCTTTTTTTTAATTAATTTATTTATTTATTAAAGATTTCTGCCTTCTCCCCACCACCACCTCCCATTTCCCTCCCCCTCCCCCAATCAAGTCCCCCTCCCTCGTCAGCCTGAAGAGCAATCAGGGTTCCCTGCTCTGTGGGAAGCCCCCTCCCCCAATTACGTCCCCCTCCCTCGTCAGCCTGAAGAGCAATCAGGGTTCCCTGCCCTGTGGGAAGTCCAAGGACCACCCACCTCCATCCAGGTCTAGTAAGGTGAGCATCCAAACTGCCTAGGCTCCCACAAAGCCAGTACGTGCAGTAGGATCAAAAACCCATTGCCATTGTTCTTGAGTTCTCAGTAGTCCTCATTGTCCGCTATGTTCTGCAAGTCCGGTATTATCCCATGCCTTTTCAGACCCAGGCCAGCTGGCCTTGGTGAGTTCCCGATAGAACATCCCCATTGTCTCAGTGTGTGGGTGCACCCCTCGCGGTCCTGACTTTCTTGCTCGTGCTCTCTCTCCTTCTGCTCCTGATTTAGACCTTGAGATTTCAGTCCGGTGCTCCAATGTGGGTCTCTGTCTCTGCCTCCTTTCATCGCCTGATGAAGCTTAATATTCAGGAGGATGCCTATATGTTTTTCTTTGGGTTCACCTTCTTATTTACCTTCTCTAGGATCACGAATTATATGCTCAATGTCCTTTATTTATGGCTAGAAACCAAATATGAGTGAGTACATCCCATGTTCCTCTTTTTGGGTCTGACTTACATCACTCAGGATAGTGTTTTCTATTTCCGTCCATTTGCATGCAAAATTCAAGAAGTCATTGTTTTTTACTGCTGAATAGTACTCTAATATGTATATATTCCATACTTTCCTCATAAATTCTTCCATTGAAGGGCATCTATGTTGTTTCCAGGTTCTAGCTATTACCAACAATGCTGCTATGCACATAGTTGAGCATATACTTTTGTTGTGTGATAAGGCATCTCTTGGGTATATTCCCAAGAGTGGTATTGCTGGGTCAAGAGGTAGGTTTATCCCGAATTTCCTGGGAAACCGCCACACTGCTTTCCAAAGTGGTTGCACAAGTTTGCATTCCCACCAGCAATGGATGAGTGTACCCCTTTCTCCACAACCTCTCCAGCAAAGGCTATCATTGTTGTTTTTGATTTTAGCCATTCTGACAGGTGTAAGATGGTATCTTAAAGTTGTCTTGATTTGCATTTCCCTGATTGCTAAGGAAGTTGAGCATGACCTTAAGTGTCTTTTGGCCCTTTGAACTTCTTCTGTTGAGAATTCTCTGTTCAACTCAGTGCCCCATTTTATAATTGGGTTGATTAGCCTTTTACGGTCTAGTTTCTGGAGTTCTTTATATATTTTGGAGATCAGACCTTTGTCAGTTGCGGGGTTGGTGAAGATCTTCTCCCAGTCAGTGGGTTGCCTTTTTGTCTTAATGACAGTGTCCTTTGCTTTACAGAAGCTACTCAGTTTCAGGAGGTCCCATTTATTCAATGTTGCCCTTAATGTCTGTGCTGCTGGGGTTATACGTAGGAAGTGGTCTCCTGTGCCCATGTGTTGTAGAGTACTTCCCACTTTCTCTTCTATCAGGTTCAGTGTGTTCAGACTGATGCTAAGGTCTTTAATCCATTTGGACTTGAGTTTTGTGCATGGTGATATATATGGAACTATTTTCATTCTTCTACAGATTGTCATCCAGTTTTGCCAGCACAATTTGTTAAAGATGCTCTCTTTTTTTTTCCATTGTATACTTTTAGCTCCTTTATCGAAAATCAGGTGTTCATAGGTTTGTGGGTTAAAGTCCGGGTCTTCTATTCAATTCCGTTGGTCGACTTCTCTGTTTTTATGCCAGTACCAAGCTGTTTTCAATACTGTAGCTCTGTAATACAGTTTGAAGTCAGGGATGGTAATGCCTCCAGAAGATCCTTTATTGTAAAAGATTGTTTTCGCTATCCTGGTTTTTTGTTTTTCCATATAAAGTTGATTATTTTCTTCTCCAGATCTGTGAAGAATTTTGATGGGATTTTGATGGGGATTGCATTGAATCTATAGATTGCTTTTGGTAGAATTGCCATTTTTACTATGTTGATCCTCCCAATCCAAGAGCAAGGGAGATCCTTCCATTTTCTGATGTCCTCTTCAATTTCTTTCTTCAAAGACTTAAAATTCTTGTCAAATAGATCTTTCACTTCCTTGGTCAGAGTTACCCCAAGGTATTTTATGCTATTTGTGGCTATCGTGAAAGGTGATGCTTCTCTGATTTCCCTCTCTGCTTCCTTATACTTAGTGTATAGGAAGGCAGCTGATTTTTTGGAGTTGATCTTGTATCCTGCCACATTACTAAAGGTGTTTATGAGCTGTAGGAGTTCTTTGGTAGAGTTTTTGGGGTCGCTTATGTATACTATCATATCATCTGCAAATAACGAAAGCTTAACTTCTTCCTTTCCAATATGAATCCCCTTGATCCCCTTATGTTGTCTTATTGCTATTGCTAGAACTTCAAGCACTATATGAAGAGGTATGGAGAGAGTGGACATCCTTGTCATGTTCCTGATTTTAGTGGGATGGCTTTGAGTTTTTCTCCGTTTAATTTAATGTTAGCTGTCGGCTTGCTGTAAATAGCTCTTATTATATTTAGGTATGATCCTTGTATCCCTAATCTCTCTAAGACCTTTATCATAAAGGGGTGTTGAATTTTGTCGAATGCTTTTTCAGCATCTAATGAAATGATCATATGGTTTTTTTCTTTCAGTTTATTTATATGGTGGATTACATTGATAGATTTGTGTATGTTGAACCAGCCCTGCATCTCTGGGATGAAGCCTACTTGATCATAATGGATAATTTTTCTGATGTGTTCTTGGATTCGGTTTGCCAGTATTTTATTGAGAATTTTTGCGTCAATGTTCATGAGTGAGATAGGCCTGTAATTCTCTTTCTTGGTTGGGTCTTTGCGTGGTTTTGGTATCAGGGTAACTGTAGCTTCATAAAAGGAATTTGGCAATGACTCTTCTGTTTTTATATTGTGAAATACATTAAGGAGTATAGGTATTAGCTCTTCTTGGAAGTTCTGGTAGAATTCTGCATTGAAACCATCTGGTCCTGGGCTTTTTTTGAAAGGGAGATTTTTGATAATAATTTCTAATTCTTCGTAACTAACAGGTCTATTTAGATCGTTCACCTGGTCTTGGTTTAGCTTTGGCATATGGTACTTATCTAAAAAAATGTAGATTTCTTTTGCATTTTCCAGTTTTGTGGCATACAGGCTTTTGCAGTAAGATCTAATGATTCTCTGAATTTCCTCTGTGTCTGTGGTTATGTCCCCCTTTTCATTTCTGATCTTATTTATTTGCGTGTTCTATCACTGTCGTTTAATTAGTTTGGATAGGGGTTTATCAATCTTGTTGATTTTCTCCAAGAACCAACTTTTTGTTTCATTGATTCTTTGGACTGTTTTCTGTGTTTCTATTTTGTTGATTTCCACCCTCATTTTGATTATTATCCAGTCTTCTACTCCTCCTGGGCGTGTCTGCTTCTTTTTTTTTTCTAGAGCTCTCAGGTGTGCTGTTAAGTCTCCAATGTATGCTTTCTCTGTTTTCTTTAAGTGGGCACTTAGTGCTATGAACTTTCCTCTTAGCACTGCTTTCATTGTGTCCCATAGGTTTGAGTATGTTGTTTTCATTAAATTCAAGGAAGACTTTAATTTCTTTCTTAATTTCTTCCTTGACCCAGGTGTGCTTCAGTAGTTGACTGTTCAGTTTCCATGAGTTTGTCGGCTTTCTGGGGGTAGCATTGTTGTTGCCTTCTAACTTTAATCCATGGTGTTCTGATAAGACACGGGTGGACACTGATATTTTTTTGTATCTGTGGAGGTTTCCTTTGTTTCCGAGTATGTGGTCAATTTTCGAGAAGGTTCCATGAGCTGCAGAGAAGAAGGTAAATTCTTTCCTATTTGGGTGGAGTGTTCTATAGATGTCTGTTAAGTCCATTTGCTTCATTACCTCCAACAATTCTCTTAATTCTCTATTAGGTTTCTGTCTGATTGACCTGTCCATTGGTGAGAGAGGTGTGTTGAAGTCTCCTACTACTAGTGTGTGTGGTTTGATGTCTGCCTTAAGTTCTAGTAATATTTCTTTTACATAAGTGGGTGCTTTTATATTAGGGGCATAGATATTCAGGATTGAGAGAATTGTTCCTGTTTTGAGTATAAAGTGTCCATCTCGATCTCTTCTGATTGATTTTAGTTTGAAGTCAGTTTTGTAAGAAATTAGTTTGGCCACACCTGCTTTTTTCTTTGGACCATTTGCTTGAAAAACCTTTTCCCAACCCTTTACTCTAAGTAGATGCCTGTCTTTGTGGTTGAGATGTGTTTCTTGCAAACAACAGAATGTTGGATCCTGTTTTCATATCCAATCTCTTAGCCTGTGCCTTTTTATTGGTGAATTGAGACCATTAATATTAAGTGATAATAATGCCCAGTGGTTGTTTACTCTGGTTATTCCTATTGTTTTTGGTAGTAGAGTTTGTATGTCTCCCTTCTTTGAGTCGTGCTGGTGAAGGGTCGCTAGATGCCTAAGTTGTTGTAGGCAGTGTTGTCTATGTTGGATTCCTTGGGTTGTGATTTTCCTTCTATAACTTTCTGTAGGGCTGGATTTGTGGCAACGTATTGTTTAAATTTGTTCTTATCCTGGAATGTCTTGTTTTCTCCATTTATAGTGAACGATAGCTTGGCTGGATATAGTAGTTTGGGTTTGCATCCATGGTCTCTTAGTTTCTGCAGTACCACTATCCAGGACCTTCTGGCTTTTATGGCTTCCATAGAGAAGTCAGGTGTAAGTCTGATAGGTTTACCTTTATAAGTTACTTGCCCTTTTTCCTTTGCTGCTCTTAATATTCTTTCTTTAATATGTATATTTTGTGTTTTGCTTATTATATGGCGAGGGGATGTTTTTTTTGTTCCAGTCTGTTTGGCGTTCTGTATGCTTCTTGAATATTCAAAGGAATATCTTTCTTTATGTTGGGAAAGTTTTCTTCCATAATTTTGTTAAAAATATTTTCTGGGCCTTTGAGCTGTGACTCTTCTCCTTCTTCTATCCCTATTATTCTTAGGTTTGTTCTTTTTATTGTGTCCCATATTTCCTGAATGTTTTGTGATGAGAATTTGTTGGCTTTGCTGTTTTCTTTGATCATTGTGTTTATTTTCTCTATGGTGTCCTCAGAATCTGAGATTCTTTCTTCTATCTCTTGTATTCTATTGATTATGCTTGTTTCTGTAGACTCTGCTCGTAGATCTAGATTTTCCATATAGCTGGTCTTCAGTTTGTGTTTTCTTCCTTGCTTCCATTTCAGTTTTCAATTTTTGAACTGTTTTCATTACCTGTTTGATCGTTTTTTTCTTGGTTTCCCAATGTATTATTTACATATTTATTCATTTCTTCAAAGGTTTTGTTATACTTCTCATCCATTTCTATAAGGGTGTTTTTTACATGTTGTTTAAGGGACTCTATTGCTTTCATAAAGTCAATTTTTTCCCCTTCTTCTGTGTTAGGGTGTTCAAGTCCTTCTGTTGTAAGATCATTGGGTTCTGGTGTTTTCATGTTGTTTTTCAGATTATTGGGTGAATTCTTGCATTGGTGCCTGCCCATCTCCTCCTATCAATGCTATGTAATGAGTCTTTTAAAGCAGGATCAGGTTTCCCTGCTGGCCAGGGGCCCCACTTACAAGATGCCCTTGCCTCGTTTCCTGGCTCCCCCCGCGTGCCTAGATCCCTCTCACCACTCAGAAGGGTCTTCAGGAACAGGACCAGGCTCCCCGTTTGCCAGGGACCTCGCCAACAAAGGGTCTACCACTCTGCAGGCCAGCCACCAAAACAGAGAAACTCCAGCTGCCCTCTGTCCGGAGCTCCTGACCCAGAGCCCAAATAGGCTAAACTGGGTGATCCTGTTGCCCCGCGGAGGGGAGGGAGAGTGAAGAAGGCCCCTGGGTGCAAGCTGGGATGGGCCAGGGAGAGAGAGGTTGCAGCAGAGGAGGAGCAGCCCCAGCAGCGGGGACCAGCCCTCGCAGACTAACTGGAGGGTCAAGGGGGTCGGGGAATGCCCCTGCTCCATTTCATGTGTCCCGCTGTGGGCCAAGAACACTCTCCCCACCCAGGAAGGTCTTCAGGGACAGGACCAGTCTCCCCGTTTGCCCGAGGACCTCGCCAATAAAAGGCCTCCCACTCTGCTTGTTAGGCCCCAAGAAACCTACTTGATTTGATTTGATTGTAGGCGATCTGCTCTCAGTGTGGGCTTCACTATTTCATACTTGGACTATCCCACATCCGCCGTGTCTGTGCGCTGGTCTCCGCTGTGTGCGCCTGCCTGCCGGTCTCCCAAAGAGTAAAAATTGTAAGGTAGGATTCCATTTCTATATGGTGATAGAGTTAGGCATGCAGAATAAAAATGAACCTTTCAGACTTGGTTACCAATTTTTCTTGCCTTGTTGTCCCAAGAAAACTTGGGGTATAAGATAACCTAACAAGGCAGTAGAAAGGATCCCCTTTAGGATTTTGACTGTAGGTAAAGTTCTTGGTGATGATCCACAGGAAAGCATGCAATAATTGCAGTGCCATTTGTCATCTTCATAACAGTGACTTCATCTCTCCTGTTCTTTTGAATCTGATTTCTAAAGTAATGGTAGAAATGGTTACTACCTTGGAAAATTTGCCACAGCTTTACCATCTTTCTCATCCTCCTTCTTAGTTTATTTGCCCATAGTTTTCTTTGTCGGGCGGTTATATAAAACCTGAAGCCAATAATTTTCCACTCTGATTTTGTCAGAAGGTTAATAGAAACAGTGATAATTTAGGACTTGAATGTGTGAAAAGTATTTCAGAGTAGAGTATGTGTAGATTAATATATCGCATATAAATTTCAGAGAATTGGCTTCATAATCATGGTGTTTATGTTACTCAAAGATAGTCATTTATTTTATTTAAGTATGGAAGTCTGTAGAATTTCTGAAGTATATACTCATCAAAAAATGTACACAGTTAAATATAGCATGCACAATTTATAATAGGCGAAATATTACTTGCATTATTTCACTCTAAACAGTACTATATATTTGATGTTAGCCTTTTTCACAGATAGAGAAACTGATATTCCATAAGAGTAAATAATTCATTTCAAATTCTACTGATATTGTGAGAAAAACAGAAGGATTATTAGGGTCTGACTGCTGAACCAGCACAGTGAATTCTGAAGAGCAGAATGGGCACTGTATCTCCTGAGAAGTAAATTATGGGTCAGGTTGGGAGTCTGGACAGTGGTGAAGCAGAAGCCCATGGAAGGATGATTTCTTCTTCTCACAGTGGAAATGATTGCTGTGTTTTAGACAAGTTCTGCTCTGAGGACTTTCAAGAAAATACCTCATATCAGTTTCTGCTGTGCTAAGAGAGGTTTTAGAAATATATAAATAGCTGCTTTTAACCTGAGCTCCTTTGCACACATTTATATGGTAAGTTATTTGATCCTTCTTCAGATGGGTAATTCCTCAAAAGAGAGAAGTAGCAGTATAACGTTATAATATGGGTAAAGTAACTATACTTGGCAGCAATAAATTGAGTATTTTAAAATAACCGGTAGTGAAGGTGTTTGTTTGTTTGTTTGTTTGTTTTTTCTGTGTATTTTTCACATCATGTATGTTGATCCCATTTACTTACTTACACATACACACACACACGATTGTAATGGGCTTGCTAAGTACCTTTTTTTGAACATTACACATTACCTTAGCCTGTCTATTCTTATAACAAAATACCTAAGTCTGGGTAATTTTTAGCACCCCAGATGGGCCCTCATGTTGGTAAAAGCATGTATGAAGAGAGAAAGATGACTTAGAACAAGAAAGTTGAGTCAGGATGATCTGTTACTTCCTTTTTCAAACAATTTTCTCACAACACTTAGCCTGACATCCACAAGAAGTACAGTAATTCTTTTCAAGGGCAGTGCTCCACCCACTGAGGTAACCATCATACACTAGGGCCCAGGTTTAAATGTTTCACCATCTCCTACCTATTATACCCAAATTAGAACAAAACTTTCAGTGTGATGTACTAAAACCCCATCGAAATTATAGCACATTATACTTGAGTCTGTATTTGTTTACCATTTCAAATTAGATGCGGTTAAAATAGTGATCACGGAAGAGTAGTTTTCCATTCAAGGCCCTGTATTGGATGAACTTTTAAAAAAATGGAAAAGGAAAAGTGTTGATTTTATTTTTCCTTAGTTTTGACTATTGGTTTATAATTAAGACAGATCAAGAATGCATAGACAAAATTATGCTTGCTGTTATGCAGATATACTTTTAAGAAATTTTTGACCAATTTCACTCCTCTGAACCAGACTATTTGGTACCATGTAAACTTAAAATGATGATGCATGTATAAACAGTTTCTAGGGAAGATGGATCTACTGATTTTCCCCTTAAATATCCCGTAAAATCCAAAGAATTGTCCTGTGGGCCACTGGGTACCTGTTTGTGCCTGAAGTTGTTCACCCGTGGCGGTGTCATTCTGTTCATCTTGTTTCCTGTAGGTTACAAGTGCAATGTAAAGAGAAGCCTCCATCAGTAAAACTTGGGAAGTGACCGTTTCTGTCTCTGTGCTTAGCAGGTTTTCATATTCAGAATGCCACATGCTAAACAAGTGCTCCACCACTGAGATACAAATCCTTAGCTCTGTAATATAATTTTTATATGTTAAAATTTGTTCTACCCTTTTTCAGACCTCTTCCAAGTCTTCACTGTGTTTGGAAATTGATTGCCTTGTCAAGTGTCAATTTTTTATGAATGTATTCTTTTTACTTAGGCTATTTAAAACATTGAAGTTCCATGTTTATTCAGCTTCAGTGTTCCATTCCTGTAAGCCATAAGAATGTCCTCTGGACTGCCTTATCAGATGTGCGCTAGCAGATTTGGAACTTGTCATTTTGCTTCTTTTCTTTCTCTGCATGACATATGATCTAATTACCACCCAGCATGAAGTAGCAGCTGAAGTGAGAAAGGCAACAAGAGAAGGGCCTGGCTTAGCTAGACTGTTCAGCTGCCTGCTCCTTGTATACTTCTCAGCTACAAGGAGATGGAACCAGCATCATTAAAGCAACTCACATTTTAAGCATCCCTTTCCTTTCTGATATGAGGCAGAAAGAGGATTGTTCAATCTTTGAGGAAGCAAGAGATTAAACAATACATTTATTTAATTTGCAATTATCAGTCTTTGATGCTTTTCTGAATTGTACAAAGTATTTACATCATTAAAGTTATTCAAAGTATGTATCTTGTTTTCTTGACATTTAAGTAGAGATAAAACAAACATTACTATGATTAAAATAAAATCAAGGTAATAATCAGTCTTTTTAAAACTAGGTTCAGAATTTTATACAATTTTGAGCTTTCATTTTCCAGATCTCTATAAAATGATGGATTGCATTGACAGATTTTCGTATGTTGAACCAGTCCTGCATCTCTGGGATGAAGCCTACTTGATCATAATGCATAATTTTTTTGGATGTGTTCTTGGATTTGGTTTGCCAGTATTTTATTGAGAATTTTGCATCGATGTTCATGAGTGAGGTTGCCCTGTAATTCTCTTTCTTGGTTAAGTCTTTGTGTGGTTTTGGTATCAGGGTGACTGTAGCTTCATAAAAGGAGTTTGGCAATGACTCTTCTGTTTCTATTTTGTGAAACACATTAAGGAGTATAGGTATTAGCTCTTCTTGGAAGTTTTGGTAGAATTCTGCATTGAAACCATCTGGTCCAGGGCTTTTTTTGGTAGGGCGGTTTCTGATGACAACTTCTAATTCCTCACAACTTATAGGTCTATTTAAACTGTTCACCTGCTCTTGATTTAATTTTGGTATATGGTACTTATTTTAAAAAGTGTCCATTTCTTTCACATTTTCCTATTTTGTGGCATACAGGCTTTTGCAGTAAGATCTAATGATTCTCTGAATTTCCTCTGTGTCTGTGGTTATGTCCCCCCCCCCTTTTTTTTTTTTGGATTTTCCAAGACAGGGTTTCTCTGTGGCTTTGGAGCCTGTCCTGGAACTAGCTCTTGTAGACCAGGCTGGTCTCGAACTCACAGAGATTCACCTGCCTCTGCCTCCCAAGTGCTGGGATTAAAGGTGTGCGCCACCACCGCCCGGCCTATTTCCCCTTTTCATTTCTGATCTTGTTAATTTGCATGTTCTCTCTCTGCCGTTTGATTAGTTTGGATGGGGGTTTGTCAATCTTGTTGATTTTTTCCAGGAACCAGCTTTTTGTTTCATTGATTCTTTGGACTGTTTTCTGTGTTTCTGTTTTGTTAATTTCAGCCCTCAGTTTGATTATTTCCAGTCTTCTACTCCTCCTAGGTGAGTCTACTTCTTTTTTTTTTCTAGAGCTTTCAGGTGTGCTGTTAAGTCTCTAATGTGTGCTTTCTCCATTTTCTTTATGTGGGCACTTAGTGCTATGAACTTTCCTCTTAGCACTGCCTTCATAGTTCTTAAATTCATGTTTTAAAACATAAGCTTCTATATTGTAGGTTGTAGGATTCTTATTTGTAAAATGAATGAGTTTTATAGTTTGCCTAGTATATGTCTTTGTGTGTGGGGGGGGTTGGGGTGGTTTATAGCCTTTAAAAGATTGTGGTTCAAGTTTCATTTACCATATTGTACATGATTAAAAAGTATAAAATACATTATTTAGAAAATGTAAAGAAATATGTGCTCTATTATTATTTGAAGTACATATCTCTATGGCAGCTCTAGAGTGAGAATATCTGTATCAGATCTGAAAGTACAAGTAGGCATGGTAATCCATACTTATTTTTTTACATTATGTAGTTATTTTAACTTTTAAAGTGGAATAATTTTAACTTTTAAAGTGGAATAATTTTAAAAAACATGGTAAGTTGGCAAATTTAAAGCAATGAAATTAATTCTGAAGGAAATTGCTTTGTACTTGAGATAGTTAGGAAGGAAAACTCAAAAAAAAATAGGAGATTCTAAGGTCATGCAAATGGAACACTAACAAATAATCTTTCAAAACTTACATAAGATGCAACGCTTCTGAGGCCTGACTACGGCCTGGTGCCAGTGGGAGAAGGAACACACTATTATAATGCTAGAATAAGTGATTCCAAAGACTTCATTTTCCCCTCAGTATAATACCTTAAAACATACTCTGTTTGCAATAGAATTTTCCTCTCTACTTATTTCATTGAAATTGCTTCTGTTGGCTTGAATGGATAACCATACACAATATACTTCTAAAAGATAAATCTTAAAAGTCCATCCATTTCCATGGTTTTTGGGGCGATGTTTGATATATTCTCATCAATATGACGCAAATCTTAATGAAAAGCCACAGGTGAAACAAAAAATAAGTGTACCTTCAATTCAAAGCATAGTTTGTAATGATTACTGTGTAGCAATCTTTTTTATTGATTTTTATTGAGCTCTACATTTTTCTCTGCTCCCCTCCCTGCCTCCCCCCTCTCCCCTTCAGTCCTCCCCCTAGATCCCCATGCTCCCAGTTTACTTGGAAGATCTTGACTTTTTATACTTCCCATGTAGATTAGATCTATGTAAGTCTCTCTTAGTGTGCTCATAGTTGTCTAGGTTCTCTGGGATTGTGGTTTGTAGACTAGTTTTCTTTGCTTTATGTTTAAAAACTACCTATGAGTGAGTACATGTGATAATTGTTTTTCTGTGTCTGGGTTACCTCACTCAAAATAATGTTTTCTAGGTCCATCAATTTTCCTGCAAAATTCAAGATGTCGTTATTTTTTTCTGCTGTGCAATACCACACATACTTATAATTTCAGTACTCTGCAGATGGAGGCAGGAGAATCCAGTTCAGTTAGCCTTGACATCATGAATACCTGTCCTAAATACAACCCAAAAGAAGAAACAAAGTTTAAAATGTGTACATCATCTAGCTGTTGAACTTTTGGTAATTTATCCTTGAAAACACACACACACACAGAGAGAGAGAGAGAGAGAGAGAGAGAGAGAGAGAGAGAGAGAGAGAGAGAGAGAGAGAGAGAGAGATATGCACAGGTACACACATGTAGGGGGCTGAAGAGATGACTTATGGTTAAAAAGAGTTGCATTCTGGAGGACCTGACTCAGTTCAGTTCCCAGCACTCATGTCTTATGGCTCACAACCAACTGTAACTCCAGTTTAAGAGGTTCTACTGCTTTCTTTTGCCCTCTGTGAACACCTTCACACATGTGACATAATATCATAGAAACACACACACAAACAGAAAAAATAATAAATTAGAAATCTTTAAAACAAAGCACACACATACAAAAGTGTTCTTTATGAAATCGAAAAATAGAGAATGTTAATTGGCTAATAGAGTATATCTGAGAACAGATGTATTTTCTTCTTTTTAAAAATTGATTCTGTCTTGATAATGAACAGTGTGTAATTCATATCAGTAAGTGAAAAAAACATGCGGTTTGTCTCTGGAAATATGTGTATACAGATTTTTTCTTTCAGTCTTCTTATGTAAACATACACAAACACCTACACATACACAGACCTGTATAAACATACATGTGAAAGGACAGAATTGGTGGTGGCACTTAAGTAAAGGAATGAAACTGTGTTAGAAGGAAAGAGGGTTTTGTTCTGTTTTGTTTTCTTTTTATTTTATGTGGACACGTATGTATGTATACGTGTGTGGGTATTGCATGCCATGGCATACATGTAGAGTTTAGAGTTTAGTTCCCTCCTACCACCATATAGGTCCTGGAGACCAAGTTCAGGTCATCAGATTTGGTTACAATAGCCTTTACTTCCTGTCTCTCCCTGATGACTTTTTTATTTTAGTTTTTTGTTCTTTTGAATGACTAGTTTTTTAGGTATGCTTTTTATATCCTTTAAATTTTAATGTATGTGTTATTTTACATAATTGAAAAGAAATTTTTACGTGAATAGTCAACTCTGGTTTTTGTTTTCCTGTTTAGGACTCTGCACAGGAGAGTGTAATTACTCGAGATATCCATCGTACATTTCCCGCTCATGATTACTTCAAAGACACTGGAGGAGACGGACAGGAATCTCTCTATAAGATCTGCAAGGTAGGGTTCTGCTCTCATGTTTCCTCATTTGGTGATCAGGGACCTCTCATAGAGATTGTTATATCTTTAAGGGACCTCTCATAGAGATTGTTATATTTTTAAGGGACCTCTCATAGAGATTGTTATATTTTTAAGGAACCTCTCCTAGAGATTGCTATATTTTGTAACTCTCCCGGTGCTTTCTTTGCACTGGGTTCTCTGCTTACCCATATACCACCACATCCTTTATGCTGAGCGTGGAAGGTGACCCTTCTTGCTTTTTGTTCTGAAAGAGGCACAACACAATCCCAGTTTGGCTCACCCACTAGCAGGAAAAGAACAGAAGGTTCTTTCAGATGAGATAATGTGAGAATTGCCTCCACTTTTTGATGATAGACAAGCATGAGAACTGGTGTGGGCCGCTTGTTGAGTACTGGCAAGTTCCAAAATCTTTTGTGTCGTTTTTACATTTCATTTTGAAATCTTTCATCTTCCTTGTCATTAGTAGACCTAGAAAAAAGCTGCTTCATTGTTTGTAGTTGAAGATTCTGTCAGAGGAGAAGATCCAATAACTTACTGATTTCGTAGGTTAAATCAGAAATACAGAGTGAAGCACGGTGGGCTTAAGTTCTGTTTTCACCTGCCGTTCACATAGAGACTGTCAGTGCTGATGATGCAGAGAAAAAAATACCAAGTTTGATGACCAGTTTAGCCTTTCTAAAGGGTAGCAAAGAGCCAGTAGCTACTCTGAAGTATTTACAAATCCATTTCATTTGGTAGTTGCTGTTGTTTTTGTTAGCACTCACAGAAATGTCTGCCTGCACTGAAAACCAAGAATAGTTGTTAAAGTTTGGATATTGAAATAGCAGTAGAGTATCTCTCAACAAAATGCTTCTTGAACGTGATGCTTTCCCTTTTTCATATTCTTTTCTTTCCTTCCTTCTCTCTTCTTCCTCCTCCTCTTCCTACTTCTTTCTCTTCCCTCTTTCCTTCCTTCTATCCCTTTTCCTTTTCCTCCCTCCTTTCTTCCCTCCCTCCTTGACTTTTCTTTCTCATTTTTCTCCTCTTCTCCATTCCCTTCTCTCTTCTCTAGCTCTCTACCTCTCCTGGTCTAGCTATTCAGAATATTATATACAGATCAGAAAGAGGGCTGTGGATATGCTTCAGTAGTAGAATGCCTGTCTAGCGCAAACAGGGCTCTGGCATTGACCTTGGGCACCAAATTAAAACAATAAAATAAAGTAAATAAATTAATCTATTTTTACATAAGTCTTTCTTTTTGAACCAGAAATATGTAAATAATTCAACTTTTGTGTAAACTAAGCTCTGCAAAATCTAGTTTAAAAGTCAAATTTTTAAAATTTTAAAATCATCTAGTTTAATAATCATAAAAATATGATATATTCATTATGTACTAATAAAAAGGTAAAAGTAATTATGACAGTTTTTCTTTACATTTGAAAATTCTGTAAGCAAATTAGCTTTTGGTTCATATAAAAAGTGTAGGAAATTATATAAAGTTTTTAAGTTGATTTAGAAGAATCTAGCTTGTGGCATATGGAGTGGCATTTCCCACTCTCACTTAGTATATTTTCAGCCAGTCATTGGCTTTTCCCATACTTTTTCTCTGCTTATGCTACTTTTTTCATATGAATAAACATATGGATCTATAGTCTTTCAGTTCTGTCATACTATTTGGATCCATTGTAGTAAAAATAGTATTTGCTTCATTATATAATATTTAAAAGAAAAATTTCTGAAAACTATCTGAACACAAATACATAGGTTCACTGATGAGCACTTGTAATTTCTTGATATCCTTTGCTGTGTTGTTATGATAAATATTCCTGATCCTCTGTAGAATAGTTGTCTGTGCATTTACATACACATTACCTGATAATCTTAGGCTCTCCATGTATTTTGCCACATAAATCTAAAATGGTAAAGCTCTTCTGAATGAAAAATGTTACAAAATGTGAATCTAAGATACTTACTGAGGAGTAGCATAAACTATGTTAAATTTTTTTAATATATGGAAGATAAAATAAAATTCAAGGGATCAAAAAAGTTATTCATGAATTTAATCTTATTATATACATAAAATGGCGGTGGTGGCGCACGCCTTTAATCCCAGCACTTGGGAGGCAGAGGCAGGCGGATCCCTGTGAGTTCGAGACCAGCCTGGTCTACAAGAGCTAGTTCCAGGACAGGCTCCAAAACCACAGAGAAACCCTGTCTCGAAAAAGCAAAATAAATAAATAAATAAATAAATAAATAAATAAATAAATAAATAAATAATTTTTCAGTATATTTTTGGTATAGGTTGACAGAGATACATGTATGAGAAAATATTGTAGAATCTAAACTTTGTTAGAGTTCTACTGCATAGACCACTTAACTTGTGACTGACCTGTGTTTACTTTAATTTGTTGTTGTTTAGTAGTCTGGGCTTATCAGGAAGTCTTAGTTGGTAGTATAGTATAAAATAGTTTTGCATGATTATAGTGTGTGTGTGTGTGTGTGTAATAGTATTTGGTGTTGAACTAAATAATTATTTTTAAGCTTCTTTCTCCTTTTTTCTTGCATGTTAAAAAGTCATTTACTCTGTGTATGTGGATATGCTGGAGGGTATGTGTGTACATGTGAAGTTCAGGGAATTATTCACAGGAGTCAAATCTCTTTTTCTATCTTGTGACTCCCAGAGATCAAAGATAGGATGTCAGGCTGCTTGGTGGAAGGTACACTTACCTGCCAAACCTGCTTGCTCGCCTTGATTTGCATATTGAATCCAATGGAAGTTACAGTCCTGTCATTTTGTAACTCTTATTCATATCTGTATAAGCCATTTGTGTAAACTAAAGGCTACTGGGTGAAATTTTTCTCCTTTCATTTTTTTTTTATTCCTAGGATAATATTCAGCATTATGCCTTTGAGTCGTCTTTGTGTATATCTTTCTTAGAACTGAGTAAACATTAATGATTCTTTGTTCTTAATAAGTTACTTTTTTACTAATCTGAAATAGAGTAATTCCACTACATCTTTGTAAATCCTTCTTTTTTCTTGTCTTATTCAACTTTTCACCACCTCTAGTTTAGTGAAAAATTAAAAAGCCATGGTTCAAATCCTTGTATTGTTTCTGACTTTAAAAGAAAGAATGATTTTACATACAAGAATCAGAGTTACAGGCCTTTCACAAAACAGCAGTGTTCCCTATATAGTTACATGATAGTACTTTCACATTTGCATGGTGTTTGTCCACATATTACCTCATTTCTTTGTGATAATTTCTCATCAGTGGATATTTTCCTTGGGTGTAATATGCTTGGCCTTCAAATTGAGCAGACATTACATGTAGTGTAAACATGTAGTTATTATAAACTTAGGAACCAACTCCAGGTTCAAGAATGTCGTAGTCTGCCTTTGTAGTTGAGAAGTTCTGTGGCCTAATGAACCAAGTACTGGTCTGATTCTTCAGATTGAAGGACACTACTGAACACTTTTTCTAGGTTTTAATGAACTCGTCAATTCCAGTTTCACCTCTTAAATCTTTTTTCAGAGTAGGAAGAAATTGAAATGGTTCAAAGCTTCATCTGTTGTCATAAATTCGCTTGGAGAGAGTTTATTCGAACTCAGAGATTTCTGAAAATGAAAATGTCCCTCCACTGCCCACTTTCTTTTCCATTCAGTATCATATTTCCGGAATGCCCTTGAAGGTATACTGACTATGCTGTTGATCCAGTAGCTATTTTCCAATTACATATGATGTAAATGTGCTGTAAACTGTGAGACAACTTGGTATCATTTAAGCACCAGGCTTTAAGAATCCTGAGTCTGGTTTTGAGCCTTCCATAAAGTAATGACAGCTCTCAGACTGGAAAAGAACAGGTTAAAATTTTCAGAAAAAAACTCTTGAGTTTTTTTCCTCAGTAGAGGTGTGGCCTCCCAAAAGACTTTTCTGCTTCTGTGATTTTAAATGCTGTTTATATTTTACTCCTTTCAAATATGACTGATAAATACAGAACTTAACAATTAAGCCCTGTGTCAGTCATGTCTCAGTATGTATGCTATTAAGCTTAGTGTCAGGAATTTGCCTTGCTTTCTGTGTGGTGTTTATGTTTGCACCACTACATGGAGTTTGCATAGATTGACTTTTAGACATACATCTCTTTGTAAGACCTAAGATCAATCAGTCATAATAATCAGTTAAAATATTACTTATTCACAACAGTATAGATTGAAGCGACTTTAATTTGTGTATACTGCTTTTTCTAATGTTTTAATGAACACTAGTGCTTTCTGAAAAAGAGACTACTGCTGTGAATTTAATGAGAAAATTTAATGTATTTTACAAAGGGATCAATACTCTTGCTTATGTGGGTTATAATTTGGTAATAAAATGTTTTGTAGAAAAACAAATAAATACAACTTCTATTATGTTAAGTACTTTAGATATCAGAACACTATTGGATTTATTTTAAAGGCTAGAGTACTTAAAGTTTTATTTTTTTATATTAATAATGAAACATGCAGGTTTGAGGAGACAATACCAATTTATAAATGAATAATAATACTATTAGCGTTGTCTTCTAGACTTAGAAAAGATATTTATCGTTGAGAATTCATTACTTTTCATTGAGTTAATGATATTTTTAATAGAATTTTTGACTACCTTATTTCTTTTAATTAAATTCTCTCTTCTTTGGGGTGCCTGAATAAACTTTAATTCAAATGAAAGCATTTATCAAACAGATGATAATCTACTTGGTGTAGCTTCATGAATTAAGGTTTTCATTTTGTGACAGACTTCCTAACAGAAGCAAAGGGAGTGAAGCACAATTAATAAAAACTCAGAGAGAGAAATTGGGGTTCAACCTGAAGATTCAAAAAGCAAAACTGTTAGTTAGCCACTGGCTCTTACCTCGACTTCAATCCGAAATGGCGATCCTGTCTCCAGAAATCTCAGAATGAGACTGTGTCTGAGAACTGTCTCCTCCCATTTTATAATCCTTTCTAGGGCTGGGATTAAAGGCGTGAACTACCATGATTAAAGGCATGCACCATCCCATTTCTATGGCAACTAGTATGGCTACTGGGATTAAAGGTGTATGTTACCATTACCTGGTCTGTAAGGCTAACCAGTGGGGCTGTTTTACTCTACAATCTTCAGGCAGGCTTTATTTATCAAAATACAATGGAAATGCCACTACAAGGGAGAGAAGATTCATTTTAGATCAGAGGTTTCAATTCTGGTTCTATTTCTATGGGCCTGGGGTGAGGCAGCACATTGTGGCCAAACATGATTGGTTGAGCACAGCAGCTTGCTTTGTTGCAGATTGGATGGCAAGAAGACAGGTAGCAAGTGGTCAGAACAAAATATAGAATGAAGGCAATGATCTACTTTTGTAATGCTTTACATACTAGGGTTTTCATTGCTACCAACTGTGATCTACTTTTGTAATGCTGAACATACTAGGGTTTTCATTGCTACCAACTGAGAAGTAAGTATTGAATATGTAAGTCTGTGGGGAACATTCAAACCGCAGCACCACATTTGTCTTAGCAACCCCTAAGAGTCTCATTCTTGAGCTAACCAGATTCAAAGACATAAGATCCCTTTGGTTTGGAGGGAGGTGCTCTTGAATCAAAATATACCCAAAGAATTTATTTCAGAATATTTTATTGCAGTTGGGTTCACAGCTTGTATCCAAGCTATATTCAACCGCACATCCTCAATAAGCAAATAATGAGTCAAATTTATAGTGGCACATAGATAAAGGAGATTTATTAAATGTGGCTACATTGGAAAGAGGTACAAAGAGATCCAGTGATCCTTCCAAGTCTGTCTTGATGTGAAACTTAAGTGAAATTTAAGTAGAGGATCAAGGATGTGAAGGGTGTGGACATCTAATTAGTTCTGGCTGAGGTGTTGTCTTATCACTGACCAAAATATCCTTGTCTGGGATTTAGTTTCATCATATAAGGTGTCTGACGAGTCATTAGGACTATGTGAAGTCTCTTTCTAGGACACTAGTTCCTCTTCCAAAAGACTGGAACCTTTTCCTTCTCCTAGTATGAGATTCTTGAGGAAATTTCCGTCTGTGGGGTGGAAGGCATTGTTTCTGTAGTCTGACTGAGAAACAGATGTCTCCTTAGAATATCTGTTTCTGCCAGGTGGGTTATAAATAGTACCTTGGAGGATTCAGGAACCCCTTGAAGAATTCAGCAGATATTTAAATTCTGTGCAGATCACCTCTCTTCCTCTTGAGTCCTGGTGAATATCTTTGAGTTAGGACATAATTTCTAAGATAGATCTAAATATTGGCTGCTGAAGAGTCCTTTGAACCCCTGGGCCTGCTTGCTTTGTTGGCACATCCTTTAAAGCACTTGATTACGTGTTTTCAGTAAACCTTAAGGAAGATACTGTATTCTCAAAGAAAATTAACTTTCCTAAGGAAAATGAATTATTTCAAATCTTCTTAATGTTGAGCAACACAAACACACTAGAAATTCATGAAACCTTGTGGTTTAGAAAGCACTTCTGAACTCTTCTTATTTGACAGCTGTTGTTATTATAGGGAAAACAGAATTTCCTACATTTCACAAATGATATTCAGAGAGTTAAATGAGTCCGAAAATTATATAGTCACTACATGGCCAAGAGTGACATTAACTCAGTTTAAAATTCTGTAGTATTATTTTGTACTACATGTTTATATGTTTAATGAAAAATACTTATGAAATAACTCCCACATATTAGGGACTATGCCAGGTGCATTTATAAACACCGTGTTATGCATGTCATCCTGATATTAGGTTAACTAATCCTCAGGAAGTCTGTGTCTTGGCTCTTGTCACCCAGACAGGACATTAGATATCTAGTTTGTTCTAGATGACTCTAAAACCCATGTTGTTTATAATCCTGAGTGTTTTCTTAGTTTTGTAGGTACAGTATTTAAACAAGTGAATCTTAGCATCATCATCATAAATGAAAGTTGGAAGACTGTGAAATAATACTAAAGTACAAAGAAAAAGTAACCTAGTTGTCTGTGTACATGCAAATGTGTTACTGGAAGACAGTACAGACAAGATTTGTGCTATTGTGTTCACCACTGTACTTGAAGTTACTCAGTCTTCTACACAAGATAATGTTTTAGTTATTTTTTGTTGTTGTATGACAGCCAAAACATCATTACACCCAGGAATTGTGTAAAAACATCACACAGAAGAATGCGTTTACCTCCAATGACTTCAAGCAGAATTTTATAATCCAAACTCTTATAAAAAATACTTTAGTATTGCGTACAAGTTTTACCCCTTTTACAAATGATTTTTAGAAGTACTCGTGGGGGATTGGCACCATATCATCTTTGGTACTTAAAGCCTTTAAAGGTTTTAGTAAGATCAGTGATATCTAATGATGATAAAAAAGAAATATGTAGTGCTCACACTCTTTGTCCTTTATTAGAGTCAATTTTAAGAATGTGGAACCTTTATTTTTAAGTGAAACTTTCAGGTTTATAAAGAATAATTTCTCTATGATTATTCTATGTTTAACCATCATCATTAGAGAAACATTTATTAAACTATAATAAGATATATAACATAATAAAATTATATTATAAAATGCACATATAATAAAATGCACAAATATTTTGGTTACATAACTCAGCGGACGTTTATTAAGTCTACAAACACCTTGAGATAAAGATAGGGAACTTTACCAGCCAGCGCCCCAGAAACCTCTTGTCTAACTCCTTTGATCAATGTCTCCCCGAAAGGTAACCAATATTCTGGACTTTAAAGAATTATTCAAACAACATGAACTTAGATAGTAGTAGTTTGTTACGCTTATCATTGTTTAATGTGTTAACTGTATGAATGTACCATACTATATTATCTATTTTATTTTTGGTAGACATTTGAGTTGCTTTCAGTTTCTAGATATTATTAATAATGTTACTGCATACATGTGTATCACAGATGCTTGATGTGCACACATGCACGCATTTTTGTTAACTATATACCAGGGAGGAAATGTCTGAGTCAAAGAATTTTCATCTTTTCAAGTTAACTTCATACTTCTGAACATATTTTCAAAGGATTTCTATTTAATTTCAAATTGGAGCTATATTTATGTCTAGCATCTGTCTATACTATATCTATATTTAGCACCTATCTATCTATACTTTTTAATCACTGTATAGTTTTAACAACAGTTGATAAATTCTGAACTTAAAGCATTTTTGTGGTAGTGTAGTATCTCATTTCTGTAACTAACTGAATATAAGCATCTTTACACATGCTACTGTCCATTAGGATATCTTTTATCATACCAAACATTCTGTTTTTTATTTGTTCAACATTGAGTTTTTGTTTATAATTTTGTAAGTGTTTTATATGCTCTGGTTTTGGATTTTTTAATAGTATGTATGTTATTAAGTTTTTTGCGTAACTTATTGTTTTGCTGTTTTAATGGAATTTTTGTTATCAGATATCACTTTTAAGGTGATCTAATTATTATCTTTTATGTTTAGTAATTTTGTCTTTTGTTTTTAAGAAATTATAGATATATGTGTGTATAATATAACTTGATTTGAAATTTCAGGTTATAGATTCTCACTGAAGAGAAGTCAAGCCAGGAATTCAAGCAGCTAGTGATAGCACAACCACAATCAAAAGCAGTGGGCAATACATGTATACAGGCCTATTTACTTGATTCCCTTCTCTCAGCTTGATTTCTCCTCCTATGCTGCTCATGAACCCCCTTGTTGTTTTCAAGGCAGGCTGTCACTATGAAACCCTGATTGTCCTGGACCTCATTTTATAGATAAGGCTGCCCTCAAACTCACAGAGGTCTGCTTGTCTCTGCCTCCTAAGTTCTGGAATGAAAGGTGTAAGTCAGTACACCTGGCTGTAAAATACATATTGTATGAACAATATGTAAAAACAAAAAAAATGACTTAGAGTTCTGAAAAGATACTGTAGAAATCTTATGCATTTGCTTCTTACATTAAAGAGTGTGATCACCTACAGTTTACTTGTAAAGTAGGTGCAGGTTAATTACTCTCCATTCATATTCCTAGGGGATCCAGCATTCTCATTAAAGAGCCATATTTTCCTGACTGAACTACTGCATCAAGTTTGGGTTCTGTGTATGTGCACATGCCTCTGGATCATTGTTGGCCATTGTTCTCTGAATAAGTCTTTGTAACCAGTACTTCATAATTACTGTGGTTTTAGTTCCTCTACTAGGAAGTTAATTACCTGATCGTATTAAATCTCCCATTTTACTCTGCATCACAGTTGATTCTGCTACCTTGGCCCTTTGTAGTTCCATGTATTATAATCAACTTATCAGTTTTGAAAACAAACAAACATCATCCAAGATTTTAACTGGGTTCTTGGGACCATGTTGATTCAATAATATATCTTTTAAATATGCGTATGCTTTACAAAGAACCAACCATGAGTTGGTAGGTTTTACACATTATGTATGTTACTTGTTTTTAACTTTATCAATATATGAACGCTGTTTTTTATTTATTTTTAAGTCCAATTTGCATTATTTTATTTTTAATTTAATTAATTAATTTATTTATTAAAGATTTCTGCCTCCTCCCCGCCACCGCCTCCCATTTCCCTCCCCCTCCCCCAATCAAGTCCCCCTCCCTCATCAGGCCGAAATTTGCATTATTAAAAACATTTTTCAGAGTGATAGTTATACCAATAATATTTGTGCATTTCTTACATCTTGTTATTAATCTCAAAGCCTACAGATTATTCCTAAATACTTTGGTTTAATTAGGGTTTTTATTGCTGCAATGAAATACCATGGCCAAAGCAATTTGAGGGGGAAATGGTTGATTTGGCTTAAGCTTCCACAGTTCACCTTCAAAGGAACTCAAGCAGGGCAGGAATCTGAAGGCAGGAACTGCTGCAGAAACTGATGCAGAGGCCATAGGGAAGTGCTGCTTCCTGGCATGCTCATCATGGTCTTTTCAGACTGCTTTCTTTTGGATACCAGGACTGCCAGCTCAGGGGTCGTCCCCACCCACAATGGGCTGAGCCTTCCCTTTTCATAAGAAAATGTCTTACAGCCAGATCTTATGGAGTCATTTTCTCAATTGAGGCTTCCTCCTTTCCATCGATTTTAGCTGTGTCAAGTTGACATAAAGCTAGTCAGCACATTTGTTAGATGCATCTTTACAAAGCATATCCTATTTTCCTGAGCGAATCTGTAATTTTTAAAGCCATCTCATTTTAAGTATATAATTTTTTGACAAATATCTACATCTGCACAATCACAATATACTACCATGTCCACATTCCAAGCATTCATGTCATACCAAAGAACTCTTTCTTAACCCATGCCTAACCCCATATATTTTTCTCTGAATCTATATATAAGCCTTTTGTATAGAATTTAATATGAATACACTATTTGGTATATACTATGATACTTTTTGTTATTTTCATGTAACATGATTCTTTCTCGGATTTGTCTGTGTGCTGAATTTCAGTCGCAATTGATTTTTTTGTATTTTATAATAATCATCAATTTTGATGCATAATATATGTTAAAGTACTTTAAGGTTCTACTCTGATGACATGCAATACTTGATAATTTATAATTTTGTCTATTCTTTTGATTTTATTTATTTTTTTAATGTTCTTTCTTTATCATTTTAAATAGACTGGTAGATCATGTGGATAAAAAGTAATGGTCTGGATGATGCTATTTTTCTCCATAGTAAATTTTAAATTTTGATAAGAATTTAGAAGTATTTGGGTTGCTTTGATCTTTTTTATTTTTTTTATTTTCTGAGGGCTTCATATAGGACTTTAATATGTTTATCATGTACTCTACTACTGAGTTATACTCTAGTCCCAATGATTTGACTAATTTTAGACTGTTGTTTCTTGTATGGAAAATTACAGTCTTTCAAAATATCACCTAAAACCCTGAGTTGCTTCTTGAAACTTTACTATGCAAATAGTGGGAGACAATGAAGTCTTTGTTACTTCTCAGCATTCTTGTTGTATGGTTTTCTCAGCAGTTCTCATTGTACACAATATATTTATCATTAGTGAAGAAGTGTGAGTGATTAGTATTTTTACACATAATTGGTTAATAGTTTCACATTTTCTAAAGAAGAGAATTCGTACCGATCCCCTTGTCTGTGGTAGAATAGAGGAGGGACCAGGTTTGCATCTTGATATATCTCATGATTATGAGTTTTTAATTTTAACATGCTGAATCATTTTTCAGTATCTGTTCTTGAAGCTGTCTCTAATTCTGCTTCATTACCAAGTACAGTTTTTTTTTTAGTTTTTATAATTTTTTTTTATATTTCCTTTTACACTCCAACCACAGTCCTCCCCCCTCCATCACCCCCTCCCCCCAGCCTACTGTCCATGCACTCCTCCCAAAGATTAAGGGCTCCCATGGGGAGTCAGCAAAGTCTGACAGTTAAGTTGGGGCAGGTCCAAGTCGTCCCCGTCCCCCCCCCCCCCCCCGCATTAAAGCTGAGCATGGCATCCCACCATAGGGAATGGGCTCTAATAAGCTAGCTCATGCACCAGGGATAGATCCTGGTCCTATTGCCAGGGGCTTCTCAGATAATCCAAGATTTCACCACTGTCTCTCATATATGGAGGGCTTAGTTTAGTTCCAAGGAAGCTGCATAGCTGTTGGTTTAGAGTCCGTAAGTTCCCATGAGCTTGGTGCAGCTGTCTCTGTAGATTTCTCCATCATGATCTAGACCTCTCTTGCTCATATGTTCCCTCCTCCCTCTCTTCTGTTGGATGCCCAGAGCTCGGCCTGGTGCTTTATGGTGGATCGCTGCACCTGGTTCCATCAGTTACTGGATGAAGACTTTATGATGATAGTTGGGGTATTCACCAATCTGATTACAGGGGAAGGCCAGTTCAGGCACCCTCTCCACTATTGCTAGGAGTCTTACCTGGAGTCATCTTTGTGGATTCTTGGGAATTTCCCTAGCACCAGGTTTCTCCCTAACCGCACAGTAACTCTATCAAGATCTCTCTTTCATTGCTTTCCCACTCTGTCCCTCTCCCCCCCCGACCGTTCTGTTCCCTCATGTTCTCATTTCCCATTCCTTTCCCTTTACTGCCTCCCCTTTTTCCCCTGCCTGCCCCCATTTAATTCATGAGATCTCATCTAATTCCCCTTCCCAGGATCCATGTTTCCCTCTTAAGATCTTCCTTGTTTCCTAACTTCTCTGGAGCTGTGGAGTGTAGTTTCGTTATCCTGTGCTTTATATCTAACATCCACTTGTGAGTGGATACCTCACTTGGTATGTTTATTTTCTATTTCCGTCATTTCATGATGTCATTGTTTTTTTACAGCCGAATAATACTTGATTATGTGAATTACCATATTTTCTTTATCCATTCTTCAGTTGAGGGGCATCTAGGTTGTTTCCAGGTTCTGGCTATTACGAATAATGTTGTTATGAACATTATTGTTGAGCCAATGTTCTTATGGTATGATTGAGTATCCTTTGAGTATGTGCCCAAAAGTGGTATTTCTGGGTCTTGGGGTAGATTGAATCCCAATTATCTGAGAAACTGCCATATCAATGTCCAAAGTGGCTGTAGAAGTTTGAACTCCCACCAGCAGTGGAGGAATATTCCCCTGATTCTATATCCTCTCCAACATTAGCTGTCCTCAGTATTTTTGATCTCAGCCATTCTGATAGGTGTGTAAGATGGTATTTCAGAGTCACTTTGATCTTTACCAAGCCCACATCTGATATAGGGCTGATCTCTAAAACATAAAGAACTCAAAAAACTTTATATCAAAATATAAAATAATCCAGCTAAAAAATGGGCTACAGTGCTAAGCAGAGAATTCTCAGCAGAAGAATCTCAAATTGCCCAAAGACATTTAAGGAAATGCTCAATATCCTTAATCATCAGGGAAATGCAAATCAAAATGATAGTTTTTTTAATATTTATTTTGTTTTTATTTATTTTATATATCTGTTACATATATACACAATTATGAGTGGATATGCTTAGAAGCCAGATGAGGGCATTGGATCTTCTTGGAGCTGGAATTACAGGTATTTGTGAGTTTCCTGACTCACAAAATAATTACAAAAAATTGACCTGAGTCTTCTAGAAAAGTAGCAAGCAATAATAACCATTGAGATATTTCTTTAGCAACAATTTTAAATAACTATCGTTACTTACAGTCTCTGTCTCTCCCTCCCCTGCCCCTATCCCCACTTTTTCATATGTCATTGTTAGTTTTTTGTCAATACAAGGTAGAAGCAAATGGAAAGAGGAACCTCAAATAAGAAAATGCCTCCATCAGCATCCTGCTGACAAATCTTTGGGGTCATTTTCTCTATTGTTAATTGATGGGGAAGGGCAAGCCTTGCGAGGGCAATGCTGTCCCTGGAATTTTGGTCTTAGATGGTGTAAGGAAACAAGCCAAGCAAGCCATGAGGAGCCAGTCAATAAGAAGCTTTCCTTAGTGGCCTCTGCTTTGGATCCTGCCTTGAGGTTCCTGTTGTGACTTCCCCTGATGAAGGACTATAAGCTGTAAGGTGAACTAAACCCCTTTCTCTCCAAGTTGCTTCTGGTCATGGTGTTTATCAAAGCTATAGAAACCAAACTAGGACAGCATATAAATAATACAAGAATCATAAATTGGGAATATCTCTGTGTGTGTTCACTTATGCATGAAAGAGAGAGAGAATATGTATTTGTATATATGTGTGTGATTTTGAGGGTTAACTTCTCAGACAAAAACTATTTGTTGTGTCTATTAATATCACTATAGAGCTACTACACTGTTAATAACACTGTACACTTACTGTGAGTAGAAATTCAACTTAGAAGATGTGATTTTACTTTAAATACAAATTTTGTTTTGAGATCTAACAAGAAAAAGGTCAGCTTAGTGAAGCTGGAGTCCTAGAAAGAAAGTGAGTGATTTGTAATGCTCTCGAGAGTGCCTGAAGACATTTGAGATGGGTTTTTTTTTCATGTGCATGGTATCAGAAGAGCTTTTCTTGAAATAGCATTGTCGTTTCTGTGCAGCCAAACTCTTTCATCCGAATAGCCTGTTGAACCATCACCTTACTCTTTTATGTGGCTATATGTGTGTGTAGTTGTGTGTACACATTGTGCACATGAACATCTGGTGTCATATTCAGGAATGCTATCCACCTTCTTCAAAACAGAGCCTCTCATTGGAGGTCATCAGTTAAGCTAGATTGGTTGCCAGCAAACCCCAGGAATTCCTGTGTCTGCCTCCCCTGGGATTACAAGCATGCACTATCATGCCTGAGATTTTTGAATGGACTCTAGGGAGCTTAACTCAAGTTCTTGTGTTACAAAGGCAAGTACTTTAATAACTGAGCCATCCTCCCAGGTCCACAATAAAATTAATTTAAATTTTTTTCAATGAAGCCAGGTATAGTAGTATATGCCTATAATCCTTTCCTTTGGAAGGCTGAGGTAGAGGATTGAGTTAAATCACAGTCTGTTCTACATAATGAATTCTACTTCAGGCTTGCTAAATGCCATGGCACTCTCTCAAAATACAAAAACTAAAACAAAGCAAAGCATTACTCTTTGGATTTATTGTAAATGATAATTTGAATAGTCTTTCTCCATTGTTTCCTATTTTCGCACCAAAATGTTATCTACGACGTTCTATTATGTGTTTAGTCACTAAGTAATAATCACCTCCTATCAATAAAGTTAACTTTACATATTTGAGGCTATAAAACAGATTGTACATTTCATATCCTGTGAGAAACCTGTCAAGTAAGACAGGATTCAGTGTTTAAGAAATATATTAGGGAATGGGGTGGGGCATACTAGAAGAGACATTAGGCAAAGAAGAGACAATGTAATACTACGGTATAGAAGAGAGGTTAGATGAAATCTCTGTTTACTGTGTACTTAAAGAAGAGAAGATCAAATGGAGACCTCTGCTGAAGTTAACCTCCATCACATTTCCTCCAGCATCTTTCTAGCATGTGACCTTGCAATGAACACAAACTCCTAAAAGGGTTTCTTGTTTCTACCAACTCATTCCTCTGCAAAGTACTTCATATTCCCAAAGTCTTGTAGGCCATAGCTTTCCTGCGTTTATAGAGCTCCTGAATGGTGTTCTCCTGCAGTACATACTTTACAAAGTCTTGAGTTTGAGAACAGAAACTAAATGCAGTGAACGATTTCGCATAATCTTGTGGGTACATTTAAAAGGATGTGATAACCAAGATTTTTGTTTGTTTGTTTTTATATTTACTGTTTATAAAGGAATCAGCATAGTTCTAAATTATTGCCAAGGGCTTCCTATGAAATCTGTATAAAAAGAAGTCTACATCTAGGAATTATGCCAGCTATGTTAGATAAGAAAGTGGCTTGGTAAGTGAACATCTGTGAGTACATCTAGCCTCGTTCAGAGTATTTCATGTCATCGAGTCTATTTTTAGAGTTCATGTTCATACTCTTCTTGTTACCAGCATATAGGACAAATGACATTTGATAAATAAAATACTGTGGAATTTGTGTATACATGTACATATAGTTACTTATACATGTACATGTATTACATAGTCTCAAACTTAGAATTTTGTTTAACTGAAGTATTTTTACTGTAATTTGCTGGCACGATACCTCATTGCCCCCCCCCCCAAACTGTAAGATGCTTTTCTTACAAGCATGGACATTGTCCCACATGATCATAATTCAGCTCCTAATCAGTCACATAGCACTGAGGCACTGAAGCTACAGAGCAGCAGACATCACCCATGTTTCACTGATGGTCAGGTTAGTGGATGTCCTGTTTAGAAAAAGTGTCAGCTTCAAATCATGTTTTATTTAATTATCACTGACTTCTGGATTTCATCAGGTCTGGAATATTTTCTTACTGTTTCCTTCATTTTCTTGGTCTTAAAGTTTTTAAGGATTATCGGCCAGTCATTTTTTTAGATTGCTGAGTTCAGTCTTATCTAATGTACTCTCATGGTTAGATTTGAATTATGCATTTTTTACAAGAATCATACGGAAGAGATATACTGTACCTATTTCTTCCTTTTAGTTCCTATACAGTTTCACTTTTCTCATTCTTGGTTACCTTCACTTTGATTATATAAGTAAGTTTTTCTACCAGGAATATTCATTATTATATTTATTCATATTCCTTTTAGTTATTCCTTAAAGCTAGTAGGAGGAAGAGACCTGGTTAGTCGTCTTCATCAACTTAGACCATGAAACCCCAATATTGACAAGTTCAACAGAACCGCCATATATAGGCTACCCATGCATGCTTCAGCATTGCCAGGGCATAAATTTCAAAATTCATTATAGCTAGTAGATATTTCATGGAGATAATTTGTAACTAAATAAGTTTGCCATTTTGAATCAGATTTTTGATATATTCATTCATTTATTCATTGTCATACCCATGTTTGCTCAAGGATTGCTTTTTTCAAGATAATATTTTTGTTAATTATTTGATAATTTCATACATGCATGCAAAGAATTTTATCTGTATCCACTCTCTTCTCCTCTCCCTAATTTCTAAGATCTACCTCTAATTCCACCCTTCCTAATTTTGTGACTCCGTCTTTAAAATAACCCACTAGGTTCAATTTACTGGGATCCTTCTTTTATTCCTCCTATCATATATTATTTTCTTTCATTACTGTTACTAATTTTATTTTTTTTTATTTTATTTATTTATTTATTTATTTATTTAAGTTTTTCGAGACAGGGTTTCTCTGTAGCTTTGGAGCCTGTCCTGGAACTAGCTCTTGTAGACCAGGCTGGTCTCGAACTCACAGAGATCCGCCTGCCTCTGCCTCCCGAGTGCTGGGATTAAAGGCGTGTGCCACCACCGCCCGGCTTACTGTTACTAATTTTGTGCTCAAATTGTCCCCAAATTGGCAGTGGGATACCTTCAAACTGACTTTTATATCCTTCTGGCAAATTCTCTAACTTTGTACACATGGCCTTCAGTTTTGGCTCAAAACTATGTCCCAGGCTTATTTTGTATTTCTTTGCTTAGCTTAAGCTTATTCATTTCTACAGAAGACTGTTATTTTACTCAAAATTGTAAGAAACCAAGATCTGGATGTGAATAGTGATGGCTGATTTGGGGTGTCATTGCTTGAAAAAAATGATAGGATATATGTATGTACACTTATATGTACATGTGTATTTGTAGGCATGCCTTTTCACCTATATTTTTATTATTGATAAAGCTCATATAACGTAAAATTCAGTACAATTTGGTGGATTTCAGTACTATCTTCACTATTCAATTTGGAGCAATTTTATCAGTTCAAAACGAAAGCCTGTGCTCATTAGAAACCATTTCCCATTGCCTCTGGCGGTCTTTATACTGTGTCTCTGCTCATGCACTTCATGTTGTTGTTTGTAATAGTTTGTTTGTCTGGTAGCTTTGGTGAACTAATCCCATCAGTCACTGAAATCTCTCCTTGGTACTTGATTGATGATTAAATTAAAAGTTTCTCCAATTCTTGAACCTAGTAATTCTGCCATTCTTTGCCAAGGGGCAGGTCAGGTGTATTTCAGATTATTTTTCCTTTACTAGACTCACCAGTGGTGAACACTGTCATTCCTCACTTCCTGTTTATGTAGAGTTTCATGATATTCCATAAACGAGCATTTTGGAGCCTTCTCTGGTCTTCCCTGGGCAGGCAGAAAAACTTCAGTTTGTGTGGTGCACTAAAGGAGTTAGTGCTCTGAGGTTTCCTAGGCTTTGTGGATCTCTCATTCCCCAGACTTCCCATTAATAAGGGCTTTGGGATTAGTATACACTCTGTCTTCTTTTATCCTTTACCCTCGATAGGCTTAAAGCTAAATAACAGCCTAGAAGTGTTTTCAACAACTGCTTGATGGAAAAGGCCTTTTACACTAGGTATCCTTGTAGGTAGAGTGTTGTTGGGAATCAGCAAAGGAATCTGATTCTCTCTAATGAGGCTCTGCAGGAACTCTAACCTGACTTTGTCCCCTGGACTGCAGCCAGGCTAGTTGTCCCTGCACATGTAGGCTGTTGATTTCAGGTTTATTGAAGGGCTGAGGGATGAGACTTTCCAGGCAACTCAAAATCCAATTGCTTTGCTGGAATAATTATTTCCCTTTGCTTACGTTTTAGAGTTCTGAAAATGATGATTAGATAATTTTCTCCTGCTTAGGAAGAGCAAATGTTTGAAGCTCCTTGTTTTGCCTTTTTAGAAACTGCCATGGCTTTTTTTCTTTCTGTATCTACTGTGTGAGCTGCAAAGTTACAGATTTATAGCAATATTTTAGATTTTATCTTCAAGAATAGAATCTTGATTGTAGTGTTCTTTCTTTCCACACAACAGGCTACACACAACTACCTTTCCCAGTAGCACATTTTCAATCCATCTTGAAATCTTAATCTCTTACCAGCTAATTTCTCACCAGCTCCACTGTTGTTATCCTGGTTTAAATTAACATTGTTTCTTCCCTGATCTTCCTGCTTGCAGTATCTTTTTATTTTATTCAGCATAAAATCAAAAGACCTTACAGAGGTTTACCAGTCAGTAAAGGGCTTATCTGAATATTTTCGCTACCATTTTGGCTTGACCACATGTACAGACAAGCTCATAGTCAGAACCCTTGTGTTAAACTGATTTTTCTTTTACCAAGAAATCTACCCAGCAGATTTACACAGCTTACTTTTCAGCCTCCCTTCAAGGGTTTTCCCCCTCTTGGGAAGTATGGCCTGTATTAACCACTATTAAAAATTAAGTCTCTTCTGTGTCTCCTTAGTAATGCCAGAAGCTACACCCATGAAGTCTCATCAACACAACTGCCTAAACATTAGCTGGACAAGGACAACAGCAATAAACATGCCAGAGTAGGCAGGGGAAATACCATGAGATCTCAACCCTACACAAAGAACTAAGGAAGCTGAGAGTGACAAATCATTATTCCCGGAAATAGCCTACAACTTGGTTATCTAATACCAGATGGTCAGCCTTGAAAATATGTAGCTACAAATAGTATTCTATAGACTGATTAGGTTATAATGAGGAATATGTATGTATATACATATGCATATATTCATGTAACAACAATTAGTGAAAATAGACCATCTATTTAAAGAGATAAAGGAGAAATGTGGGAGAATTTGAAGGAGGAAAAGGAAGAGCAAATGATGTAGTTATAATCGCTAAAATAAAAAAAACAATTTAAAAAATAAAACTCCTTTTAGTCTATTTCGCTTTCATTTTTCACTATTATTCCTACTGTTTCAAACATACTATATATATTAAAACCTGAGATGCTTAACATTCAGAGACACTAATAGAAAACTTCTAAGTAGAATTTGGATCCAGAGTCTTAGAATATTATACCAGTAAACTGTTGTCCCAGGTACTAGAGCGATGGAGGCTACTTTGAGGTTGTCATAACTGTATTGTTTTTATGGAAAAACACATGGTGATTTTCAAAGAAAATAGTGATAAATGAACTTCAATAAAATTATTCATAATTGTAGACTAATTGTTCTAAATATTGAATGGATATGGAAATATAATTGTTAATGAGTCTAAAAGATTGGATGGGGGAAACAGTATGAGGGATATTAGGTACTGAAATTTTTAATTAGAATATTCATCTAGAAGCAAATTCCAAGTGTAACACTATGGGAATAGACCTATGCTGATGTTGTACATGAGTTTTCCAGTGTTTACCAATTTTATAAAACTAATAATTCATGATTATAATCATTAACAATTTTGCTTTTATGCCTCTGGTCTACAAGAGCTAGTTCCAGGACAGGCACCAAATATATATACAAATGTTTTTGTATATATACAAAATACATATTTTATATACATGTTTCCTTTACCCCACAACCTCCCCAGTATAAGTTGTCATCACTGTTTTTGATCTTGGCCATTCTTACAGGTGTAAGATGGAATCTCAGAGTTGTTTTGATTTGCATTTCTTTGATGACTAAGGATGTTGAACATTTCCTTAAGTGTCTTTCAGCCATTTTAGATTCTTCTGTTGAGAGTTTTCTGTTTAGGTCTATACTCAATTCTTTTTAAAATTGGGTTATTTGTCCTTTTTATGACCAAATTCTTGAGTTCTTTGTATATTTTTGAGATCAGCCCTCTGTCTGATGTGGGGTTGGTGAAGATCTTTTCCCATTCTGTGGGCTGTCGTTTTGTCTTGTTGACTGTGTCCGTTCATTTTCAGAAAGTTTTCAGTTTTAGGAGGTCCCATTTATTAATTATTTCTCTCATTGTCTGTGCTACTGAGGTTATATTTAAGAAGTGGTCCCTTGTGCCAATGCATTCAAGTGTACTTCCCACTTTGTCATCTATGAGATTCAGTGTGACTGGCTTTATGTTGGGTCTTTGATCCATCTGGACTTTAATTTTGTGGAAGTACAGCCCCTTTTTGTATCTGTATGGTGATTTCTCAGAAAATTAGAAAAAAAAAAATCTTCCTCAAGACCCAGAAATTCCACTTTTGGGTATATATCCAAATAATGCTTTTTCTTGTTTCTCTTGGTTTTCTTGGGTATCTTTGAGAGATTTATTCATTTCCTCTACCTTTTTGTTTATAATCTCTAATTGATTATGGCAGTTTTCATCTCCTGTTTAAGGTCCTCTATTATTTTCATATAATTCACTTTTGAGTCAAATTCTTCTAATTCTTCTGGAATAGGGTGTACAATTCTTATTTCGGGATTCCTGGATTCTGGTGATGTCACGTTGCCTTTCAGGTTGTTGGAGGAATTCTTGCATTGGCGCCTGCCCATCTCTTCCTTCAAATGGAGCCAGGAGAGGCCTGGTTTCTTGGTCCAGTCTTTGGTGTGACTAACTCTCTGGGTGTATCTCCTCAGTGTAGGGGCAGGAACTGTTCCCTTCCAGATGGACTCCTCAACGCCTGGTAGTCCAATGACCCGCAGACAGAAGGGCGAATGCAGGGGTGGGGAGGGGTAGGGCGGGGTCGAGTAGAACACAGGCAACCCTGCAGCACTAGCTGGAGGTGCCTGCGCTCCCTTTCGGGGGGGGGGTTCTTGAGGCCTACCCAGTAGGCAGGCACTTACCACTCTGAGTGGGTAACCTTAGTGCAGGGGCAGGAAACTGTTCCTCAGCAAAGGACCTTGCAGACAAGGCAGGCTTGGGTCGGGGGTGTATGTAGGAGAGAAAGCCCTGCAGCAGGAGCTGGGGGAAGGGGGTTTGTGCTCTCTTCCGGGACAGTCTGCCCCTGGATAGCACACACTCACCCGTCTCGATGGAACTTCTCAGCACCTACACAGGGACACCTGGTAGCCCAATGAGCCAGAGACAAAGGGAAGAACGAGGCAGGCAGGGAGGGTCCAGAAGAGCATAGCAGATCCTGCATCCCCAGCAGCAGGGGCCCGCGCTCCCTGGCGGGGACCTTGAGGCCTGCCCGCTAGTCAGGCACTCACTGCTCTGGGTGGGTAGCCTTAGTGTAGGAGCAGGAAGCTGATCCTCAGCAAAGGACTTTGCAGACAAGGCAGGCTTGGCGGGGGGGGGGGGGGGGGGGGGGGGGGGTGTGTGTAGGAAAGAAAGCCCTGCAGCAGGAGCTGGGGGAGGTGCTTAATCGTGCCACAAGGACATGTGCTCAATGATGTTCATAGCAGCATTGTTTGTCATAGCCAGAACCTGGAAACAACCTAAATGCCCCTTGACCAAAGAATGGATAAGGAAAATGTGGTACATTTACACAACGGAGTACTACACAGTTGGAAAAAATGACATCTTGAATTTTGCAGGCAAATGGATGGAGCTAGAAAGCATCATATTGAGTGAGGTAACCCAGACCCAGAAAGACAGTTATCACATGTACTTACTCATAAGTGGTTTTTAAACAGAAATCAAAGAAAACCAGCCTAGAAATCACAATCCCAGAGAACTAGACAACAATGAGGACCCTAAAAGAGACGTTCATGTGTAACATGAGGGCCTGCTTGTTGGGGTTTCTATCCTGCCTAGTTCCCACAGTTGTTAGGTCCCAAATAAAATCACACAGAGGTCTCTATAAGTTATAAACTGATTGGCCCATTAGCTCAGGCTTCAGTTATAATAACTCTTATAACTTATTCTAACCCATTATTCTTATCTATATTAGCCACATGGCTCAGTACCTTTTTCAGCGGGGTAGGGCCCATCTTCCTTCTTCCTTATCTGGGCAGGACTGGGGAGGAAAGGGCTTCCTCCTTCCCAGAATTCTCCTTGACCTGCCTCTACTTCCTGTTTGGTTGTCCTGCCTATACTTCCTGCCTGGCTACTAGGCCAATCAGTGTTTATTTAAAACATAATTGACAGAATACAGAATTGTCCTGCACCATTCCCCCCCCTTTTTTTTTTAAAAAAAAAAAAAAAAAAAAAAGAACATCCATAGTCCATTTTGGGGAAATATGGGCGTAGTTTTCCAGGCTACTACATGCTGGTTGGGGGCATTGACAATCTTATAGGGACCTAAAGAAAATTTTGAATTATGACCAAGTCCTGACTGGAGTATCCTGTGGTCTTGATCATCTAAGGCATCAGTCTTGAACCTGTTCTGGATGTAGAACTCTGACATCTGGGCCATCTGTTCCTACCGGAGATTTGTCAGGTGGTCTTCCTTGATCAAATCTGATTTTTATTAACTCAGAATGAATCCACAGCCTCTCATTTTCTGTGGAAACAAAAGCAAAATCTCTTCTCCAAAGTAACATACCTTTTCAAAATAACTATCTTGGATTAATTTAGCAGCATTTATAAGCAATTTATATCGTTTAGCAGCTATTGATCTTTCCTCAGCATTCAAACAATTCAAAGACAGCATAATAACATACAGTATCAAAGTTCTCTATGCATTTTTCATCTTTATGTGGCTTTATTTTAACTTCTATTTCTTTTATTTTTACTTTTTGGCTTTTTAAGACAGGGTTTCTGTTTGTCTTTGTCCTGGAATAACTTTGTAGACCAGGCTGTCCTTGAACTCACAGAGATCCGCCTGCCTCTGCCTCCCAAGAACTGGGATAAAAGGTGTGTGCTACCACACCTTGAGCTCACAGAGATCTGTCTACCTCTGCCTCCTATGCATTAAGATTAAAGGCATGTGCCACCAAACCCAACTACTTTCTTTTTTATTTTAAGTACTTTAACCTCTTTCTTTACTCTTCCAAACTTGCATATATTATTAATACACTGTAAACCATTTAGAGATTTTCTTCATTGTTGAATCTCTCTTTACTGTATCTCTCTCTCTTTTTTGACTACATGAGTCTTTAATTTGCTAAGCAATATGAGTAGGATTAAAGCCGTGGCTTTGTCGGCTGGATCCAGCCCATTTCTTAGCTTTCAGCCTCATGGCGGAGGTACCAGCTATAGCCACGTTTATTGCCACAACTCTACAGCATTTCAAGGTCCCTGCCAGTAAGCAAGCTGCAGCAGTGTGCTCACAAACCACATTCAAATGCTCCATAGTTGGACCGCCTGCCTGATAGAGTCAGAGTTTGCCCTGGCAGGATGGCCAAGAAAGCTGGCATATTAAAACGGCACAGCTTTTTTTCTGCTATGGCTGAAAACGGAAAATCATGTGGTCAGCTTTTTATCAACACTATTTAAGTGTTTCTTGGCAGGACCTCTTAAAAAAGCTGCAAGGTTTTGCAGCTAAAGCCAAGTCAGAAAGCCTAACTTAAATGGGATTGCTTGATTGTCTCTAGCAAGCAGAGCAGAGCCAAGAAATTTCTGCTACCAAGAAACCATGTGTAATGCTGTTATTTTGTTCCAGAATTACTTTCCAAGTTGTCTGAGGCTTTATGTGGACACAGTTGTCCACACATTGGTGCCATTTGTAACATGAGGGCCTGCTAGTTGGGGTTTCTGTCTGCCCAGTTCCCACAGCCGGTAAATCCCAAAGAAATCACACAGGTCTACATAAGCTATAAACTGATTGGCCCGTTAGCTCAGACTTCTTATTAACCCTTATAACTTATATTGCCCATTATTAGCCCATTATCTATGTTAGCCTCATGGCTCAGTACCTTTTTTAGCAAGACAGGTTGCATCCTGCTTCTTCGGTGTCTGGACAGGACTAGGGAGGAATCTTCCTTCTTCCCAGAATACTCCTGTTCTTCTTGACTCACCTCTGCTTCCTGTCTGGTTGTCTGGCCTATACTTCATGCCTGGCTACTGGCCAATCAGTGTTTATTTAAAACATAATTGATAGAATACAGAATTGTCCCACACCACTTCCTCCTCTTTTTTTTTTTTTTAACAAAGGAAAATATCCATATAGTCCATTTTTGGGGAATGTGGGAGTAGTATTCCAGGCCCTTTGCATGCTGCTTCAGTCTCTGTGTGTTCAGTGTGCTTCTATCATAATAATTTAGAGGTCTTTGTTTTCTTGGTGTTCTCTAACTCTTCAGGCTCTTACACTCTTTCCACCACCTTTCCAGCAGGATTTTCTGAGGCAGGATTCCCTGAGCCCTAAGGGGAGGGATTGGATGGAGACATCCATTTAGAGCTGTGTATTCTAAGGATTCTCACTCTCTGCATAATAATGCCTGCCTGTGGGTCTCTGTTGTGCTCCCGCTGCTGCTGGAGGGAACTTCTCTGATGACAGTTAAGCATAACAGAAAGTCATTAGGAGTCATTTTATTTCAAATTCTTTTTTCTTTATTAGACTAGTATTGTTTGTTTTCCCTTAGATTCCTTGGCTATCTAGACTCAGATTTTTCATTATGCAAGCAATGTCAGAAGTTGGATGGCTCCACTATCTATTTTTTGATAATTAGGAATCTTTTGATGGTAGAGATGATATTATTTATACAGTATAACATTATTATTCTTTATGACCTTTGTCAGAGTCATGCTTTAAAGATTCCACACTGGATTGCCCAGAATATCGAAATGCTGCTATGATCTTAAAGTCCTAAAGAACCAGAGAACAAACTGGAAACTTTAGCAGCCAAAAAGTAATAGTGAGAATTTTAGATACAGTTTAGTACAGTTTAGTAACAGAATAGGAAGTATATATACAAAAGTCCCCTAGCAAGTTAAATTGCTAGTAAGTTAAAATGGCAAATAATAATAATAATAATAATAATAATAATAATAATAGTAACAAAAATAAAACACATTTAGCAGTTGCCACTGGGTCAGAATTGTCAGGGAAAACATGGGGTAACTTCTGTATCTCAGACCACACAGTTATATATTTGTCAAAATAATGAAACAGATTTTTCTTTACATTTTTGCATCTCATTAACAGGAAATCTTACCTAGTGGAAAGACCTGTTACCATTACTGAAGTCTAGATAGATGTCTGTAAGGTACTTTGAAATAGCTTAAGATAATAAGATTTGTTGAATAAAGAAGCAGATCAGTAGATAAAGGTCTGATAATATGCAAACTGTTGTCTCTAGGTAGGAAGTTTATAGATCTTCACTGTTTTTTTTAGTTTTTCTCTCTATATAAATCTTCCTATGTGTAGTAAGGAGCTGCGGGCTGTGTTCCTGCCACCCCAGCTCCTGGTCGCCTGGCTAGCTTATGCCCCGAAATAACAACACACAAACTGTATTCTTTTAAACACTTCTTGGCTCATTATAACTAGCCTCTTCTTGGATAACTCTCACACCTGGACTAGCCCATTTCTAATAATGTGTGTAGCACCCCGAGGTACGCTTACCTGGAAGATTCTAGCCTACGTCCCATCCTGGGTCGGAGCTTCATCGCATCTGCCCTTGAGAGGAGAGCTATCGAGTCTGAGCTCACTTCCTCTTCCTCCCAGCATTCTGTTCTGTTTACTCCACTCACCTATGTTCTAACCTATGAGGGCCAAGCAGTTTCTTTATTTTTTAACCAATGACCTTCCTCCATCATTTCCCCTTTTTCTGTTTAAACAAAAAAAAGGAAGGCTTTAACTTTAACATAGCAAAATTACATGTAACAAAACAGTTATCAAGCAAGAATTACAGTTACAATATTTACATCTATTTTATCTTTTATCATAACAAAGGAAAACAGCTATAACTATCTATCTATTCTTCAACTCCATCAAAGACTCCAGAAGGATATAATATTACCTAAGTAAATGAGAAGTAAGGAACTTACAAAATTCTAGAAATCACAGAGACTTCTCGCTGCCTGGACAGTCACCCAAAGTTCCTCTGTACCGTTGGGGCATCCATCTTCGGCCTGCAGGCCCATAGTTTCCAGCAGACATTTCCATGAAGCAGGAAATTTCAAAGGCAGTTCAGTCACTATCTGCTGTGTCCTGCAGAATGTCTCACAGACTCTTTCATGAATCAGGAACCCCGAAAGATCATCTCACCTTTAGGCAAGTTCAGCTGTCCTCTTTCTGCGGGTTCTCTGTGTCCAGTTTATACAATAGTTCAGGAAAGAACAGTTTCTTGCCCAAATGGCTATCAAACTCCTTAAGGTGCCTCTTCCATGCCCATCTTCTTCTGGAAGTAGATTGGTGCTGCCAGGAGCAGATGTGTCTCATTGTCAGAAAAACCCTAAGTTATTAAAACACTTAAAATGCCATATTTTATAATCTTTGAAAGATATGAAGAATGCCTATCTAAAATATATCTATGTACATTTAGAAAATCTAACTAACATGACTACAAGCTTGACTATTATTGATAATTATCCATTAACAACCTATATACATTGCATTTTTAAATGAACTACACAATCACAATACCTTAATCAATATCAGAAATACATATACATATAACAAAATTGACCTTAAAATCTATAGCAATGCAAATTATTCATACCTATATCATCTCCCCCTTTAAATATAAAAGAACATTTATAAGCAATATTTGGGAACATGTGCGCAGTTATTTCTCTCCAAACTGCTTCCTGCTGAATGGGGACGCTGTTATTTAGGTTTTTTATGGGATAACCTGTCTGGTAGTTTCATCTCAGTTGGCAGTTGAGCGAAGCAATTTTTCGAGGGTGTTCACAGCAACCTTTCGGGAGGGCGTGGTCCATCATACCATATTGTGATAGAAGCAATACACAGGGTTTCATCCTCTGTGAAAACAAAAGAAGAAACTCCTTTCCAAAGTATCATATCCTTAGATCCAAATTCTGAAGTCAAGGTATTTCCCAAATATCTATGTTGGATTAGTTCAGCAGCATTTATAAACAAGTATCTTTTAGCAGCTGATGTTTCTTCCTCAGCATTCAAACAATTCAAAGAAAGCGGAATAGCATACAGTATCAAAATTCTCTGTGTATTTTCCATTTTTGTGCAACTTTATTTTAACCTCTATTTCGTTTATTTTTACTTTTATTTTTTGCTTTTTGAGACAGGTTCTCTGTATCTTTGACCTGGAATAACTCTGTAGACCAGGCTGTTCTTGACCTCTCAGAGATCCACCTGTCTCTGCCTCCCAGGCACTGGGATTAAAGGCGTGTGCTACCACACCTTGAAGTCACAGAGGTCAATCTCCCTCTGCCTCCCAAGTGTTGGGATTAAAGGTGTGTACTACCACACCCAACTACTTTCTTTCTCCCTTTTTTTACTTTTAAGAACTTTAACTTTTAGCCTGAATTTTTTTTTTTTTTTTTTTTTTTTTTGGTTTTTCGAGACAGGGTTTCTCTGTGGTTTTGGAGCCTGTCCTGGAACTAGCTCTTGTAGACCAGGCTGGTCTCGAACTCACAGAGATCCACCTGCCTCTGCCTCCCAAGTGCTGGGATTAAAGGTGTGCGCCACCACCGCCCGGCTTAGCCTGCATATATTTTTAAACACACTGTAAATCATTTAAAGGTTTTCTTTGTCTTTGAATCTCTCTTTACTGTATATCTCTCTTTTTCTGACCACACGAGCATTTAAATTACTGACCAATATGGGTAGGATTAAAGCCATGGCTTTGGCGGCTGGATCCAGCCCATTCCTTAGCTTTCCAGCCTCATGGCTGAGGTACTGGCTGTAGCCATCTTTATTGCCGCAACTCTATGGCGTTTCAAGGTCCCTGCCAGCAAGCAAGCTTCAACAGTATATCCACAGACAACACTCAAGTACTCTCTCTGTAGCTGGCCCTCCTGTCTCAAAGAGTCAGAGTTTGCCCTGGCAGGACGGCTCAGAAAGCCGGCATTTTTAAACGATGCAGCTTTTTTCCTGCTACGGCTAAAAGCCGAAAAGCATACATTCGGCTTTTCATCAACACCGTTTAAGTGTTTCGTGGCAGGATCTCTCAAAAAAGCTGCAAGGTTTTGCAGCTAAAGCTGAGACAGGAAGCCTCTCTTGGATGAGAGTGCTTGCTTGCCTCTGGCAAGCAGAGCAGAACTGAGAAATTGCTGCTACCAAGAAGCCATGTTGTACTCTATTCTTTCCCAAGCTTTCTCAGGCTTTCTGGGGATATAGTTGCCACACGTTGGGCACCATTCTGTAGTAAGGAGCTGCGGGCTGTGTTCCTGCCACCCCAGCTCCTTGTCACCTGGCTAGCTTATGCCCCGAAATAACAACACACAAACTGTATTCTTTTGAACACTGCTTGGCCCATTATATCTAGCCTCTTCTCTGCTAACTCTTGCACCTGGACTAGCCTATTTCTAATAATGTGTGTAGCACCCCAAGGTACGCTTACTGGGAAGATTCTAGCTTACGTCCATCCTGGGTCGGAGCTTCATCGCATCTGCCCTCGAGAGGAGAGCTATCGAGTCTGAGCTCACTTCCTCTTCCTCCCAGCATTCTGTTCTGTTTACTCTACCCACCTATGTTCTAACCTATGAGGGCCAAGCAGTTTCTTTATTTTTTAACCAATGACCTTCCTCCATCACCTATAAAGTTCTCTATAAGAACTTTCTAATATATAAAATAACTGGAGAAATATCTATGGGTATATCAAGTCCCTTTCTGATCTAGACCATAGCAACTTTTCTGCCCAGTTTATGCCTTCATTTAACCAATCGATATTTCTTTATTATTTAAAATATATGCTAATAAGATTATATTTTATAACATAATCTTCTTTTACCTTAACTGTAAGTAACTAGAACCAAATGCATTACTCAAATACTTACCAATCAAACACTACTAGGTAAGGCAGCGCTAGAGGTAAAGACAGTCCATGGAAGTAATCAGTAGATACAGTGAAAGGAAACTGTAGTGCTGGCAAATATATGGAAGTTCAGAGGAAATGAATGGGCAAGCAGCTTGGGGTTCAGAGCAGAGTTAAAGTCAAGGAAGAAATTGAGGACAAGGTACTCTCTTATTTTGGGGTGGAAGATCCCTATATTCCAGACTGGTCTCTAGTTAAAGATGATCCTCTTGTCTTTGCCTGTGAGTGCTGTGATTACAGGCATGTGAAGCTGAAGAGCACAGACTTAAAGTAAGAATGAAAAGGAAATCAAAAGATGTCTCTTCTATTTAAGAAATCAGTATGTGTACCATGACCCGTAAAAATGAAAAGGAAATCAAAAGATGTCTGTTCTATTTCAGAAACCAGTATGTGTACCATGACCTGTAGAACCTGTTTTTGTACTTCTCTTGATTAGGAATATCATTTAAACTTTGAGAAGTACCATGATTGTCCCTCTAAATCTAAAATATTAGCCATCTCAACTTTCACAGAAAGTCTTTCTAACTTCTTTCTTATCTTCTGTTTTTAATCAGCACACTCTCCTGTCTGACTCAGCCTCCTAAAACCAGGTGTACATTGTTTGAAGTACTAGTTAGCAAATATTAAGCAAACAACTTTATTTCCTTTCCTTTGAAGACAAAGAGGCAAGTATCAAACTGAATGGCGAATTCATTACTTCTCAAGGAATACTGTGTTTTCTATGAGTGGACTTCTTTCATTGTCTTCCAGCTGGCATAAAGTGATGGGAATTGTATAGAATAGCCAGAGTATTTGCAATAGTGAGTGTATGTTCTTAGCATAATGTACCTTTGGACAATCTGCAAAACATGCAGTCGAAGTTAAATGATGCTGCTTTGCTCAGCAATATACATAAGAAGATCCATTTTTACTCTTCAGCATTTAGAAAATAAACTGTAGTTTGAAGTCCACTAAGAACTTAGAGCAGATATATACAACCTTTTGAGTTTGCAATGTGTTTTTTTTTTTTTTGTCTAAATCTCAGCCATTCGATTTTATCAATAAAGAATTGGGAGCCAGTTCTGGGGTAAAAACCTGCTAGTTCAGAGAGGTGGAGAAAGCACCCAGCTGCTTCCTCTGCTGTCCAAGAAAGAGACTTTTTTTCAGAAATGAAAGCTCATCTGACAGGATGTCCCTCCCTTTTACTTCCTGTGTTTGCCCTCCCTCTTCTCTCCCCCCTCCCTTATCCTTATCCTCCTGACTTTCTCTTACTCTCTGTGGCTTTTTTCTGTCAACTGATTGCTTGCTCTGCCTTTCTGCCAATGGTTGATTTTATTTAATTCTGTTTCAAGCAGAAAACTCTCGGATTAAAGATATGTGCTAGGGCTGAGTCACACCACAGCTAGAAACAGGTTCCTCCAGTAAACAACACAATTTCAGAGTTTACAGTATGATCAAATATTCCACAATATTGCAAGGCAATATTATCTGTGAGCTTGCATTCTATAAACTTACACACACACAATAATTCCGAATTGTTTACAATTTTGTGTTGGGTCATATTGATAGTGGTTGTCTGCATTGGCCACAAGTTGTACAACTTGTTTGAAGGCATTAGTGGTTAATTTTTGTTCATTTTCAGAATGGTGGATCTATACTATGGTTTTGAGAAACTTTTAGACATTTCTATTGTAGTGCAATAGGACTCTCATATCAGCCTTAGAGCCTTGTACCTCCCCATCATTTGGCCAGGCTTTCAATAGGCTTGTGTACTTTGGCTTAACATTAATAATTTTGGTGATCTGAATATCTGTTTATTTTCATGTCTTGATGGTGAACCTGTAATAATGGAACGTGTAGGACTACATTAGAAATGGTGTCTTAGAGAAACCTGACTGTTTTATTGGCATATGGCCTTAAACTGAAAAAATAGTGAAAATGTGACAGAAAAGTCAAAGATAAGACAAGCAGGCACCTAATGTGAATCAACACTAAAATTATGAATCTTACTATGACTTTTTCATTCTTTCTCTAGGCCTACTCTGTGTTTGATGAAGACATTGGGTACTGTCAAGGACAGTCTTTTCTTGCTGCTGTATTGTTGTTGCATGTAAGTAATTTTCCAGGTGCTAAATAACATATTGTTACTAAGTTCATTTTCTACATGATTTTGATATTCCTTCTGATTTCCTAGTTGAGGAAGATTATACATGGCATATCTCTTTAAATTATACCTTGGGTAATAATTATAAGATCTGATATCCAGGACAGGATAGTTTTTCAATTAGTTTTGCTGACTATTTTAGTTGCTTATTTGGAGTTAATTTTAGCTCAACTATCTTGAATAAAGAAATCAGCTTAAGCTTAAATATCAGAACTTAGATCACTATGAACTACAATACTATAATAACAAGAAAAATCTAGATTTTCTGTGATTTATTTTAATATACTCCTCCTTCTAGTCAGTTACTTTCATTTAGCATCAATTGACAGGTTCTGGGCTTCAAAATGAGATAGAGATGAGTCATTTGTAATTTTTGTCCAGGATGGGACACAAATAATATACATACCAACTTATTTTTATTCTTCTTTCTGTGACTTTATTGATTTTTATGATGAGAGAAGCAATACATGCTTACTGAGAATTTAGTGTGCTTATCAAAGTGAAGCAGTGGGAGAGATAATAGATAGGAGATTTGCCCAGCTCACTTCTACCAGAACTGTTAGAAAAATTTCTGAAGCAGGTGGCTATTATGGCAAGAAGTGATAACTAAAGTTGATAAATAGTAAACAAAGGAACAAGCATAAGTATATGAAATGTTACTAAATTTAGAGGAAAAACTACTTTTTACTACATGTAGTGTGGGGCAAATGGTAAAATAGGCAGAAGCCACATGATAAATACTACAGAATCATTTTATTAAAGTGACTTTCTTCTAACACAAATGAGCAGTCACTGAGCAAGGGTAGACATTCATATTCTTGTTGCTTCTTTTTTTTAATTTTTTCTTCTAATTTTTACAGTGAATCTGATTTTTTTTTATTTTTTTATTTTTATTTATTTATTTATTAAAGATTTCTGCCTTCTCCCCGCCACCACCTCCCATTTCCCTCCCCCTCCCCCATCAAGTCCCCCTCCCTCATCATCCCTAAGAATAATCCGGGTTCCCTGCCCTGTGGGAAGTCCAAGGACCACCCAGCTCCATCCAGGTCTAGTAAGGTGAGCATCCAAACTGCCTAGGCTCCCACAAAGCCAGTACGTGCAGTAGGATCAAAAACCCATTGCCATTGTTCTCAAGTTCTCGGTAGTCCTCATTGTCTATTATGTTCAGCGAGTCCGGTATTATCCCATGCTTTTTCAGACCCAGGCCAGCTGGCCTTGGTGAGTTCCTGATAGAACATCTCCATTGTCTCAGTGTGTGGGTACACCCCTCGCGGTCCTGAGTTCCTTGCTCGTGCTCTGTCTCCTGCTCTTGATTTGGACCTTGAGATTTCAGTCCGGTGCTCCAATGTGGGTCTTTGTCTCTGTCTCCTTTAATCACCTAAATGTTTTTCTTTGGGTTCACCTTCTTAATTAGCTTCTCTAGGATCACGCATAATAGGCTCAACGTCCCCTATTCATGGCTAGAAACCAAATATGAGTGAGTACATCCCATGTTCCTCTTTTTGGGTCTGGCTCACCTCACTCAGGATAGTGTTTTCTATTTCCATCCATTTGCCTGCAAAATTCAGGAAGTCATTGTTTTTTTACTGCTGAGTAATACTCTAATATGTATATATTCCATACTTTCTTCATCCATTCTTCCATTGAAGGGCATCTAGGTTGTTTCCAGGTTCTGGCTATTATCTTGGGGGGTAACTCTAACCAAGGAAGTGAAAGATTTGACAAGAACTTTAAGTCTTTGAAGAAAGAAATCGATGAGGACACCAGAAAATGGAAGGATCTCCCTTGCTCTTGGATTGGGAGGATCAACATAGTAAAAATGGCAATTCTACCAAAAGCAATCTATAGATTCAACGCAATCCCCATCAAAATTCTTCACAGATCTGGAAAAGACAATAATCAACTTTATATGGAAAAACAAAAAACCCAGGATAGCCAAAACAATCTTATACAATAAAGGAACTTCTGGAGGCATTACCATCCCTGACTTCAAACTCTATTACAGAGCTACAGTATTGAAAACAGCTTGGTATTGGCATAGAAACAGAGAAGTCGACCAATGGAATCGAATAGAAGACCCTAGCTTTAACCCACAAACCTATGAACACCTGATTTTTGATAAAGGAGCTAAAAGTATACAATGGAAGAAAGAAAGCATCTTTAACAAATGGTGCTGGCAAAACTGGATGTCAGCCTGTAGAAGAATGAAAATAGATCCATGTCTATCACCATGCTCAAAACTCAAGTCCAAATGGATTAAAGACCTCAATATCAGTCCGAACACACTGAACCTGATAGAAGAGAAAGTGGGAAGTACTCTACAACACATGGGCACAGGAGAACACTTCCTACGTACAACCCCAGCAGCACAGACAGTAAGGGCATCATTGAATAAATGGGACCTCCTGAGACTGAGAAGCTTTTGTAAAGCAAAGGACACTGTCACTAAGACAAAAAGGCAACCCACTGACTGGGAGAAGATCTTCACCAAACCCGCAACAGACAAAGGTCTGATCTCCAAAATATATAGAGAACTCAAGAAAGTAGATCGTAAAGGGCTAATCAACCCAATTAAAAAATGGGGCACTGCGCTGAACAGAGAATTCTCAACAGAAGTTCGAATGGCCAAAAGACATTTAAGGTCATGCTCAACTTCCTTAACAATCAGGAAAATGCAAATCAAGACAGCTTTAAGATACCATCTTACACCTGTCAGAATGGCTAAAATCAAAAACACCAATGATAGCCTTTGCTGGAGAGGTTGTGGAGAAAGGGGTACACTCATCCATTGCTGGTGGGAATGCAAACTTGTGCAACCACTTTGGAAAACAGTATGGCGGTTTCTCAGGAATTTCGGGATCCACCTACCCCTGGACCCAGCAATACCACTCTTGGGAATATACCCAAGAAATGCCCTATCATACAACAAAAGTATATGCTCAACTATGTTCATAGCAGCATTGTTGCTTCTTTTTTGTTTAGAGGGCAGAGCTGAAGAGAACAAACAGCTATAGAGAGTCTAGATAAAAAGCATCAATCTTCACACTGTGAAAAAGAAGAAAGTGAGAGGGATTTAGAAGGAAAAAATAGCAGATTGTTGATTAGTAAAGAAAAGTCAAAGGTGGGATTGAATGAAAGAAGTTTGGGGTTAATGATTAATTTTCTTTTCAAATTTTTGAATTTAGATTTTTCTGAGACACTGTTAGAGCTGCCCAGCAACTCACTGAAACTAGAGACTGATAACCTGGGAGACATCAAAGCTGACATGATGAGAGTAGATCAGATCACCTCAGTAGAGTAAACACGACTAGGAAATGAGAGTGAAATCTGAAAACACCAGACATTGAAATTACTGACTTAGTAAGTAAGAAGGAACAATACATAGTGCCAGGTGCAGCAAAGAGGCCCCAAAAGTGTAAACTAAAGCATTACTTTAAGGTTTGCACTCTGAAAATGAGCATTTATAGTAGAGTTGCTGTCTTAATGTGGATTACCTCATTCTAGTTAAGTGCTGCTCACGGTTCTGTTGTCATGATTGTCTTTACTTCCCTTTAGGTTAATCCCCCTCTGGGTGTATCATCCTTTATTTATGATCCTATCTGTGTTCTTGCTTTCGTTTTCTTTTTGATATCTTTACATTCTGTCTTCTTGGGTTGCCCTGTGATACCAAACACTTTATAATCACAGTTCTTTGGGGCCCTTCTTCCAGCACCGAATGCAAATAGTATATAAAATAGTTAGGTGCCTCAGGAGACTGGACAGTGTGAGCAGTGGTATATGTTGTTCATGGCTCAGAGCCAACTTTCTTCTAAAGGAACCTTTGTATTCATTGAGATAAAAAACTGAGATTCAAGTCAAAAGTGGTATGGCTTTGTTTTGTACAAAATAATCTTTGACTATTCATATAGTGACCATTTTTTGCCTCTCTCCACTGTGTGTCACATTTTGGGAGGAGATGTGAACAAGTATCTACTTATCTTAGATAGGCAGCAGTGGCAGACCAGAGCCCAACTAGAAGAGCAGATAAGTTTATTGGGATATGATGCAGTCACATCACCAAAAAAGTCTGCTTCTGCCTAAATGACAACTCACAAAAGCTGAATCCATGATGATACCAATGCAATTTTTAGCTGGAGAGTCTTCTTTTCTAGCAGTTATCACTGTTTAATAACCTGGAAGAAGAGACTTGTGACTTCTAAGTTTATTTCATTCCTGAGTCTTGTAAGACTTCTAAGTTTCATTTACTTCCTGGATCTTAAAGAGCCTCCCTCTAAGATAGACTGCTGGATTTAAAAGAAATCCCTACCCAACATAGCCCTTTCTATAAACACATGATAATATATTGATTAAAGTTGAGTGAGAATATAGCACTAACAAATCTATCATGAGGTTTTTGGGAGGCTTAGCTAATTTCCAGATTTGTAACTATTTGGAAATCTACCCAAATAACAGTTCTTACCACCTAAGGAGAACCAGAATGAGTCAAATAACTAGAAAAGTTGAATATTCCAAACTTTTATGTTTTACCTAATGAAGGCCGTATAACTAGTCAGTCTTTGTGAACTTGGTCACTAAAATAGTTCCCAAGACAGACATCATTAACGTTTCTCATACTCTAACTTAATTGCATGAAATAATTGTTGCCATGGATTTTAAAAATATCTTGAAAGACAAAAATGACTTCAGGATCCCTAAGAAAAGATTAAGTGATACTCAGCATTATACTAATGAAAATGTATTCTAATTTGTAATTTGTAATTTTTTTTATAGATTAACCAACATATTTTGTTAACCTGTCAAACTGTCAGCTAGTTGAATAACAGAAAGGCTTTTTCCCGTTTCATTTTTCTCTGGTATCTAAGGCAGTAGAACACCATAGGCTACCTACCCTAAAGAATTCATGGAACACATCACCTCAGCTCCAGAGAGATGTGTTTGTTATTAGGGTCTTGCTGATTAATAATTTTACCAGTTATATAAGCTGCTCCTACTTTTTGCTGCAGTCGTCCTTGGCAGCTGCATGTTAATCATGGCTGTAGCCTGCTTCTTTGTGGAGTGCTGTCCTTTTCTCCCCCATGATCATTACCTCAGAGGAAAGAAAAACCAAAAATAAAAGAATATTCACAAAGAAAAGTCTGAATTTTTCAAGAGTTTCATGTCCAAATCGTGTCAAAATTAGATTCTTCTGTGTATAGAAAATTTTCAGGGACTTTGGCAATAGCTCCATGGCATTGAATAGTTTAAGCAGTACAAGTATTACAAACAGATGCTGTTACATCCATTTAGTGACTTTTAAGAAATATCTTATCTGTAGTTAAAGGGTAATTTAGCATAGGTAGCTTAGAACAACAACAATTTTCAATTACTTTAGAAATTAAATGTTGATTGTCTTTAATATCACTTTGTTTATATAATCTGTTCAACTGGAGATACAGTGAATGATTATATATTTAATTTTCTATAAAAATTTTGTGCAGTTTTAACATAGTATATTTTTCTACCATATTTATTGCCAAGTACTTTTTAAACTAATTTAAATTGTTTTTGATCTGTAGAAAGTCATGCTCATTTTTAAGGTTAAATTACTATATTTTAAATTATTTGGTATGTAGAGAAACTCCAGATGCAAGAAGGGTTGTCAAATAATCCATAATATTTAAAAGTATTGTGTTAAAAAATCTTTAAGTAGGCACAGGTCCTTTAAATTTTTTTTCTGGTGGAGGTGTACAGTGATCTCACACATGCATTTTAATATTTTGGTCAAATACTTTACACATATACAGCACAGTTCCTGGTGAGAATTGGTCTAGCATTAGTGTTTATAATCTTTTGGTCGGTTCTCAGCACCCACATGATTGCTCACACTGTTTGTAACTCCAGCGTCAAAGGTTCAGTACGTTCTTCTGTTCTCCACAGGCATATGGCATACATGTGGTATACATTTAGGGAAAGCACTCATACACATAGAATAAAATAAACCAGTGTTTTAAAACAGCAGCAAAAACATCGAAAAATATCCACTATTGCAATCCCAACATTAAATTATAATGAAACATTAAAATGGATATATGGTGGTATTTTGTGTAGTAGAATGTTATAGAAATAAGAAGAATATTTACTCTATATAGTTTATTATGAATGAATTTTATAAGCATAAGTTTACTATGGAAAGAAAAGTGAATGATTATATTTGATATGATTCAATTTTATATAACGTCCAATAATGGGCAATTATATTTTAAATGGAAAGAACTATATAGTACAACAATGTAATGGTTTCTGTTGAAGTCAGAATAGTGAATTTTTTTTTAGGGAAAAACTGTATTGGGAGGAGTTCATGACTAAAAAGGCTTACACAGGAATCTTCCATAGTAAAACAGTATTTTCTTTGCTTTTTATGTTCATGTTTTATTTAACTAAATAATAAACTATATTTTTTCATTATACATACCAATCTAAGTTCCTACTCCCTCTCCTCCTCCCATTCCCTCCACATACATTCCCACCTCACCCCCATCCACTGTTCTGAGATGGCAAGGCTCATTGCTTGGGGAAGGTCCAAGGCACTCTTTTTTTTTTTTTTTTTAAAGAATTGTTTTTTATTTTTTATTTTGTTTTCTTTTTTCAAGATAGGGTTTCTCTGTAGGCTTTGAGCCTGTCCTGAACTAACTCTTGTAGAGTCCTTGAACTAACAGAGATCCGCCTGTCCCTGCCTCCTGAGTGCTGGCATTAAAGGTGTGCGCCACTACCGCTGGTAGTGTTTTCTTCCTTCTACTAGCTGATGGCTGCATACGACCTTATAGTCATTTGTTTTTTCTTTATGACAAGTTATTTATTAGAACATACATTTATCTTTCGTGTTTTGTGAATTTTATTTTAAAATGAAATATTTAAACAGTTATTAATCCTTTAGTGGAATTTCCCTTGAAGACAGGATTAAGATGTGACTTCCCTAGTGGCAATAAGAAATGACAAGCAGATCAGGATGGAGAGATGGCTCAGGGGTTAAGAGTTTCTACTGTGTTTTAGAGGCTTTGAACTTAGTTCCTAGCACCCAAGTCAGGAAGCTTACAGCCATTAACTCCAGCTCCAGGGGACCTGAGGTCTTCTGGCCTCTGTTGTTACCCACCCATGAATGTGGCATACATTCATGTACATAATACTCAAACACATAAAACAACAATAATAAAGTAGTATAAAAAAGAAGAAACAGAGCTACTTACTACTTGTCTTGGAAATTAAAATTCTACAGAATCAAGATATCAGTGTCCAGATTTTTTATTTGTAACATGTAATATCTATACATATATATCTCCAAAGCCATCTAAAACATTTTTCTGGGCTTTTTTTCCCCTGTGGATAATAGACCTTGACTCAAGGGACATTTATTGGCATTAAACTAGGAACTTGGTGGCAGAGATTTTAATGTGGTTGAAATCCAGGCTTCATAAATTGTCATCCTAAATCTCTGAAGTTATGCTTGTCTGCCCTTTCAAAACAGAACCCCTTCAAAACATATTTAAAATAGCAGCCATGAATTTGAATCATTATTTAATGTATTTTAGGTTAATGTAACCTTGAGCAGTATTCCTAAACTGGGGTTCAGTTTCTTCATTTATAGTATGTAAATAATATTACTCTTGTCGGCATATTGAGCACCAAGGACCTTGTTATGAGTGTAAAGAGTATGACTTACTTTGTACATGTCACAAAAGAGCAGTCATGATATGAAATTCACTTTCCTTAATGGACTTAAAGTTATTGGTAATCAGTCAATTCTCTGAACCTCACTAGTGAAGGAGGAGGGTCATCTGTCTATGTGTTACTTTCATTGGTTAATAAAGAAACTGCCTTGGCCCTTTGGTAGGACAGAAAATTAAGTAGGTGGAGTAGACAGAACTGAATGCTGGGAAGAAGGGAAGTGAGGCAGTTGCCATAGCTCTCCTCTCCAAGGTGGACACAGGTTAAGATTCTTTCCGGTAAGCCACCACCTCGTGGTTCTAAAACTAACAATTGTATGCACTGACAATTTTCTTTTGTCCACTTATCCTGCTCATTTAATTGGTAACACATAGGAAGCTAATGAGAAAACATTTGATTTAATTATGTTTTGCATCTATTTGATTTAAAGGGAAAAGTAAACAAATAGCTAGCAGTTGACATTCTATTTGCATTTTAACACATAAACAGAAACTAAGGCTCATGAGCTTATGACTTTCCAAATACTCAGCATCTATCTTTATTGAAAGAGAAGTCAGGAAATCAATAGAGTATTCACCACCATCAGAGAAGAAGGTAGATAATTCTAAAAGATGCAAAACCTAGTGAGGTGGAATAAGAAACAATTTTATAGTTGATATTCTTGCCTCCTGTTACCACTGAGGGCTGTGCGGATGCCCAGGGTCTGGTCAGCCACCTGAGACCATGTTGGTGTCCAAAGGCAATGCAGCAGAGGCAGGAGAGAAATATCACACACACACACACACACACACACACACACACACACACACACACACACACACCATGTCCATCAATTCCTGAGGGAGGTGGAAGAGCTGACCCTGAGGTTATAAGAGCAGGAGAGCTGTCCCTTTCCCCACCCCCTAATACCAGCTGCAGCACCTTGGAGAGTGATCCCTACACCTCACCTGGGCAACACAGTAGCTGGTCCTGAAGGTGTAGGTGTGGGAGAGCAGACCCTGAGGGTGTGAAAACCTGAGAACTGACCCACCTCTTGCTCATTGCTGTGAGTAGTGAACTAGTCAGGAAATGCTGGAGAGCTCACCCTAGTGGTGAGTCTCCCCCAAGTTGCTTTTGGTTGTATGTTTTATCACAGGAACAGAAATTCTAGCTAGGATACTATTATATAATACAATAAAATAAAATACTTAGGAATAAAGTTAACCAAAGGAGTGAAAGAGTTCTATAATGAAAACTCTAAAACATTGATGTAAAAAATTAAAGATATCTTAAAACACCCATATACATAAAAAATAAAATAAAAATTTAAGAATAGAAATGATAAATATTTACAAAGGTCATATATTTAACCTGATTTAGAAATTATACAATGTAGCTGGCTATAGTGACACATACCTTTAATCTCAGGACTCAGGGAGCAGAAGCAAGTAGATATATCTCTATGAGTTCAAGACCATCCTGGTCTATGTAGTGAATTTTAAGCCAGCTGGATCTGGAACCAAAGCCACATCAACGATAGTGAAACTAAAATTTCAAAACAAAAACAACATAAAATTTACATATGTATCAAAACATCACATTTTATCCATTATTATAATTAATATAATTTTTAGATATTAATTTGTAAAATTAAACAAAGTAAAACATCCAGGAAACCAAAAGGTATGCACCTCAACTAGGCATCACAAGAATCAACCCTGTTGGTGAAGTGTGGTGAACCAGCGCTTAAGGTGTGAACATGGGAAAGTTGTCCCCATTATGCCTCTGTCTTGTGGCTGCAAGGTGGGGGAGAGATGCCTCCCCCATCAATACCTGAGGCAAGTAGAAGAGCTGGCCTTGAGGTCCTAAGAGAGAGCAGGAGAGTTGTTCCAACCCCTCATCAGCTGCAACACTTGGGAGAGTGCCTCCTACACCTTGCCTGGGCAACACTGCAGAGCTGACTGTGAAGGTGTAGGTGTGGAGAACTGACCCGGAGGGTGTGAAAGTGGGAGAACTGCCCCTGCCCTTTGCTTAGTGCTGCAAGGAGTGAACTAGCAGGGCAGTGCAAGAGAGCTCACCCTGGTGATGAAGATGGAATCGCTAGTGGGCTGACCACCCCTGCAACCACCCAGGCCCAGAACCAAGGTTATGTTTGTCCACCCCAATATTCACCCCATTTCTGATCTGTTGGAGCATGGGGGTGGGGATGAGGGTTAGTCCTGTGGACCCAGGGCAGCAGGATCTCCATGACACAGAGCAGGAATGGAATGTCTATAACAAGTCCCAGTGGGGCCTCGAACCAGACCTATGAGTCTTCGTGATGAACACATGCATGTAAAGATGTATGGATAAAGGTGTTTACTGTGTGACTGTGTCACACTGCAGCTTCCACGATAAGATTTTCCCATTCTTTCTTTTTTTTTTCTTTTTTCTCTTAAATTTTATTTTGTTTTATAGGGTGGAGTTTGCAGGGGCAGAGGGGACAGGAGATAGGTGGAATGGGATTCATGATGTCAAAGACACAAAGAATAAATAAAAAGAAAGTTTAAAAATGCTTTTAAGAATATATATTCCAAAAAGTCATTTTAATAGTATAAAGGACTAAAAACCAAAGTTACTTTTATAATTTTCAACAAGGTAAAATTTTACTCATACTCCTTTATCTTTCTGAGTAGTTTTATGTAAAGCACTGTTGTAGGTGTTTATGTATAAGGGCGTTCCTGTTTTCCAAGGAGAGAAAGAGAAGAGAAATGTATATTGCCTATCACATAATTTCATTTAATCCTTAATGGCATTTCTTTGTATGTTATTTCTAATTATTTAAAACTAAAAATATTAGGAACTCAGCTTATCTGTTCAAAATCACCAGCTCATAACTAAAACATATCTGGGAATTTGTATATTTTGGTATGACTTCACAGTCATATTCTTCTGCTGCAGTATCTTTCTTTTTAAAGAAAAGAAATCTATTGAATTATTTATATTTAAGTGATTGTGTTGTGGTATATATGCATGTTAGTATAGGTGCTTTTAGAAGCCAGAAAAGGGAACTATATCCCTGCGATCTAGAGTTACCAACTGTTAATGTGTAACTTAATATGAGTGCTGAGAATTTGACTCGGGTCCTCTGCAAAAGGACCCAAATATTAATTTGCTTTACATTGTTATGATAAACACTGACCAAAACCAATTTTTGGAGGAAAAGGTTTATTTCATCTTACAGAAAAGTAAGGGTAGGAATTGGAGGCAGGGACTGGAGCAGAGAGAATGAAGGAACAGTGCTTACTGGTTTGCGCCTCTGACTCACATTTAACTACCTTTCTTTCCTTTTTTTCTTTTTTTCTTTTGTCCCCTTTGGAGTTTTTCAAGACAGGGTTTCTCATGAAGCAATAGTTCTCCTGGAGCTTGATTTATAGACCACCCTGACCTCAAACTCACAGAGATCCACCAGCCTCTGTTTTCTTTGCTTTATGTTTTAAAAACACTTATGAGTGAGTACATGTGATAATTACCTTTCTGGGTCTGGGTTACCTCACACAAAATAATGTTTTCTAACCCATTTGCCTGCAAAATTCAAGATGTCCTTATTTTTTTGGCCGTGTAGTACTCCATTGTGTAAATGTGCCACATTTTCCTTATCCATTCTTTGGTCGAGGGGTATTTAGGTTGTTTCCAGATTCTGGCTATGACAAACAATGCTGCTATGAACATAGTTGAGCACATGTCTTTGTGGCACGATTGAGCATCCTTTAGATATATACTCAAAATTGGTATTACTGGGTCTTGAGGAAGGTTATTTCCTAATTTTCTGAGAAATTGCCACACTGACATCCAAAGGGACTGTACCAGCTTACATTCTCACAAGCAATGCAGGAGTGTTCCCTTTTCCCCACAACCTCTCCAGCATAAAGTTGTCATCAGTGTTTTTGATCTTGGCCATTCTTACAGGTGTAAGATGGAATCTCAGAGTTGTTTTGATTTGCATTTCTTTGATGACTAAGGATATTGAACATTTCCTTAAGTGTCTTTCAGCCATTTTAGATTCCTCTGTTGAGAGTTCTCTGTTTAGGTTTATACTCTTATTTTTTTTAAATTTTATTTTATTTATTTTTAATTAAAGATTTCCACCTCCTCCCTTCCTCCTGTCCCCCTCCCCCTCCCCCCATACCTCTCCCTCTCCAGTCCAAAGAGCAGTCAGGGTTCCCTGCCCTGTGGGAAGTCCAAGGTCCTCGCACCTCCATCCAGGTCTAGGAAGGTGAGCATCCAAACAGGCTAGGCTCCCACAAAGCCAGTACATGCAGTAGGATCAAAACCCAGTGCCATTGTCCTTGGCTTCTCAGTCCTCCTTGTCCGACACGTTCAGAGAGTCCGGTTTGATCACATGCTCCATCAGTCCCAGTACAGCTGGCTTTGGTGAGCTCCCATTAGATCATCCCAGTCGTCTCAGTAGGTGGGCGCACCCCTCGCGGTCCTTTTTTGGTTTTTTCAAGACAGGGTTTCTCTGTAGCCTTCGAGCCTATCCTGGAACTTGCTCTTGTAGACCAGGCTGGCCTTGAACTCACAGAGATCCGCCTGCCTCTCCCACCCGAGTGCTGAGATTAAAGGCATACACCACCACTGTCTGGCTGGATTATTTGTTCTTTTGATGACTAATTTCTTGAGTTCTTTGTATATTTTAGAGATTAGACCTCTGTCTGATATGGGGTTAAGTGAAGATCTTTTCCCATTCTGTAGACTGTTGTTTTGTCTGGTTGATTGTGTCCTTTGCTTTACAGAAACTTTTCAGTTTCAAGAGGTTCCATTTATTGTCTGTGTCTGAGTTTTGCCAGAGCTAGTTTCCATCAGCTCCTGAGAGCCAATTGCTAAATTTTTGGAATTTCTGAAATTATCAGTTGTTTTAAAATTAGATAATGTGATTGTAGGTCTTATCTTGATTCTGCATGCCTTTCTCGTTTTTTTCAAACACCATCCAAAGAACCAAATGAAGAATCCAAACCACATAAAAGCTGTCAAACTTGGAACAAAAGCCCGACATTTGACATCTATGCTAGCCCCTGTGAACCTGGTCTTATTATTGTGAGAATGACTGGTTGCACCTTCATTCCCAGGATAGCTTAGTTCTATTCAAATCCTTTAAGCTCTCAGAGTCTTTTGGTGTATGTTGGTATTTTTTATGTTGTTCTTGACAATCAAGGTATTAGAGTTGTAATATATGAAGGCTTAACAGCTCATTGGCTACAGTATTGTTTATTTTTCTCTAAATATGGTTCTGGACAGTGAAAAATATAAACAACTTATGGCAATGTTGATCAAGGGAATTCTGAAATCATTTGCTTGAAACCTCACGTGTTATAAAATGTTGTATGGTATCTGTTTAATATTCTTTGTACATTTTTTGTTTGGGTTTCATTTCTTTTTCTTTTTTTTTTTTGCTTTTTATTTTATTTTTATTATTTTTTTTCCATTTTTTTTATTCTTTTTTAATTAAAATTTCCAACTGCTCCCCGTTTCCCATTTCCCTCCCCTCCTCCCACACATTGCCCCCTCCCCCCACTCCCCTCCCCCATCCCCACTCTTCTTCTCTTCCCCCCAGTCCATTCCCCCTCCCTCTCGATACTGAAGAGCAGACCAAATTCCCTGCCCTACAGGAAGACCAAGGTCCTCCCACTTCCATCCAGGCCCAGGAAGGTGAGCATCCAAACAGGCTAAGCTCCCACAAAGCCAGTTCATGTATTAGGATCGAAACCTAGTGCCATTGTCCTTGGCTTCTCATCAGCCTTCATTGTCCGCCATGTTCAGAGAGTCCAGTTTCAACCCATGCTTATTCAGTCCCAGTCCAGCTGGCCTTGAAGAGCTCCCAATAGATCAGTTCCACTGTCACAGTGGGTGGGTGCACGCCTCGTGGTCCTGATTTCCTTGCTCATGTTCTCCCTCCTTCTGCTCCTCATTTGGACCTTAAGAGCTCAGACCGTTGCTCCAATTTGGGTCTCTGTCACACTCTCGATCTATCGCCAGTTGAAAGTTCCTGTGCCATTCTCCTTGGGCTCTCGTCAGCTCTCATTGTCCGCCACATTCCGAGAGTCCGGTTTTATCCCATGTTTTTTCAGTAGCAGTCCAGCTGACCTTGGTGAGCTCCCAATAGATCGGCCCCACTGTCTCAGTGGTTGGGTGCACCCCTCATGGTCCTGACTTCCTTGTTCATGTTCTCTCTCCTTCTGCTCCTCATTATAACCTTGGGAGCTCAGTCCGGTGCTCCAGTGTGGGTCTCTGGCTCTATCTCCATCCATCGCTAGATGAAGGTTCTATGGCGATATGCAAGATATTCATCAGTATGATTATAGGATAGGTTCATTTCAGGTTCCCTATCCTCAGGTGCCCCAATGAACTAACTGGGGACATTGCCCTGGGCATCTGGTAGCCATTCAAAGTTCAAGTCTCTTGCCACCCCTTAGGTGGCTCCCTTACCTAAGGTATGAGTTTCCCTGCTCCCCTATCCAACCTTCCTTTACCCCCAATCACCCCGATTCCCCCAGTTCCCCTCATCCTCTCCTTCACACTTTTCTCTCCCCATCACCCCTCATCCCCATCCCACCCCACCCCCAAGATTCCAATTTTTTGCCCATCAGTCATGTCTATTTCCCATAGCTGGGAGGATATCTATATGTTTTTCCTTGGGTTTACCCTCTTGTTTAGCTTCTTTAGGATCACAAATTATAGACTCAGTGGCCCCTATCCATGGCTAGAAACCAATTATGAGTGAGTACATCCCATGTTCTTCTTTTTGGGTCTGGGTTACCTCACTAAGGATCGTATTTTCTATTTCCATCCATTTGCATGCAAAATTCGAGAAGTCATTGTTTTTTACCGCAGAGTAGTACTCTAATGTGTATATATTCCACACTTTCTTCATCCATTCTTCCATTGAAGGGCATCTAGGTTGCTTCCAGGTTCTGGCTATTACAAATAATGCTGCTATGAACATAGTTGGACAAATGCTTTTGTCATATGATAGGGCATCTCTTGGGTATCTTCCCAAGAGTGGTATTGCTGGTCCAGGAGTAGGTTGATCCCAATTTTTCTGAGAAACCGCCACACTGATTTCCAAAGTGGTTGCACAAGTTTGCAGTCCCACCAGCAATGGATGAGGGTACCCCTTTCTCCACAACCTCTCCAGCAAAGGCTAAAATCAACAAAATAGAAACACAGAAAACAATTGAAAGAATCAATGAATCAAAAAGCTGGTTCCTGGAGAAAATCAACAAGATTGATAAACCCCTATCCAAACTAATCAAACGGCAGAGAGAGAATTTGCAAATTAATAAGATCAGAAATGAAAAGGGAGACATAACCACAGACACAGAGGAAATTCAGAGAATCATTAGATCTTACTACAAAAGCCTGTATGCCACAAAACTGGAAAATTTAAAAGAAATGGACACTTTTTTAGATAAATACCATTTACCAAAGTTAAACCAGGACCAGGTGAACAACCTAAATAGACCTGTTAGTCGTGAAGAATTAGAAGCTGTTATCAAAAACCTCCCTTCCAAAAAAAGTCCAGGACCAGATGGTTTCAATGCGGAATTCTACCAGAACTTCCAAGAAGACCTAATACCTATTCTCCTTAATGTATTTCACAATATAGAAACAGAAGAGTCATTGCCAAATTCCTTTTATGAAGCTACAGTAACTCTGATACCAAAACCACACAAAGACCCAACCAAGAAAGAGAATTACAGGCCAATCTCACTCATGAACATCGACGCAAAAATCCTCAACAAAATTCTGGCAAACCGAATCCAAGAACACATTAGAAAAATTATCCATTATGATCAAGTAGGCTTCATACCAGAGATGCAGGGCTGGTTTAACATACGAAAATCTATCAATGTAATCCATCATATAAATAAACTGAAAGAAAAAAAACATATGATCGTTTCATTAGATGCTGAAAAAGCATTTGACAAAATTCAACATCCCTTTATGATAAAAGTCTTGGAGAGATTAGGGATACAAGGGTCATACCTAAATTTAATTAAAGCTATATACAGCAAGCCGACAGCTAATATCAAATTAAATGGAGAGAAACTTAAAGCCATCCCACTAAAATCAGGAACACGCTAAGGCTGTCCACTCTCTCCATACCTCTTCAATATAGTTCTCGAAGTTTTAGCAATAACAATAAGACAACATAAGGGTATAAAGGGGATTCAAATTGGAAAGGAAGAAGTTAAACTTGCATTATTTGCAGATGATATGATAGTGTACATGAGCGACCCCAAAAACTCCTCCAAAGAACTCCTACAACTGATAAACGCCTTTAGTAATGTGGCAGGATACAAGATCAACTCAAAAAAATCAGTCGCCCTCTTATACACAAAGGATCTGGAAGCAGAGAGAGAAATAAGAGAATCATCACCTTTCACGATAGCCACAAACAGCATAAAATATCTTGGGGTAACTCTAACCAAGGAAGTGAAAGATCTATTTGACAAGAACTTTAAGGCATTGAAGAAAGAAATTGAAGAGGATACCAGAAAATGGAAGGATCTCCCTTGCTCTTGGATTGGGAGAATCAACATAGTAAAAATGGCAATTCTACTAAGGGCAATTTATAGATTCAATGCAATCCCCATTAAAATCCCATCAAAATTCTTCACAGATCTTGAAAGGACAATAATCAAGTTTATATGGAGAAACAAAAAACCCAGTATAGCCAAAAAAATCTTATACAATAAAGGAACTTCTGGACGCATTACCATCCCTGACTTCAAACTCTATTACAGAGCTACAGTAATGAAAACAGCGTGGTACTGGCATAAAAACAGAGAAGTCGACCAATGGAATCGTATAGAAGACCCGGATTTTAACCCACAAACCTATGAACAACTGATTTTCGATAAAGGAGCTAAAAGTATACAATGGAAGAAAGAAAGCATCTTCAACAAATGGTGCTGGCACAATTGGATGTCAACCTGTAGAAGAATGAAAATAGACCCATGTCTTCTTTTTCTTTTTTAAAAAGGTTTATTTATTTATTGTATATACAGTGTTCTATCTACCAGAGGAGGGCACCAGATATCATTATAGATGGTTGTAAGCCACCATGTGGTTGCTGGGAATTGAACTCAGCTGGAAAAACAGTCAGTGCTCTTAACCTCTGAACTATTTCTCTAGCTTCAGATTTTATTTTTTATTATTTATTTATTTTTATTCTTTTTTAATTAAAATTTCCACCTGCTCCCCGTTTCCCATTTCCCTCCCCCTCCTCCCACATATTGCCCCCTCCCACCACTCCCCTCCCCCATCCCCACTCCTCTTCTCCTCCCCCCACTCCATTCCCCCTCCCTCTCGATACTAAAGAGCAGTCCAAATTCCCTGCCCTGCGGGAATACCAAGGTCCTCCCACTTCTATCTAGGTCCAGGAAGGTGAGCATCCAAACAGGGTAAGCTCCCACAAAGCCAGTTCATATATTAGGATCGAAACCTAGTGCCATTGTCCTTGGCTTCTCATCAGCCTTCATTGTCCGCCATGTTCAGAGAGTCCAGTTTCAACCCATGCTTATTCAGTCCCAGTCCAGCTGGCCTTGGTGGGCTCCCATTAGATCAGTTCCACTGTCACAGTGGGTGGGTGCACCCCTCGTGGTCCTGACTTCCTTGCTCATGTTCTCCCTCTTTCTGCTCCTCATTTGGACCTTAAGAGCTCAGATCGTTGCTCCAAATTGAGTCTCTGTCTCTATCTCGATCCATCGCCAGATGAAGGTTCTAAGGTGATATGCAAGATATTCATCAGTATAAGATAGGGTCATTTCAGGTTCCCTCTCCTCAGTTGCCCAAGGTACCAGCTGGGGACATCTCCCTGGACACCTGCGAGCCCCTCTCAAGTCTCTTGCCAACCCTAAGATGGCTCCCTTAGTTAGGATATATACTTTTCTGCTCCCGTATCCACCCTTCCTATACCCCAACCATCCCAATCCCCCAACCTCCTCCCATCCTCCCCTTCTCAAGTTTCTCACCCCATTTCCCCTTAGCCCCATGCCACCTCACCCGCAAGTTCCCAGTTTTTGCCCTGCAATCTTGTCTACTTCCCCTATTCAGGCGGATGACTATACAATTTTTGGGGGGTTTCTTTCTTTCTTTTTTTTTTTTTTTTTGAGACAGGGTTTCTCTGAAGTTTTGGAGCCTGTCCTGGAACTAGCTCTTGTAGACCAGGCTGGTCTCAAACTCACAGAGATCCGCCTGCCTCTGCCTCCCGAGTGTTGGGATTAAAGGCCTGCGCCACCAACGCCCGGCTGGGTTCACTTTCTTATTTGGCTTCTCTAGGATGACAAGTTATATGCTCAATGTCCTTTATTTATGGCTAGAAACCAATTATGAGTGAGTACATCCCATGTTCCTCTTTTTGAGTCTGGGAAACCTCACTCAGGATAGTGTTTTCTATTTCCATCCATTTACATGCAAAATTCGAGAAGTCATTGTTTTTTTACCGCTGAGTAGTACTCTAATATGTATATATTCCACACTTTCTTCATCCATTCCTCCATTGAAGGGCATCTAGGTTATTTCCAGGTTCTGGCTATTACAAACAATGCTGCTATGAGCATAGTTGAACAGATGATAGGGCATCTCTTGGGTATATTTCCAAGAGTGGTATTACTGGATCTTGGGGTAGGTTGATCCCAAATTTCCTGAGAAATCGCCACATTGATTTCCAAAGTGGTTGCACAAGTTTGCATTCCCACCAGCAATGGATGAGTGTGCCCCTTTCTCCACAACCTCTCCAGCAAAAGCTATCATTGGTGTTTTTGATTTTAGCCATTCTGACAGGTGTAAGATGGTATCTCAAAGTTGTTTTAATTTGCATTTCCCTTATCGCTAAGGAGGTTGAGCATGATCTTAAGTGTCTTTTGGCCATTTGAATTTCTTCTGTTGAGAATTCTCTGTTCAGTTCAGTGCCCCATTTTTTAATTGGGTTAATTAGCATTTTAAAGTCTAGTTTCTTGAGTTCTTTATATATTTTGGAGATCAGACCTTTGTCTGTTGCAGGGTTGGTGAAGATCTTCTCCCAGTCAGTGGGTTGCCTTTTTGTCTTAGGGACAGTGTCCTTTGCTTTACAGAAGCTTCTCAGTTTCAGGAGGTCCCATTTATTCAATGTTGTCCTTAATGTCTGTGCTGCTGGGGATAAACGTAGGAAGTGATCTCCTGTACCCATATGTTGTAGAGTACTTCCCACTTTTTCTTCTATCAGGTTCAGTGTGTTTGGACTGATATTGAGGTCTTTAATCCATTTGGACTTGAGTTTTGTGCATGGCGATAGATATGGATCTATTTTCATTCTTCTACACGTTGACAACCAGTTCTGCCAGCACCATTTCTTGAAGATGCTCTCTTTCTTCCATTGAATACTTTTAGCTCCTTTATCAAAAATCAGGTGTTCATATGTTTGTGGGTTAAAATCACGGTCTTCTACTCGGTTCCATTGATCGACTTCTCTGTTTTTATGCCAATACCAAGCTGTTTTCAATACTGAAGCTCTGTAATAGAGTTTGAAGTCAGGGATGGTAATGCCTCCAGACGATCCTTTATTATATAAGATTGTTTTGGCTATCCTGGGTTTTTTGTTTTTCCATATAAAGTTGATTAATGTCCTCTCAAGATCTGTGAAGAATTTTAATGGGATTTTAATGGGGATTGCATTGAATCTATAAATTGCCCTTGGTAGAATTGCCATTTTTACTATTTGATCCCCCCAATCCAAGAGCAAGGGAAATCCTTCCATTTTCTGGTATCCTCCTCAATTTCTTTCTTTAAAGACTTAAAGTTCTTGTCAGATAGATCCTTCACTTCCTTGGTTAGGGTTACCCCAAGATATTATATGCTATTTGTGGCTATCGTGAAAGGTAATGCTTCTCTGATTTCCCTCTCTGCTTCCTTATCCTTTGTGTATAGGAGGGCAACTGATTTTTTGGAATTGATCTTGTATCCTGCCACTCTACTAAAGGTGTTTATCAGCTGTAGGAGTTCTTTGCTTGAGTTTTTGGGGTCGCTTATGTACACTATCATATCATCTGCGAATAATGAAAGTTTAACTTCTTCCTTTCCAATTTGAATCCCTTTGATCCCCTTATGTTGTCTTATTGCTATCGCTAGAATTTCAAGCACTATATTAAAGAGGTATGGAGAGAGTGGACAACCTTGTCGTGTTCCTGATTTTAGTGGAATAGCTTTGAGTTTATCTCCATTTAATTTGATGTTAGCTGTCGGCTTGCTATAAATAGCTTTTATTATACTTAGGTACGACCCTTGTATCCCTAATCTCTCTAAGACCTTTATCATCTAGGGATGTTGAATTTTGTCAAATGCTTTTTCAGCATCTAATGAAATGATCATATGGTTTTTTTCTTTCAGTTTATTTATATGATGGATTACATTGATAGATTTTCGTATGTTGAACCAGCCCTGCATCTCTGGGATGAAGCCTACTTGATCATAATGGATAATTTTTCTAATGTGTTCTTGGATTCGGTTTGCCAGTATTTTATTGAGTATTTTTGCGTCGATGTTCATGAGTGAGATTGGCCTGTAGTTCTCTTTCTTGGTTGTATCTTTGTGTGGTTTTGGTATCAGAGTAACTGCAGCTTCATAAAAGGAATTTGGCAATGACTTCTCTGTTTCTATATTGTGAAATACCTTGAGGAGTATAGGTATTAGGTCTTCTTGGAAGTTCTGGTAGAATTCTGCATTGAAGCCGTCTGGACCTGGGCTTTTTTTGGTAGGGAGGTTTTTTATAACAACTTCTAATTCTTTGCGACTAACAGGTCTATTTAGGTTGTTCACCTGGTCCTGGTTTAACTTTGGTATATGGTACTTATCTAAAAAAGTGTCCATTTCTTTTACATTTTCCAATTTTGTGGCATACAGGTTTTTGTAGTAAGATCTAATGATTATCTGAATTTCCTCTGTGTCAGTGGTTATGTCTCCCTTTTCGTTTCTGATCTTGTTAATTTGCGTATTCTCTCTCTGCTGTTTGATTAGTTTGGATAGGGGTTTATCAATCTTATTGATTTTCTCCAAGAACCAGCTTTTTGTTTCATTGATTCTTTGGATTGTTTTCTGTGTTTCTATTTTGTTGATTTCAGCCCTCAGTTTGATTATTTCCAGTCTTCTACTTCTCCTAGGTGAGTCTGCTTCTTTTTTTTCTAGAGCTTTCTGGTGGGCTATTAATTATCCAGTGTGTGCTTTCTCCGTTTTCTTTAAGTGGGCGCTTAATGCTATGAACTTTCCTCTTAGCACTGCTTTCATAGTGTCCCATAGGTTTGAGTATGTTGAGTCTTCGTTTTCATTGAATTCAAGAAAGACTTTAATTTCTTTCTTTATTCCTTCCTTGATCCAGGTGTGGTTCAGTAGTTGACTGTCCAGTTTCCATGAGTTCGTAGGCTTTCTGGAGATAGCATTGTTGTTGAATTCTAACTTTAATCCATGGTGATCTGATAAGACACAGGTGGTTACTGATATTTTTTTGTAACTGTGTAAGTTTGCTTTGTTACTGAGTATGTGGTCTATTTTCGAGAAGGTTCCATGAGCTGCAGAGAAGATGGTATATTCTTTCCTATTTGAGTGGAATGTTCTATAGATGTCTGTTAAGTCCATTTGATTCATTACCTCCCTTAATTCTCTTATTTCTCTGTTAGCTTTCTGTCTGATTGACCTGTCCATTGGTGAGAGAGGAGTGTTGAAATCTCCTACTATTAGTGTGTGTGGATTGATGACTGCCTTGAGTTTTAGTAATGTTTCTTTTACATAAGTGGGTGCTTTTATATTAGGGGCATAGATATTCAGGATTGAGACTTCATCCTGATGAATTGTTCCTGTTATGAGTAAAAAATGTCCCTCTCCATCTCTTCTAATTGATTTTAGTTTGAAGTCAACTTTCTTAGAAATTAGTATGGCCACACCTGCTTGTTTCTTAGGTCCGTTTGCTTGATAAACCTTTTCCCAGCCCTTTACTCTGAGTAGATGTCTGTCTTTGTGGTTGAGGTGTGTTTCTTGTAAACAGCAGAATGTTGGATCCTGTTTTCGTATCCAATCTCTTAGCCTGTGCCTCTTTATAGGTGAGTTGAGTCCATTGATATTAAGTGATATTAATGACCAGTGGTTGTTAACTCTGGACATTTTTCCTTTCTTTATTTCTTTCTTTCTTTGTTTCTTTCTTTCTTTCTTTCTTTCTTTCTTTCTTTCTTTCTTTCGGTAGTAGAGGTTGTGTGTTTCCCTTCTTCAAGTTGTGCTGGTGAAGGGTCATTAGATGTCTGAGTTCTTGTGGGCATTGTTGGACTCCTTGGTTTGTGATTTTCCTTCTATTACTTTCTGTAAGGCTGGATTTGTGGCTACGTATTGTTTAAATTTGTTTTTATCCTGGAAAATTTTGTTTTCTCCATTTATAGTGAACGAAAGCTTGGCTGGGTATAGTAGTCTGGGCTTGCATCCATGGTCTCTTAGTTTCTGCAGTACATCTCTCCAGGACCTTCTGGCTTTCATGGTTTCCATAGAGAAATCAGGTGTAAGTCTGATAAGTTTACCTTTATAGGTAACTTGACCTTTTTCCTTTGTAGCTCTTAGTATTCTTTCTTTATTCTGTATGTTTTGTGTTTTGATTATTATATGACGAGGAGATTTTTTTTTATCCAATGTATTCGGTGTTCTGTATGCTTCTTGGACCTTCAAAGGAATATCTTTCTTAAGGTTAGGAAAGTTTTCTTCTATAATTTTATTAAATGTATTTTCTGGACCATTGAGCTGTACTCTTCTCCTTCTTCTATCCCTATTATTCTTAGGTTTTGTCTTTTTATTGTGTCCTAGATTTCCTGAATGTTTTGTGATGAGAATTTGTTGGTTTTGCTGTTTTCTTTGATCAGTGTGTTTATTTCTCTATGGTCTCTTGAGTGTCTGAGATTCTTTTTTCTATCTCTTGTAATCTGTTGGTAGTACTTGTCTCTGTAGTTCCTGTTCGTTTATCCAAATATTCCATCTCCATCCTTCCCTCGGTTTGTGTTTTCTTTATTACTTCTACTTCATTCTTCAAGTCTTGGACTGTTTCCCTTACCTGTTTGATTGCTTTTTCTTGTTTCTCTTGGTTTTCTTGGGTATCTTTGAGAGATTTATTCATTTCCTCTACCTTTTTGTTTGTAATCTCTAATTGATTATGGCAGTTTTTCACCTCCTGTTTAAGGTTCTCTATTATTTTCATATAATTCACTTTTGAGTCGAATTCTTCTAATTCTTCTGGAATAGGATGTACAATTCTTATTTCGGGATTCCTGGATTCTGGTGATGTCACGTTGCCTTTCAGGTTGTTGGAGGAATTCTTGCATTGGCGCCTGCCCATCTCTTCCTTCAAATGGAGCCAGGAGAGGCCTGGTTTCTTGGTCCAGTCTTTGGTGTGACTAACTCTCTGGGTGTATCTCCTCAGTGTAGGGGCAGGAACTGTTCCCTTCCAGATGGACTCCTCAACACCTGGTAGTCCAATGACCCGCAAGACAGGGCGAATGCGGGGCGGGGGGTGTGTGTGCGTGGGGGGGTAGTTCGGGGTCAAGTAGAACACAGGCGACCCTGCAGCACAAGTTGGAGGTGCCTGCGCTCCCTTTCGGGGGTTCTTGAGGCCTGCCCGGTAGGCAGGCTCTCACCACTCTGAGTGGGTAGCCTTAGTGTAGGAACAGGAAGCTGTTCCTCAGCAAATGACCTTGCAGACAAGGCAGGCTTGGGGGGAGGGCATGTGTAGGAAAGAAAGCCCTGCAGCAGGAGCTGGGGGAAGGGGGTTTGTGCTCTCTTCCGGGACAGTCTGCCCCTGGATAGCACACACTCACCCGTCCAGATGGAACTTCTCAGCACCTACACAGGGACACCTGGTAGCCCAATGAGCCAGGGACCAAGGGACGAAGGAGGCAGGCAGGGTGGGTCCAAGAGAGCACCAGGTTTCATTTCTTAAATATTGAAACATCGCACATTAACAGATAAAAATGATATGCCAATTAAAAATTAACACACTATGAACATAACTAAATCGATTATTAAAAACTGAAGATAATAGTCAAAACTAATCACTTCCTAATCATTTTACAAATTTTTACAAGCTGCATAAGACCATCTCTTGTCTGTTCTATCTGTATGACAAATGACCTGCGTTAATAGTGTGTTGTACATCACTGTTATGTCTCTTCTAACCCAACCCACTTGTTTGTCCTTGTGAGCTATGGATAGTGAAAACACTTTTTGTGTTACAGTGGAATGCTTGTAGTCCCATATTAATGGAGCTACTAACACAGTATTCTATTTGTGATGACAGAGTCACTACATTGTCAATAAAATGTTTTGTCATTGTTAAAGTCATTGGTAGCCACCTGAAAGTGAATATTGTTTAACTTTCAAAATGTTTTCATGTCATAATCTGTGTTGCATAATATTATGTCTAGGTTTAGCTTTCACTCTCTTTTATTGCTACTACATTGTGTTATATCCTTTCTAATACACAATTGTCATAACTTCAAAAGCAAAGTAAAAGTACAACTCAGTATATGAGTTTCCTTTCTTATTTGCTGTGAAAATGTCATTCAGTATTTACTCCTTGTGTGAGTTTGTCTTTTCTAAGATACTTGTTTTCATTTTTTAAGTTTTTGATATTTCTGCAGTATTTTATGCTAGCTCCATTAATATTGGTAATGTATACATTTTCTTATTTATGCATCTGCATATGTATGTATATATGTTCACACATGTCTGTGCTTGTAAGCATGTAGAGATCAGAGGTCACCACTGATGTCCTTTTAGTTGCTCTCCATATTATCTTTCTCACTGAACTCTGAGTCCACTTATTCAGCTAGTCCTGCTGGCTACTGAGCCCCAGTCTTACAAGTGCTGGAATTACAGATGTGTTCCTCTATACTTGTGTCTAAGTGCTGGAAGGGTGGAGTTCAAACTCAGGTCACCTACTGAGCTGCCTCAACAAGTCCTGAGAATAAATATGTTGATTAAAGAGAAGTGTCACAGGAAAATGAAGTAGACATGCTAAGTAGAGCCCGTTAATCTTTAAAAAGAAATAGTTGTGTTTCCATTTTCAAAGGGTCATATATTTCTAATCAATTATTATGTTGTTATCTAATCTCACTTATTTTATTACCAGCCTTTTAAAATTCATAGGTATAATTCTAATCTTTTATCATCATATAATGTCTGGGACTCCATATTGCTTTCTATATAGTCTTTACAGATAGTATTTTTCTCCCATAACTGGATGACTACTTTATAGATTTTTTTTCTTTGTTGCTTATTAACTAAAAGCTGAAAGTGTGTGTCTATATTGCAGAAATTAGGCAAGGAGGATACTCACTCTAAGACTACCTTTCTTCCTATATATAACCATATTAGGCTTTTAATAAAGATTATGGACTAGAATTATCAGTTAACTGTCACAGTTTTCCTTTTTTGCATCAAACCCAAACTATTAAACAGTGTTGCTTTTCAAGTGTATTAATTAGATGTGTTGTATTCTTTGTGTGATGAAGAGAGACAGAGAAGATAGACAAGTTCCAAAAAAAAAAAAAAAAAAAAAAAAAAGGCCGGGCGATGGTGGCGCACGCCTTTAATCCCAGCACTCGGGAGGCAGAGGCAGGCGGATCTCTGTGAGTTCGAGACCAGCCTGGTCTACAGAGCTAGTTCCAGGACAGGCTCCAAAGCCACAGAGAAACCCTGTCTCGAAAAACCAAAAAAAAAAAAAAAAAGATAGACAAGGTAAACATTTGTGTCGCCTTGTTATTGTCCTATAGCCCTTTGAAAATGGAAACATAACTATTTCTTTTTAAAGATTAATGGGCTCTACTTAACATGTCTCCTACCTTGTTTTGGCAAATTTGGCATTTGCCTTCTTTTGTGTCTTGCTTGTCCAGTTTGTACAGTAAACTGTCAGCAGTTGACGCAAGGACAGTTTCTTGCCCAATGATTAACTTTGCCACAATGAAAGCAAACTCCATAGAGAGGGTCTTTGATACCAATTATCCTTTTTCAAAGTAAGTTGGTGCTGTCAGGAGCAGACATGTCTCACTGTAATGAAAAGCCTTATATTATTAAAATATCTTAAATGGCATATTCTATAGATCTCTGAAGTATTTGAAGACCATATATCTAACTAAACTTTATCTGTGAGTGACATTGAAAACATACCTAACACGACTATAAATTTGATCTTTGTACATGAATAACTGCTTTTAATCTGCATTTCTTAATTGTCCTAAATAGTTTCTAATCATGTGTTTTAAGGACTTGAACTTTATATTTTTTAATGAGCTACATAGGTACAATACTTTAAGCAAAAGTGGAAACATATATACAGTATATTTTAACAAAAATAACCTTAAATTTGTATGAATATAAAAAATCCATACCAATGAAAAATATTTGAGACTAGTAGTTGCTTTTTCTTTGGTTTAAAGAAGATTCAATTATCTACTCTTTTATATCCTATCCTTGCTACATGCCTTGTTTTTTCTTTTTAAAACAAAGTCCTGAATCTGATCTCCTTTGCTTAGTTTCCTCCCTGACCATGACCAATAACAACTTACAGTCAACCTCCCTAAATGATGATAAACATCTATAACCCACTGACCAAACAAAACCACCCACTCCACTTCTTGGGAATGTTGGTGTAATGTTTTTAATTACTTCCTTCTGTCTGTGGTGGGGCATCTTTAGAAGACCCTGAAAAAATTTAGATGATGGTAAAATCCTGGGATAGCTAGCTGTTGTCCAGTCTCTTAGTGTGATAGGAAAGTGCAGGACCTATTTGAGGTCCTCCTTGAAGTAGTCTATGAGGCTGGACCATCTTGGCTAACTGCCTTGAAGTTTTCCTGTACTGACTGTTCAAGAGCCTATATTTTTCTGATGTCAAAGTCCATTATTCCACCCAGACAGTTTGTCAGTTAACTATTTTAAGGATAGGGCTGTTAGTACCTCCTAAAGATCAACAGCTATTGTTGCATATGTACAATCTGAATGGTCAGTGAGTGTTCTTGATAATATCTTTCAATATTTCTCTCAAGCATTCTTTATTTAGGGTTTGTTTCTGAGATTGGAAAAATGTTAATCTATTTTTTCAATTACTATAACAGATCATGTTCCCATGAATCCATTGCTATGTTAGCCACCTTTGGCTTTAACTTTCCAATCTGTCTTTCTGACCCTATACTTTCTATTCCCCTTGCACTTTGTTTTTCCTGAGATAAAGTTCCAGTCCCTAGGAACTGGTTATTTGTCTCCTGAAGAGGCCAAACTGGATGCCAAGATTTGGTTGAAATTATTGTTACATCCATGCTTATGTCAACCAAACCTTCAATTGCAATGTCACTTATTCATATTTGTAGCTTTGTTCTTTGATAATTTATAGAAGTTTGCCAAAATACTTGTTTTATGGTCTTTCCAAAAAAATTTGTTTCATCTACCGAAACTGTTCTATTGCCCAGAGAAGTATGGTTTTACAGTAGGCATTAGTTTTTTAAATTTCTCTGTAGATGAATTTCTGATAGGGAATTGTTGAACCAAATTTGATATCAGGGCCTAGGAGAGGCCCCCTAAGTCATTTGCTGATGTCAAAGGGTTACCTTGCATGTCCCTTGTTGATCTGCATTTATTAGTTCTATACCAGCTTTTGCCACATCTTCTACATACGCCAGAAGACTGGAGCGTTCTGTTTGGACTACCTCTAGATAAAACATTATTTCTAGGAATGTATTGCCTATAATCACTTTTCAGATGACCTTGTTTACCACAAGTACTGAAAGAAGTATAGCAGCATCAAGAAGATTCTGAAAGGATAGCATTACACTATCGAAATTTAAAACATGACCAAAAATTGATGGTCTAACAACTATAACCCTAGAACTTAGGAGAATTAGGCAGTATATAATGAGCTCTTGCAAAGGAAAGAAAGAGAGAGAGAGAGAGAGAGAGAGAGAGAGAGAGAGAGAGAGAGAGAAATCCATTTATTCTTTGCCAGTCTATTCCTTCTTTTGTGGCTATGCCTTACCACAGTCCATCCCTGTGTCAAAGGTGATGTGTAGACAAAGTTGCTTGTTGAAATTATTCGTGTTAAGAAATAATAATAACTCAATTATCCATTGATAGGAAGCTGATTAGATGAATTTTGGCATGTTCAGACAATGAAATACTCTGCAGCTATTATAAAAATAAAGATGCAACTGTTTATATAACAAGAGGATAATAATTTTAATTTGTTAATGGGAGAAGAGCAAGCTATGTTATACATGTATGTAATATATATATACCTTTTGTGTAGGACAGGGGAAAGTAAATAGAATGTAATTATTTTATAGAAAAAATATGTGAAGTATTTTTTATGCAGAAACAGTGGCAGGACTCAGAATTTTTGAGTAGTTAGGAGAATTTTTCCAGAGACCGGGGGCAGATGTGTCAAACTAATGATATAGTACACTTTCAGTCATTCCTGTGAAGGACTTGAAAGACCTTTTCATATATTCTGAACAAATGGCATTCATTCATATTTCATATGTATGTTTCCTGTAGATGCCAGAAGAGCAAGCATTCTGTGTCTTGGTGAAAATCATGGATAAGTATGGTTTACGAGATCTATATAAAAACAATTTTGAAGATCTCCATTGCAAATTTTATCAACTTGAGAAACTAATGCAGGTAAGGAAAAGCGGGAAATTCTATCACCCACAGGTTTGTTGTTATCAAAAATCCCTAATATGAGCAATAATTAATTATGAAGCTTTAATGAATACAACTGAAAATGTAAATAGATTTATTTTATTAATGCTTTTGACTTTTCAGACATAAAAGTTACTTTTTCTGAAAAGTCAGTGTTTCTTGTAGGCTTTAAAAGTCAAATAACTATATTTAATAAATGAAAAATTAATGGGGCCTAATGATCATTTAGATACTTTATTTAAACTATCAAGTAGATGTGTTTGGGTCCTTTTTGAAGTAATAATTTTGTACAATAGTGTATGTGTGTGTGTGTCTGCATGTGCATGCATGTGTATATGTGAATGTGTGAGCTATTTAAGAAGAAAATGAACATGATCTTTTCTGTGTTTTTGCTTCTGTTTTTCAGTTATGGAAATGCTTTGTGCTTGGCCTCTCAGGCCTTTGAAAAGCATTTGCATGTTTAATTATTGAAAGAGTAAAGGTAGCCTAAAGGGCTTGTTAGGAGCTAGTTATCTTTATTATACTCTTGCATAATTTTACTTTTTCATTTTTTATATAATCAAGATTGGATTGTTAAAGATATATTTTATTTTTTATTTACATGAATATATATATATATATACACACATGCATACATACATACATATGCAAATGTATTTGGGTGTCCAGAGAGGGCAGCAGATCTCCTGGAGCTAAAGCTGCAGGTAGATGGTAGCTACCTGACTTGAGTGTAGGGACCAAACTCAGGTCTTCTGGAGAATCAGCAAGCGCTCTGAACTGCTGAACCATCTCTCCAACCCACAGATAGGTTTTAATATCTGGTTATGCTTTGTAGTTTTCCAAGTGTTCAAGAATATTTTAAAATCATACTATATACCTTAGATAATGTTGTTTGATTTATAAGGTAAATATATATTTTGTTTCTAGGTAAGTCGGAGGTGAATCCTGTGTCTTACCTTGGAGTCACAATTTTCATTAGAATGCAGGTGTTCTGAGAGAACAAGATTTCCCCAGGAAGCAAGAACACTTGTGTTAGGAAGGATAATCTTTGTTATAAGTCTTTGCTGTCTGCACTCATCTGTCATCTGTTCAATTCCCATCTCCTGTCATCACTTCTGTACACTGACAAACCACAAATCAGTGCTGGAATACAATTCAGATACAACAGAGAACTTGATAGAAATTGCAGTTGTTGAAGAAATAAAGCTTCTTCAGCAATCGTCCTCCTAACTCTTTTATTTTGACTTTTAGGAACAACTGCCAGACCTGTACAACCATTTTTGTGATCTGAACCTAGAAGCTCATATGTACGCATCCCAGTGGTTCCTCACACTTTTTACTGCCAAGTTTCCTCTCTGCATGGTGTTCCACATCATTGACCTACTGCTGTGTGAGGTACAGTGGCCAGCTTTCATACTTTTAGCAAACTAGCAAAGTCTATTTAAAACAAGTTCTTTTTTTCTCATTCTTTTCTTCTTAACCCATACTCACAGACCAAAATTTCATTTGAATTTTTAATAGAGATTATGTAATTTTATTATTTGTTAGTAATAAAAACATTAAGGCTTATGTAATTCCCACAAAATAAAATTAGATGGTTGAATTTGTATAATTATATTCCTAATAAGCCTATATCTGTGAATAATATATCAGCAGTGTAACTTTTAGAAAGGTTAAATAAATGAATTTAGAGCCAGAGGTTTTTACTGTTAATGCACTATTATTACATCAGGGAATATGATTGAGCCCCCCACACACACACACACCCAGTAATTAATTCCTTCATTTGTTAGCTCCCTCTGTGTGTATGGTATTTTTGGTTCCTCCAAGAGAGAAAACTAATAAAAATTTTGGACCATGTAATCTTCCTTCTTTTCCTTTTCTTCTTCACTTTCTCTTTCCTTCTTGCAATAGTAGGGTTCAAACTTTTGGCTTTGTGCAAACAAGTGTTCTGACGCTGAATTACAGTAGGAAGTGTCAGGAATTCATTTTCAAAAATTCCTTTGGTGTTTGTCTTTGTTTACTCTATTCTTTTCAGTTCCCTTAGTTCTCTATATTCGTTTTCTTTGTTTTCTTTCAGAGTGGTGGTGTGAGGGTTGAACCCTGCCTTATTCATGCACATATTCTACCACTGATGTTCAATCCCATACCTACGTTTTCCTTTTAAATAATTTATTACAATACACATCTAATATTGTATTGTCTGTCAAAGTGCCTGACAATTATCTTGAAAGGTAGTTTGATGGGCCAGGCATATGGTGCACACCTTTAATACCAGTACTCAGGAGGCAGAGGCAGTAGAATCTTCATGAGTTACAGGCCAGCCGGAGCTACATAGTGAGATTCTGTCTTAAAAAGAGGGAGGGGTAGCTTGTTTGATGAAAAGAAAAATATATATTTAAATATAAGTATAAATGTACATAAATATAAGACTACATTTTAATCATTTTAGATATTTAAATGTACATAAATGTAAGACTACCCATTTTAATCATTCTAGATATTAGTAATTTGACTTTAAAAATAGTATTTGTATAATCTGTTATTTCTCAGCCTAATGAGAAACATTTTATATGCAAACATTGCTGGACTTTTGTTCTCAAAGGTTCTTGTTATTAGTTGCATAGCATCTGAAATTGGAAAGCATTTTTTAAGCAAGGAATGTTTTGAATAGTTTCTGAGGTATTTTTGATAAGGAAGATCTGAGTGCTTTGCTAAATTCACAGAAAAAGATTTTTACTCTTGATTATGTAACAACTATTAATGCTAATTGATAATATATTCATTGTCCTTTTCATTTTACTTATAAATTGGTCTATAAAATGCCATTTTAAATCCAGGCAGTGGTGGCACATGCCTGTAATCCCAGCATTTGGAAGGCAGAGGAAGACAAATCTTGTGCATTTGAGGCCAGACTGGTCAACAAAGCTTTCCAGGGTAGCCAGGACTGTTAGACAGAGAAAACTTGTCCTGAAAAACAAAGCAATAACAACAAAAATGCCATTTTAAATGTAACCAGTGAGAGAATACAAAGAAGCTAAAACCTTCTTCAGTATATTATGATCGATCACAATATGCACAAAGAAAACTTGGGCATTTATGGCCTTTGCCTGAATGGTTTTGACTCCTTTTTAAACATAGTACTCTTTTAGAAGAAACCAAATTCAGATGTTTGAGTTCTATAATTTTAAAACCAGCTAATATTCAGAATTAATTCTGCTGAGTCTTCATAGGCTCTCCCAGGTTATTCACTGAGTTAAGGATAGTATTTCATGAAATGAGGAAAGTGACTATGATATCTTAATTGTTTTCATATTTTATTCAGTATGAACTTGAAATTACTTACCATCACTTCATACTGTTTTCTTAAAGAGGTTATCTGTGTTCATACTAGATTAGTTTGTGATTTTCATTACAGAGGTTAGTGTGCTTAACTGTTCTTCTGAATGGATTTCTCTATTGCTTTTGGTAGATAGTATTGCTGTAGTGTCATTTGCTGGATAGATGATGTTCTGAAATTGTCTCCTGAGCTATGACGCCTGCACTGTTTGTGGGTCTTCTGGAATCTGGATTCACATTTTTTTTTGTGAAATTTAATTATAAAGACACCTTAATTTCTAATGTTGAATACTAAGAAAATCACTTTATAGTAAAGAAATGCAAACAAAATTTAAAAGCCTTCCTGTCCTTTGTCATTTGTGATCACAGTGGATGATTGCAATTAATAAAACCACCAGATGTTTCATTCTTCTTTTTAATTTATTTATTTGTTGTGTTTGGGGTTTTTGCCTGCACCATATACATGTACATGCCTAGTACTTGTGGAGTCCAAAAGAGGGCATCAGATCCCCAAGGACTGGAGTTACAGGTGATTTTAAACCATCATGTGAGTGCTGGGAATTGAACCTGGGTACTTTGGAAGAGCAGTCAGTCCTCTTAACCACTGAGCCGTCTCTCCAGCCAGATGTTTCATTCTTTCACCTTCAACTTATACTCTAAAGCTGCTTTTTGTTTTTAATTATCATACAAAGTAATTTTTATTATTATATTTTAATTCATTGGTTTTTTAAAAATTCTCCTTTATTTTTCTTTAAAAATTCTTTTTTCCTCTCTCATGGACCCTTTCTTTGTGAGACTGCGTTACCTCACTAAATGTAATAATTACCAGATTTATTAATATTACCAAAAGTTTCATTTTTCCTTATGGCTGAATAAAAGTTCATTGTGTATATGGGATTTTCATTATCCATTCTCCTGTTGGTGGATATCTAGGTGGGATACACTTCATGGTTATTGTGAACAGTGCCTCAAGTGAACATGGATATGCAAGTATCCATGCTACTATTCAGAGTTTTTAGGATGTACCTCATAGTGGTAGAACTGAGTCATAGGAAAGTTTTAGGTTTAGGTGAGTAGGAAGCCTCCTGTCCAGATTTGCTTCTCTGTTGCTATGATAAACACCTTGACCAAAAGCAACTTTTTTACGTGGCTTACACTTCCTGATCACAGTCCATCACTGAGAAAAGTTAGGTCAGGAACTCAAGCAGGAGCAGTGGCAGGAACAGAGGAATACTGACTTGCTCCCCGGGTTTTGCTCAGCTTCCTTTGGCATACAGCCCAGCCCTACTTCCCCAGGGATGGCACTGCCTGCATTAAAACGCGCCAATTGCTGACATTCCCATGACATTTTCATGGAGGCAATTCCTCAGTCGAGGTTTCCATTTGCCAGGGGGCTCTATCAGTATCAGGCTGACCCAGCCAGCACACTTCCAGTGATTTCTGTACTGTCAGCACTACTTTACATTCCCAGCTGTGAATAAGTGTTTTGTTTTTTGTCTCCAGATCCTTGCCGGCATTTATTTTGTTAATGATGGCCATTCTGACTGTAGTGAGGTAGACTCTTAAAGGAGTTTAAATTTGCATTTCTCTGATAGGTAAGGATATTGGATATCCTTTATAACTTTATTGACCATTTGTTTTTTTTTTCTTTTAAGAAGGGTCTCTTCAGTTTATTTGTCCATTTATTGATTATTTATTGATCAGCATCTTTGTTTGGGCTGTGTTTTCACTGTGTTGATATTTCCCTTTCCTATGCAGAAATTTTGATTTAATATAATCCCATATTTAGCATTTCTTATACTGTTAGGATCCTTTTTAGAATGTTCTTGCTTTAGCTGTTTTAGAATGTTTTAGAATGTTACCTTTGTCCTAATTTATTTTCTCATAGCAGGTTTTATTTATTTTTTTTTGTTTTTGTGTTTTATTTATTTTTTTATTAATTAATTTATTTAATTATTAAAGATTTCTGCCTCTTCCCCGCCACCACCTCCCATTCCCTCCCAATCAAGTCTTCCTTCCTCCTCAGCCCAAAGAGCAAGCAGGTTTCTCTGCCCTGTGGGAAGTCCAAGGACCACCCACCTCCATCCAGGTCTATTAAGGTGAGCATCCAAACTACCTGGGCTCCCACAAAGCCATTACGTGCAATAGGATCAAGAACCCATTGCCATTGTTCTTCAGTTCTCAGTAGTCCTCATTGTCCGTTATGTTCAGCGAGACCGGTTTTGTCCCATGCTTTTTCAGACCCCGGCCAGCTGGCCTTGGTGAGTTCCCGATAGAACATCCCCATTGCCTCAGTGTGTGGGTGCACCCCTTGCAGTCCTGAGTTCCTTGCTCGTGCTCACTCTCCTTTTGCTCCTCCTTTGGATCGTGAGACTTCAGTCCAGTGCTCCAGTGTTGGTCTCTGTCTCTGTCTTCTTTCATCGCCTGATGAAGGTTAATATTCAGGGGGATGCTTATATGTTTTTCTTTGGTTTCACCTTCTTATTTAGCTTCTCTAGAATCACGAATTATAGTCTCAATGTCCTTTATTTATGGCTAGAAACCAAATATGAGTGAGTACATCCCATGTTCCTCTTTTTGGGTCTGGCTTACCTCACTCAGGATAGTGTTTTCTATTTCTGTCCATTTGTATGCAAAATTCAAGAAGTCATTGTTTTTTACTGCTGAGTAGTACTCTAATATGTATATATTCCATACTTTCTTCATCCATTCTTCCATTGAAGGACATCTAGGTTGTTTCCAGGTTCTGGCAATTACAAACAATGCTGCTATGAACATAGTTGAGCATATACTTTTGTTGTATGTTTGGGCATCTCTTGGGTATATTCCCAATAGTGGTATTGCTGGGTCGAGAGGTAGGTTGAACCCGACTTTCCTGAGAAACCGCCACACTGCTTTCCAAAGTGGTTGCACAAGTTTGCATTCCCACCAGCAATGGATGAGAGTGCCCCTTTCTCCACAACCTCTCCAGCAGAGGCTATCATTGGTGTTTTTGATTTTAGCTATTCTGACCGGTGTAAGATGGTATCTTAATGTTGTCTTGATTTGCATTTCCCTCATAGCAGGTTTTAAACTAAGGCTTTTGATCCATCTTGGTTTGTTTTTGTGTGTGATATGTAGGCGATACGGTTCTAATTTTATTCTTTTTTTTGTGGCTATCCAGATTACCAGCACTATTTGTTGAATGGTGTACTTTTTCTCTAGTGTATTTTTTAACTCTTTTGTAGATAACATTAGATGGTCAAAAATGTCCATTTATTTATGGATCTTCTCTTCTTTTCTACTGGTCCACACGTTTTTATGCCAGTCCTTTGCTTTCTTTGTCACAGTATTTCTGTGGTATAAATTTGAGGTCAGGTGTTGTTATAGCTCCAACAGTGTTCTTTTTGCTTAGGATTGCATTTGCTATCTGTGTCTTTTGTGTTTACATATGAATTTTAGAATTATCTTTACTAGTTCTGTGAAGAATGTATTTGTGGGATTACATTTGAATCTGTAGATTAATTACTAACACAGCCATATTTACACATTCTGCTAGTCTTGGAGCATGGATGTTCTTTCTGTTCTGTAGTTTCTTCTTCAGTTTCTTTCTCTGGTGTCTTAAAGTTTTCACTTCAGAGATCTTTTACCTCACTGGTTAAGCTTATTTCTGTACCTGCATATAGCTTTTCAAAATGTAGGGTAGGTTATAGTCGTAGCATCATTATTTCTAAGGAAGTAACAGAGTAAAGCAGCTTTTCAAAATAAACTCTGTAAGAAACAGCATTGTAGTGTGCTCAGGATGTTCCTCCTTTCCACTAACTCATCTTTGTCATCTTTGTCAAGGATTATTTGGCAAAGAAGCTTTTGAATAAACTTTGACTTCCTGCCTGTCTGCTTTTTCTCTTTGCCATTTTCCTTCTTCTAGTTAATAAAATATTTATATCAAAAGCTATTCTTTTCTATGTTCTAAATATTCTAGTTGAAGAACTGGTCTTAAATAAACTACATACCAGATCTTTTCCATATCTTTTTATAAAAAAACAATACAGATCTTGATATTTGTCAATTAATATTTGATTGCAAATGAAAGGCTAGGAAATTCTTACAAAAACATTGGTTTTCAAAGTCATTCTAGCTAAAAAAATATTTGTGAGTGAAGAATTTTACTCAAAAATCGTAGTATAAAGTGAAAAAGAAAGATATTGAGTTTGTCTTTATACTTAAGGAGCTGATCATCATGTCATGTATTCCTCTTTTATTCTGAAGTTAGGATTATAAAGCTAATTTAGCACAAGGAATCATTTTGTCAGTACAACTTGAGTTTTTAAAACCTCCCAGTTATTAATAATTGTTATTTACAATACTTAAACCTGACTTTGTGGTGGCCTGTGTAGATTCTCTAATTTGGTTGAAGATGTGTGGCAACAGGGTTTAAATAAATTAAGAGTTCTGAAACATACTTCTTATACTAAAATGAATACCCTATCTCTAAACTTTTAGCCAGCAATTGAAAGGAAAATCATTTTAACTCACTTTATTAATGTATGTTTTTGAGATAGGAAACCTACACATATTATAGTGCAAATATTGTGCTGTTAACCCACCAAGAATATAATGCTGCATGTTTTGAAATAGCTTTTTGTTAGCATGACAAAATGAATGTTAATTAGGAATACTTGTAGATTTTTCACGTAAGGTAGTCAACACAAAACAGCATCTCATCTGCATTTCAGACTTGCTTTAGAACCTTGTCTAAGTGTGTCCTGATATCCAGTATACATTTGTCTTACTTGTTTCTGTACTTTTGGAGTCACACAATAAACTTCCTATATTATTTCTCTTATTCCTATCATGTTTATAAGATTCATCTACATTTTTCCATCTAGATATGGTTTATCTTTCTCATTGTAACTACACTGCCACTTATTCGTTCTTCCGTTCCATTGTTGATAGCCTTAGAATTGTTTCCATATTAAGGGTGTAAAGATTCGCTGTAGGTGATCTGAATCTTCCTTTTGGTGAATAGGCACACACTTCTGTGGATATTTCCCAGAAATAAAATTGCTTGGTTTGAGTGTATGTACACTAAATATGAGTAGATACTGCCAAATGCATTCTAAACCACTGTAGCCATTGCCTCTTTAGCTGTTTCAGTCTAAGTACTCCTTGTAATCAAGGGAAAGAGATTTGTTGTGCTTTTTGTTAGCTAATCCTAGGCCAGGTTATAATTCACAAAAATGCCGCTAAATGAAACTCATTTGGACATCAAAGAGATTAACTTGACTTCTGAAATTCCATAGAGATGGAGTCAGGGCTAGATCTAAAAGCTGAAGCACCTTTCCCCATTGTCTTGAAAACAGATTTTTTTTTTTGCCACACATAATATATCCTGATTAGAGTTTACCCTAAGTCCCTTAGTTCCTCCTCCATTTCCCTCTCATACAGATTGATTCCCTGTTTCTTCTTAGAAAACAAATGGGCTTCTAAGTGATAATAATCAATAAAGGTAAGATAAGATAAAACAAAAACTGACACATCAGAATTTAATAAAATAAACAGAAGGAATATAGCCCAAGAGAGGGCACAAGAAAAAGAGACCCTCATATTCCCACTCTCAGGAATACCATAAAAACACTAAATTGGAAGCCATATACACATAGGACCTGGTGCTGACCTATGCAGGCTCTGTGCATATTGCTTCAGTCTCTCTGAGTTCTTTCTTGCTTTGATCGTGTTAATTTAGAAAGCTTTGTTTCTTGATGTGCTCCATCCTCTCTGGCTCTTATGTTCCTTCCACCTCCTCTTCCTTAGGATTCCCTGATAGAGACTCCCATTTAGCGCTGAGTGTTCCGGGTATTCTCACTTTATGCATAATGTCTGGCTATGGGTCTTTATTTTTGTTCCAATCTGCTGCAGGAGGGAATTCTCTGATGAAGACTGAATAATTCACTGACTAGTAAGTATAACAGAATGTCAGTAGGAGGTATTTTGTTGCTTTTTTTTAGAATAATAGTATTTGTTGCAGTCTACTTCCCACTTTCTCTTCTATCAGGTTCAGTGTGGTCGGATTTATATTGAGGACTTTAATCCATTTGGACTTGAGTTTTGTGCATGGTGATAGATATGGATCTATTTTCATTCTACAGGTTGACATCCAGTTATGCCAGCACCATTTGTTGAAGATGCTTTCTTTCTTCCATTGTATACTTTTAGCTCCTTTGTCGAAAATAAGGTGTTCATAGGTTTGTGGGTTAATATCCGGGTCTTCGATTCGATTCCATTGGTCAACATCTCTGTTTTTATGCCAATACCAAGCTATTTTCATTACTGTAGCTCTGTAATTGAGTTGAAGTCAGGGATGGTAATGCCTCTGAAAGTTCCTTTATTGTATAGGATTGTTTTGGTTATCCTGGGTTTTTTTGTTTTTGCGTATAAAGTTGATTATAGTAGTATTTGGTTTTACCCTAGGTTCCTAGGCTATTCTAGTCTCAGATTATTGGTCACCCAAGCTGTAGTGGTTATGGGTTCCATCTTAAGGAGTGGGCCTTAAGTTAAATCAGATATTGATTGGTTGCTCCCACAAGTGTAGTGCCACAGTTGCCCTATCATATCTTGCAGGCAGGACAGTATTGTAGATCAAAGCATTTGTGACTGGGTTGGTTCTTATGTTTCTTTTTTTATATAAAGCAGCGTAACTTCCTGTACCAAAGATATTAGAACATAGGGGTGAAGGCTCTATGTAGGCATCGGCTCAACTTCTACATGTTCAATGAGTTATATAGGTGTTGTCTTCAGCAATGCGGAGAGTACCCTATAGTCTTGGCAATAGCCTGGGTTATTTGGGGATTCCCATAGGACCCCTTTGGCCAACAGCACTATTAAATGTAAACCAATCCCAGGATTGAATCACTTTTGTCCCTGTATGGCAGAAGTTACCCTGATTGGGAAAATTCTGAAAGAATTCACAGATAGAAGAAGAAACATAGAGACAGTATAAAATTAGCTAATAGTTAATATATTAGACTTAAGATATTGATCCTTTCTGGATACTTTGCTCATGTTAGTTAACCCATATAAACATCTATAGCTTTTGTTATAAAATAAGACTATCTCTCAGGTCAAGTAAGATTGTAACAGAGTACTTAGCTTTAAATATCCCATTTATTATAAACTTCTTTTATACTGTGCTCTGCTCATCTATTTAGCCCCTTTAGTTATTTCTCATTTTAAAATAAGCCAGTCATATTAATCTCACCCCCAAACACACCTACCTGAGATATTTTTTGGTAAAAGCAAAATTTTAGCCAGTGGCCTTAATTGAAGTTTCCTTTTACTGGTTTTTTTTTTCCTGTTAATGATTTAAGTAGTTCTACTTTTCTTTCCTTCACTTTCCCTTCACCTTTCCAAAAGAAGTAAGGAAAACTGCAACATTTTTTCTTAGTCTTGACAAGATAACTGACAGCTGGTGTTTGAAGCTGACTCTTACTGGATAGTTCAATTTTAAAGTATGAAATATATTCAGCTTTATATAGTAACTTGATATTTCAAGAAATTTAAGGAAATATTGACCTTTGAATTAGAGTATGTCTCTAGTGCCTCCTTTATTATAAGAATGATGAGAAAATGACAGTTCTGTATTACCAGATTAATACGACCAAGGGCAATTTCCCTTTCAAGGAAGTTTTCTAACAAGAATTGAATGGATTCCTTATATAACATTGTCCCTTTTTAGCCCCCAACACTCCTACCCCTAAAAAACCTTTTCAGAATAAGATGACCTAAGGACAGTTAAGACTTCTGGAAAGAATACATGTTTCTGAAAACTCTCAAGAGTTGTTGGTATTAGACCGGGTGGTGGTGGCATACACCTTTAACCTCAGAACTCAGGAGGCAGAGGCAGGTGGAGCTTCATGAGTTAGAGGCAAGCCTGGTCTACAAGAGCTAGTTCCAGAACATTTAGGACTGTTACACAGAGAAACCCTGTCTTGAAAAACAAATAATAAAACAAAGCAAAACAAAAAGAGTTGTTGGTATATATGCATAAGAATACAGAAAATAAGTGCTTTGTATAAATCAACAACAACAGTAAAACCTTTATAGGCTTTTTATAGTTTTATTTACCAATGGAAGTTTTGAGAGCCAGAAAAATTTAAATACAGAACTAACATAATTTTACAATGAAAATTATAAAACAAAAACTGCAAAGGTCTCCCATGTTCAAGTGTTAGACAATTTAGTATTATTAAACTCACAGACACAATTCAGCCTTCATCAAAGTATCAAGATTTTCTTACCAAAACTAGAAAAGTAATCTCAAAAGGAAAAAAAAAATGTAAAAAGAACAAAGCTGTAGGTACCACAATACCTGATTTCAAGCTGCTGTAGGAACCATAATAACAGAAACACAGAACCAGATACGTAAACCGATACAAATACAGTATGAAACCCAGAATCCAAGAACTTGCCTTACAACTGCAGCCCCTTAACAAAGGTGCCAAAAACACATTTGAAAAAAGACAGCCTCTTCAGTAAATGGTTCTGAAACCATAGTGTCTTTCCCTGTACAAAACTCAACTCAAAATAGATAAACAGTCATAATATAAGACCTGAAATTATAAGAAGAAAATGTGAGTAAAACATTGAAGATTTTGATTTAGTTAGCAATTGTCTAGATAAGCCCAAGAAACCAAAATTGTTACTATATATCAATCTAAAAATTATTTGTACAGAAAACAGAAGAGACAACCTACAGAGAAGAAGAGAATAGTATATAGGGATAGGAAAAATACTGAATTCATACAGTTCATCTGGAAGTAGATTAATATCCCACTGTTATAAAGAACCCCAAAACTATTTACATGGCAGGGTTTACCATGATGACAAAAATGGTTTTCCCTTGGTAAGGCTTAACTGTTGCACTCTGAATGTGCTGACTTCTGTGATTTCCCCAAATGTAGGAGATGCTGACTGTGTAATTTACAATAGTAGATACCGCGTTTGCATTCTACCCTGAAGTATATGAACAGAAAATCTTAACAATTTACCAAAAAACAAGTTTTCCAATTAGAAGAGACACATGAATTGATAGATCATAAAGGAAGAAATGCAATTGCAGATAAGTATATGGGAAAATGCCTGTGTCTATATCCCTTAGAGTAATGCCAAAAGTGATACTCTCTCACTGTATTTAGAGGGAATATTATAAGAAGCAATGTTAGAGTATGGAGGAAAGGAACTTGTATATATCATTGGTTAGGATGTAATTGTGGTGGTTTGAGCAAGAATACCTCTCATAAGCTTATATATATTTGCATGCTTAGTCCCCAGTTGATGAATTGTTTGTAATGATTAGGAGGTATGGCCTTGGTGGAGGAGGTGTGCTTTGAAGTTCTAACGCCCATTCTAGCCCCAGTTTGTATCTCTCGCTGCCTGCTGCCTATGGATCAGGATGTAAAGCTCTCAGATACTTGCCAAGTGCCATGTCTGTTTGTTTCCCACATGTGTACAAGTTCCTTTCCTCCATACTCTAACATTGCTTCTTATAATATTCCCTCTAAATACAGTGAGAGAGTATCACTTTTAGCATTACTCTAAGGGATAAAGACACAGGCATTTTCCCATATACTTACCTGCAATTGCATTTCTTCCTTTATGATCCATCAATTCATGTGTCTCTTCTAATGATGATAGTGGACTAACTCTTTAAAACTGTAAGCAAGTCCCCCCCAAAATGCTTTCTTTTATGAGTTAGTCAGCAATGGAACAGTCACTAAGACACTATGAAGAAGAGTTTGAAGCTTTTCTAAGAAAAAGTTATCTGATTTGAGAACCATCGAGATCCTTAAATATGGGGAGGAGTTATGTGGTGTACAGTAACAGGATTACAATTATCTAAAAGTAGAGCTTCCACATGGCTCAGCTATTCTCCTTGATATATATTCAATGGAATGAAATCAGCACACTAAAGAGATACTTAATTGTGCATTTTTATTACAGGCATATTTATAGTAGGTAAGATATGAAATCACCTTCACAGCCAAGCACTGGGCTAAGCTCCTGGACCTTAGTTGAAGAGAGATAGGAGGGATCATATGAACAAGGCGGGGTCAAGATGATGATTGGGAAAATGACAGAGACGACTGACTTGAGCTAGTGGTATTCATGGACTCTGGACTGACAACTGAGGATCCTTCATGGGACCTCTGAATCCTGAATGTGGATGACAGTTCTATGACTTGATCTGTTGGAGTGGTCCCTGCAGTGGGACTAGGATTTATCCTGAATGCATGAGCTGGCTTTTTGGAGCTCATCCCAATGGTGGGATACCTTACTCAGCCTTGATACAAGGGGTAGAGGATTGATCCTGTCTCAACTTAGTATACCAGATTTTGATGACTCCCCAACGGAGGCCTTACCTCCTCTGAGGAGTGGATGGGGCAGGGAGGGTGGAAGGATGGGACAAGGGAAAAGAGGGGAACTGAGGCTATTATGTGAAACTAAAAAAAAAAATTAAATAAATAAAAGAAAGATATGGGAAGCCCAACATGCTCATAAAATAAATTGGAAAGTGAAATAGAGTGTACACATAACAAGTTATTGTTCTGCCATAAAAAGTAAAGAAATCCTTCCATTTGCAGCAAAATGGGTGGAACTGGAATTCATCATGTTAACCAAATAGGCCAGACATAGACAAGTACTGTGTGTTCTTTCACATGTGGAAACTTAAAAAAAAAGAGAGAGAGACCTACACATAAAGTAGTAGTTACTAGTGACTGGGAAAGGTACCAGAGTATGTGGGAGGCAGGGATAAAGAAGGGTGAGTAGATATACATTATGTACATATGTGGAAATATCATACTGACTCCCATTAATGTGTACAATTGATGGGTGTTATAAAAATAATTGTAATCCTGTTACTGTACACCACATAACTCCTCCACATATTTAAGGATCTCGATGGTTCTCAAATCAGATAACTTTACTCCTTTCCTCTGCTTTCATTACTTTTGACATTAGAGAGGGGGTCAGGAATTACAAGTCAAAATGGAAGAACGGGTGCCTTAAAGAACATTTATTTAACTAAATTAATATAAATAAATTTAAATCTAAATGCCTGGCACTGTACCATTTGGATGTATAATAGTAAATGATGTCATTCCATTGGCACAGGAGCTGTGCCTGAGTCTACTGCTGTTTCATCCAATAATTGCTAGTCCTCAGTTACTGGCCCTGATTCTCAGACAGTGGCTTGTCTTTTGTGTCCCACTGTATTGCCTCCTGCCACTGCCACCAAATGTTGTTTTTAACTAAATCTCTATCATTCTATTTATCAATGAGACTCAGGCTGGGGTAAAAATCTCCTAGCTCAGAGAAGTTGAGGAGTAACTAGCAGTTGTAAATCATAGATATGGGTTACCGTAGGCCAATTGCCCATCTGTGGTCCAGTACTATGTGTAGGTAATTGAACTGAGCAAGTCACATGGCCTTCAATCCTCCTACCAGGATCTGTATATAAAGGCAAAGTTCGTACTATGTGTAGGTAATTGAACTGAGCAAGTCACATGGCCTTCAATCCTCCTACCACGATCTGTATATAAAGGCAAAGTTCCTGAGAAGAGACATCTTGGATTTGACAGAGGAAACCATTTCTTGTGTTTCTATAGCTCATAAAGTAGAATTCCTAGTGTTGACTACATTAGAAAGTGGCATTTGATAAACTTATTTATTAAATAAAATTCTCTTGTATCCCAAAGACAAATTATATTTTATATAGGGAGTAGAACAATTGCAAAGCAGGATTTAATCTTTACAATTGAAGTTCAAACCTTAAACTGTTTACTTTGTTCTAAATCATTCCATACTTTTTTTTATGTTTATGGTTTTTATTTATTTATTTAAAATTTCCACTTCCTCCCATCCTCCCATTTCCCTCCCACTTCCCCCACTCCCCCTCTCCCTCCCTCTCCAGTCCTAAGAGAAGTCAGGATGCCCTGCCTCGTGGGAAGTTCAAGCCCCCCCCTCCATCCTAGGAAGGTAAGCATCCAAACAGACTAGGCTCCCCAAAAGCCATTATATGCAGTAGAATTAAAACCCAGTGCCATTATCATTGGCTTCTCAGTCTGCCCTCATTGTCAGCAACATTCATAGAGTCCGGTTTGATCACATGCTCGTTCAGACCCAGTTCAGCTGGCCTTGGTGAGCTCCCAATAGATCAGTCCCACCGTCTCAGTGGGTGGACGCACCCCTGACTTCCTTGCTCATGTTCTCCCTCCTTCTGCTCTTCATCTGGGCTTTGGGAGCTCAGTCCAGTGCTCCAATGTGGGTCTCAGTCTCTATCTCTAGCCCTCGCCAGATGAAGGTTCTATGGTGATATGCAAGATATTCATCAATGTGTCTATGGGAGAAGGCTAGTTCAGGCACCTTCTCCTCTGCTGCCCATGGACCTTGTTGGGGACATCTCCTTGGACACCTGGGAACCCCTCTAGAGCCAAGACTCTAGCCAACCCTAAAATTGCTCCCTTAGTTGAGATATCTTCTTCCCTGCTCCCATATCCACTCTTCATCCATCTCAATTATCCCATTCCCCCAAGCTCTCCCCAAACTCCCCCTTCTCCCTTCTCTCTCCCCCTCACCCCTTCCCCCCACCCCACCCCCAAATTTCCAATTTTTGCCTGGCAATCTTGTCTCCTTCCAATATCCAGGAGGATAACTGTATGTTTTTCTTTGGGTTTACCTTCTTATTTAGCTTCTCTAGGATCATGAAATATAGTCTCAATGACCTTTGCTTATGGCTAGAATCCACTTATGAGTGAGTACTTACCGTATTCCTCTTTGGGTCTGGGTTATCTCACTCAGTAAAGTGTTTTCTATTTCCATCCATTTTCATGCAAAATTCAAGATGTCATTGTATTTTACCGCTGAGTAGAACTCTAAAGTGTATATGTGCCACACCTTCTTTATCCATTCCTCTATTGAGTGGCACCTAGGTTGTTTCCAGGTTCTGGCTATTACAAATAGTGCCGCTGTGAACATTGTTGAACAAATGCTTTTGTAGTATGATTTTGCACCTCTTGGGTATATTCCCAAGAGTGGAATTGCTGGATCCTGAGGTATGTTGACTCCCAGTTTCCTGAGAAACTGCCACACTGATTTCCAAAGTGGTTGCACAAGTTTGCATTCCCACCAGCAATGGATGAGTGTGTACCCCTTACTCCACAACCTCTCCAGCATAGGCTATCATTGGTGTTTTTGATTTTAGCCATTCTGACGGGTGTAAGATGGTCTCTCAAAGTTATTTTGATTTGCATTTCCCTGATGGCTAAGGAGGTTGAGCATGACCTTAAGTGTCTTTTGGCCATTTGAATATCTTCTGTTGAGAAATCTCTGTTCAGTTCAGTACCCCATTTTTTTATTGGGCTAATTAGACTTTTAATGTCTAGTTTCTTGAGTTCTTTATATATTTTGGAGATCAGACCTTTGTCTGATGCGGGGTTGGTAAAGATCTTCTCCCATTCAGTAGGTTGCCTTTTTGTCTTAATGACAGTGTCCTTTGCTTTACAGAAGCGTCTCAGTTTCAGGAGGTCCCATTTATTCATTGTTGCTCTTATTGCTGTGCTACTGGGGTTATACGTAGGAAGTGTTCTCCTGTGCCCATGCATTGAAGACTACTTCTCACTTTCTCTTCTATCAGGTTCAGTGTGGTTGGATTTATGTTGAGATCTTTAATCCATTTGGACTTGAGTTTTGTGCATGGTGATAGATATGGATCTATTTTCATTCTTCTACATGTTGATATCCAGTTATGCCAGCACCATTTGTTAAAGATGCTTTCAACACTTTTTTTTAAAGACAACATGCCTGTTTGACCTATATTGCTCATTTTAATGACTACCTGCAAAGCTGTGTGGAGTATTTGAGTATTTCCCATTCTCAGGAAGTTGGGTCATAAAGATACTTTTTAACTAGTTCTTTCTGGACTTCCACTCAGTTATTTTAGTACAATATCCCCTTATTTATAGATTAATCATATTCTCTCATATAGTTGTAACTGAAGGTATATTCTTAAATGAGGCTGTGTGTGAGAGAAGCTACTTGCATTTATTGTTCTGTTTCATACATAACCAAGTTTAGCTGATAAATTTGTGGACTTTTCTTTTTAAGTTCTGAAGAACAACAGTACATTAGCAGGAGGTTTTATTGGAGTGTTTGTGGACGTCACACCCTACTAAAAACTACATACCTTGTTCTAATCCACCCACAGTATTACTTTATACATCTCATATATTTGGCCAATTTAGAAATAGATTTTTGCACTTATAAATTTTTAAAGAAAATCTGATTATTCTTGTCCTTCAGGCCCACAGAAAATAAATATGTTCTTTTTCTTTCTTAAGACAAAAGTAAATAAGTTATTAAAATAAATCATTTACTCCCCTGTTAATGTTGAGATCTTTTCAATTCACTGTTCGATGCTGTCTCCCTGCAGCGCTATTAATCTCCTATCACAGGTGTCTCACTGCTCTGACAGAACTTCACCATGATAAACCACTTTTGGCACTGCATTGTTTGACATTTTAACCAAATGAAGGTTTGTTCTTTTCTGTTGTCCAGGGCTTCTTAATTATAGCTGTGAGTACATACCATTACTAACATGCTGTCAGTTAGTTATCCAGTTGCCTTATACTAAGGTTGCCATTGTACTGGGCAGAAGAGGCATAATAAGACCTTCTGGCCTCCTACTTTTTTAGGTTGTCTCACCAGAGCATTCAAAAGCTCTGATGTTTTAGATGTCCACTTGACATTTTACTCTTGTCCATGTTCTAGTAGTGTAACCCATTTTGCTCTTCATTTGTGAAGACTAATACAGTAAAATTCTTACATAATTGAATAAAACAACTTTTCGTTTTTACATTGCTTCCTTGACCTAAGAACTGAAGTTTGGGATGTACCATAGTCTGGTTGTTGATTCTTAAGATACCTAATTGTTTCTTATGTAAGACACTTAAAGCATTTAGAAGTGCAATTACTTAAAGTATGTCTAGCTGTTCTTCTCTTATCTCAGTGACGTAGGTACATACTACTTTAGACAGGGATTTTGATTTGCTTATTAACAAACACACAAGTTTCTCTTTTGTTCATAAGATTTTTTAATACAAAGAAAAGTAGTGCCTTTTAATGTACAGATCATTTATGAGTGGAGAGGCTAGGGATTGAGCCTCATCTTGAACATGTTAAACAAGCATGCTACCACTGAGCTAAGTTAGGGTGTTACTAACTGACCCAGGCTAGCCTTGGCTCACTTTTTAGCTCAGGTCGGCCTTGAAACAGACTTCTGAGTAATGGGGATTATAGGACTGTGCCACCAGGCCTAGCCTCCTAATCTCTTTTACCCTTCACATCTTCTTAAGACATTGTTTATTAGTCATAACAAAACCCTCTATGAAAAGATGAACAGGAGAGCCCTGATAGTATTTAAAGCTGTAGTTTTTGAGCCCTTTCTTTTCTTACAAAATAGAATCAAAATACATTTTGTCCAACAGTTCTCAACTTGAAAATTAGATAAATTATGATGAACTGAAACTATTATTTATTGAATATATTTAAGTGAACACACTTAAGTTTTCAGGGCTCTGAAAATCAACCCTTAGTACGTCATGCTACTCTGCCTGCTTACCTATCCAGGGATGTGCTAACCCTTGTTCAATATCTTTCCCCACCCTCTCCTAATCGTTGTTTCTTTGTGTTTATGTCTGGAAGTGAATTACACAGAAAGTTTAGAAATGCTGTTTTTGAAATATCTTAATGTCAGATACAGTTCAAGCCTAAAAGTTACAGCATTGTCCCTATTCTTAGTTGATTTGTCATACAATTGAGTCTTTAAAATGGAGAGAATGACTATGTTCTCTGATCTCCACTTACACATTAGGGTCTGCAGGGAACCCCTCTGGGATGGGACTTCTCTACATGTTGCTCTTGGGCAACACTAGACTCTACTCGACAAGTCCTTTCTTGGTACTTGAGGTGCTTCTGTGTAGAATCTTCTTCCTCTTGATAAGCGGGGAGGTGGAGGGGGACACGGGAGGGACACCTGTCCTGATTTATCTCATGTTATAGTTGGAATCTCTCTGCTTTTAACATCTAATTACCTCATTCATTTTTGAGGTCCTTGGTAGCTTATATCTGTATACACTCCTACTGAGAATCAAACGTTCCTTTAGGTAGATCAGGTTTAGTATGAGGACAGTGGAGATGCAGAGCAGTCTCCTGAAACACTCTGCGGGATGTAGTAATAGCAAAAGAAAGAGCCATTCTGAAAGTAACCACAGCCAAAACAGTGGACTGCTGACAGATCCCTCAGGCAGGGGCCCCACCTTCTTCATAGTGACATTGAATCTCTGAAGCTTTCTTCATGCAAGTGTTTAAAGTAACTTTTAATGTCATGTTTAGCATCATTTTTAACTATATATTTTTCTCTAAGATATACAAACCATTTTTAAATATCTTTGATAAAGACAATTCAAAATTTTATCTGAAGTTTACCAATAAACTTGAATTGTATTTTACCTACTTTATTAATTATCTTTAACTTTGTAATTTCCAGTAGATTTAATACCAGATAATACTTTGAACCAACTGGAACGTCACACATTTACTCTAATCTTGTAAGCTGTGGAATTTACCACTTCAGTACACATTCATTAAATATTCTTAATTTCAGGAAGGGTCTTTGAACTTTTTCTTTTTTTTTTTTCTTTTTTTTTCTTTTTTTCTTTTTTTCGGTTTTGGTTTTGGTTTTTCGAGACAGGGTTTCTCTGTGGCTTTGGAGCCTGTCCTGAAACTAGCTCTTGTAGACCAGGCTGGTCTCGAACTCACAGAGATCCGCCTGCCTCTGCCTCCCGAGTGCTGGGATTAAAGGTGTGTGCCACCACCGCCCGGCGAACTTTATCATTTTTATAACAACTTTAGAATAATTGGTACTTGCTTACAACAAAACAAGAAATCAGCACTCTTTTCCATTTTTCTTTAATGGTACTATGCTGATGATTTTAGATCAGACATGACCAATTCAAATACAAAAAAGAGAATAAAATAGGCTAGGTACAGAATAATGCAGAACACCTGAAACTGTAGTTCAAGCTCACATTATTTGGCCAAAGAGAATACATTATCAGTCCAAATTTGACTGAAGCCTGCAGAGTGTGGCCTTTGACTTAGAGAGAAGAAGGACATATAATTTCGTGGAGGGAGATTTGGAAATGATGAGAGTGACTTAATCATGATAAATTGCCATGTTTGTGTTTGGAAGTATTGCAAAAGCCGCATTTCTGATTACAGAAACAAGACTCTGCTGGAAGAGCTTAATTACACTTGAAAGCATCAGATGGCGTTTCTCCAAGCATAGTCCATAGACAATTTTCATCAAAATAATTTGGGGGCAGGGAGCAATCTCAAAACTTACTAGAAAGCTACAAAAACAAAAACTATGAGATACTCAGATGTGGCAGCACATGCCTATAATCCAATACTGGGAACTGAGGCAAGATGACCCACCACTAATTTGAGACTAACTTGGGCTATATAGAAAGATCCTATCTCAGGAACAACAACAACAAAAAAAAAAAAAAAAAAAAAAAAGATAAGGAAAACAATAAGCAACAACATGTGAGCTAATAGATTAGATATATAACTATATATTACTGAATTGAGGAACTAAGATATTATAAATGAACTCAGGTAGTTGAGCGCAGTTGATTTTAAACCAAGGTGCCATGACAATTAAATAATGAAATATTAGTCCCAAAGAAAAATTATTTGATAACTGGATACTGGCATGTAACAGAGTAAAATTACACCTGTACCTCACAGTATATATACAAATGAATTCAAAACAGAGTGAGCAGAGATGTAAATGTAAAAGATAAGTCTATTGTAAATCTTAATAACTATGGGTAAGCTAAAGAATTCCTTTATAAGATATCCATAGTGGCTGGAAAGATGGCCTAGCAGCTAAGAACACTTGTTGCTCTTCCAGAGGACCTGGGTTCAATCCCAGCACCAGCATGACAATTCACAACTGTCTATAACTCCAGTTCCTAGCCATCTGTCACCCTCTTTTGGCCTCTGTGGGCACAAGACAAGCACATGGTGCACAGATATTCATGCAGGCAAAACACCCACACACAATTTTCTTTAAAGATGTCCATCGTGATAGTAAAGGAAAGAAAGAACAAGAAAGCTGGAAATATATAGGGTAGTGGATAGAGGACCTGCCTAGTATGTGTGAGTTCCCTGGGCTCTGAGATTGCTTCCTAGTTTCTCAAGAAACTTGTCTGACGTGAAAGATTCTTTCAAAATGCAGTCCCAGAGTACCTGTTTCATAAAACCCCCATTTGTTCAGTTACTCATATTTGAAAAAATATGAATTGGCATATACTGAACTATTGAACTGAATTTGAATTAATGAGTATGTGCTTTAATATCATTTCTGTCAAATGCAACCACTGCCGAGGATAATTGGGGTCAAATGTTCTGTTCCACACGGGAGTTACTGAGTTATATGGTCTTCTCTGTGGAGGAAAGTGAAGAGCAAGATGGAGATGCAGGTGGAGGAGAGGCAAAAAACTGTACTCCTTTCAATTCTTTGAGTTCATTAGTGTGTCAGGTTCTAAGAATTAAGATAATAGTTGAAGGTAATGAATTCAGAGAAATAGAAATTTTATGGGAATCAGTGTTTCTTTGGTCGCAGCATTTTTAGTGTTGATTCTAGGGTAAAAATCATGCTGTGCTGACTTTTTTGCAAGGCTTCTTTTTGTCAGATGTTACCATGAGCATATCAACAAAGCCAAGTTGACAGAGAACAGACACACATTTTAACAGCAGAACTTCCTCAGCAATTGTATCTGGATCTGATTTGTTTCACACCATTGCAGGACCAATTGTGATTAAAAACAGGCATGAGGATTTAGACAAGTGGAGACCTTTTAGAGTTAGCAGTTTCTAACCCCAGGAAAGGCGAGTCTGCGTTTTCACTTTACAAAATATTTGGGGGCTTATTCAAATGTTTACTTCCATTGAGTTAAAAAAGTTTATAATCTTTAATTGTGTCCTATTAATATTAATTAAAACATCTCCTTTTAAAGTCTATAACTGCTCTTTTTTCAAATTAACACAATTTTTTAAAAACCCCTAATTTCAGATATCTTTCTTTGGGGTAGTTTCCCCTGACCTGACTGGACTTGAACTTGCAGTGGTACTCAAGTTTCTGTGTACCAAGTTGCTAAGATTACAGGAGTGAGCTGGCATACCTTGCCTGCTTCACAAATGCCATCTTAAAAAGAAGTAGGGCCAGTGATGAGATAGCTAAGTTGGTAAAGGCATTTGCTGCCAAGCCTGAAGACCTGAGGTTGATCTTCAGGATCCACATGGTAGGAGAGAATCTATCTACTTAATACAAGTTGTCCTTTGACCTTCTCACATGGCTTGTGGTACCCCTCCCTTCCAAAAACACAAGTGAATTAATGAATGTCAATTTTTTAAAGAGTAATACAGCTTGACACTTAATAAGTTTTGCATGATTGATACCATTCCCACTTACTTTGTATGACTTTCATTCCCTTTTACTTTATTTTCTTTGTTGACAACAAAATAGGTAGCCAAGCTTAAAAGATTTTACACTTAGGTATTTTAGAATAGTTCTGTTAAATATAAATGCACTCATATAATATAGGACAGGTGTTTTGTTCAGTTTGGGTCTGGGATTAGATTACCACTTCTCCCTTTCTTAAAATATACATTTTTAATTAAAATATAACTGTCATTTTTCCTTTTATTTCCCCCTCAAGCCCTCTCAAATTAATGACCTTTCTTTCTTTGATTGTTATTATTACATATATATATATATTTGTATTTGCACAAATATATAAATACAACTTGTTAATTTTTGTTTCTTTATGTGTGTGTGTGTGTGTGTGCACGTGAGTACATAATTTCAGGGTTGACTACTTTGTGAGGGATAACTAATCAGGGGGTTCATCCCTAGGAGAGGCTTCCTCTCTCAGAAGCCTATAGTTCTTTGTCTAGAATGTCTTTTTGATGTTGTCATTGTTCAGGTCACTTCTCCATTTGATATGAGCTTCTGTCCATGCTACTTTTATGTCTAGCGGGATCCACTGTGCCTCACCCCGAAGCACGGGGGTCTGTTTGAATCTTCTTTCTGTCAAATTTTGGGACTTTGGATGGTCTTTCATGTTTTGGGCACAATGGACAAAGCTCAATCCTCAGACAACATTTTTGTGATCTGTTTTAGGCCAGTAACATTACTTAGTGGTGGAGACACAGAATTGATAAACGTTTTTAGAAGGAGTCAACTTAGAGTGACCAGCTACAAATAAATAGATACTACGCTGGACCATAGGAATTTGCATATAGATTCTTGGTTGATTTGGGTGTTTTGAGGAAAGATGTTATGATGTAGCTTAGGCTGCCCTGGGACTTGATATCTAACCCAGCCTGGCCTCAAACTTATGGTTCTCCTCTCCCATTCCTGAATGCTGGATTATGGTTGTATATCATCATGCCTGCCTACAAATTTGCAGTTTTATAAGTATAAAATAATCAAACACTGGCAGTTCCCTCTGATCCTTACTGTGGACTGTATGCTATTGAGTCTCAGTGTTTCTGACTGAGACAGTCACTACATGACACGTGAATGAACTCCTCTCTTTTGTCAATACAATTACTGAGTGTATACAATGTATCTAAAAATAATCGTCCCAAACTTAGAACTGTTCTGAATTGCAAACCAAACTGTTTTTGAAAACCTTCATACTTACATTTGGCTGGCCAGTAGAACCATAGCTGTCTTTGTGTTGTCTTATCACATGTTCATGTGTTCCAGTAAAAGTAGTCTATCCAAAGAGATGTAGCATGTTAGCCTTGACTTCCTCTCTTCACACCTAGCCTTCTCTACCTGAGGAGTTTGAAACCCCAGTTTGGGAACTACAATTACATAAATGGTAAGCCATTGAAAATTTAAATTTTGGCAATCACATGGTAACACTGATAGTTTTATAAAGGTATCTGAGACAGCCAAAGTCACAGTAGTATAGTATCAAATGACCCTGTGTACCTTAAGAACAAATGCTGAAGTGAGCATGTTAGTGCATGCCCATAATCTCAGCACCCAGGCTGAGGCAGGAAGATGGTGAATTTAAGGCTTACTTGAGCTGCACAGCTAGTTCAAGACTGGTCTGGGCTACGTAGTGAGATCCTGTCAAAAACAAAACAATGAAATGCTGAAATGATTTATTCATTGCTTTTATGAATTTACCCTTTATCTTTTGTGTCTTTTAAAAATATACATTTATGTGGACAGAGATTTCTGTCCCACCTGGTCTCACAGTTGTTCAATCCCAAAGAAACACATGGAGGTCTACATTAATTATAAACTGGTTGGCCTATTAGCTTAAGTTTCTTGTTAACTCTTGTATCCTACATTAACTCATAATTCTTGTCTGTGTTAGCCATATGGCTTGGTACCTTTTATCACTGAGGCATTCTCATCTTGTCTCCTCTGTGTCTGGGTGATGACTACAGACTGAGCCTTTCCTCTTTCCAGAATTCTCCTGTTCTGGTCGCCCCCACCTATATTTCCTGCCTGGCTACTGACCAGTCAGCACTTTATTAAACCAGTACAAATGACAAATCTTTACAGGGTACAAGACCATTGTCCCACAGCACATTTACTTTTGAGGAGAGCACATGTGCCAGCGTATATGTGAGAAGGTCAGAGGACTACTTTTGGTAGTCATTTCTCTCCTTCCACTGTGTGGATCTGCTGCTTGAACTCAGGTCATCAGGCAAGTGCCTTTACCTGTGGAGCCATCTCTCCATCAATAGCAGTTATTTCCTTTATCTTCTATATTAAGTGTACATTCAAAGGTATGTTATATAATACTGAATTGTCTAGCAGTAATTTATTTCTGCAGAATTGTGGGGGAAGAAACATATTATGTAATATATGCAGAATTTGCGGGCTAGATTTTCTGGCCAGTTCTCTGAAGTGGTTTCTTAAACTTGGTGAAAATGACTCATAGAAAACATTTTTGTGTATTATATTCATCATGATAACTTGACTTTTGAAGGTTATGTTGCCAAATCTTCATATTAGAATCTTTGAAGGTTTAAGGGCATTAAAAGGAGTGAAAACTGATGACTATTTAATTTGGGACACCAATATGAGACAGACTAAATAAGACTCACAACAGGGAGGAGGACACCAGGGTAGCCCAGAATAGCTTGAAATAAGACTTGGTCTTTGTCTCCAGAAAATACCCAATAGTTCATCAATTCAGCATCTAGGGTACCAGAAATGCTAATTTAAAAAATTTCACCTCATTTATTTATTGAATAATTAAATTAATATTGGATATAATATATGCTGATATTGAGATAATCCTAAGAGATACTGTGGCTAATAGAATAGACAGTATTTTTATATCCATGGTACAAGCTGACTAATAAATATAGACAATAAATGCAAAAACATGTATTATGATATTAAAGAAAGTGCTATGAAGGAAAAGTTCAAATTACCTAAGATTTTTATAATAATGAAACTTATTTTAGCTTAGAAGTTCAAGAATGTTATTTTTACTTAATAATTATACATATTTATGGAGTACAGTCTGCCATTTCAATACATGTATACAATGTATAGTAATCTGGTCAGGGTAATTGATGTATCTTTCACTTCAAACATTTGTTTTTCCTTCCTTCCTTCCTTCCTTCCTTCCTTCCTTCCTTCCTTCCTTCCTTCCTTCCTTCCTTCCTTTTTTCCTTTAGTCCTTACATCTTTCCTTGCAAATGTTCATTGCAATTAGTCATTAATTTGGATCAAGGCCTCTGGCTTCTGTTACACTATCAATACTAGATCCTCATTGGGACTCCTCTTGGATCTCCTGGTTTTGCCCTATGTCGTGGAGATCCTGTAGCTTTGCATCTGCACGAACAGCCCCTCCATGAGCTCCAGCAGTTTATAGATGAAGTGGATATTGGGATCTGGATCTGGGTGGTAGCTAAGTTGGTTAGCCTGTCAGTTCTCCCTCATCCTCATTACCAGTAATTGGAACTGAGATCTGAGAGATGAGTAGCAGAAATTCCACTGATGGGAGGTGGAGGTGCACATAGAAATTCTTGGGTAAAAGTCTCTTAAAGTAGGAACTTTAGAACACAGAGATCAGTAGGCCAGAGGTAAGTCAGAACCAAACTGCAATACTTTGATGGCTTCCCTGAATCTATGGGGTTCATTCCAACTTCATTGAAAATCTTTCAAAATTTCTGTCTCTGTCTCTCTCTCTATCCGTGTTATGCATGTGTGAAGGTATAGGCACATGTAAGGGACATGTGTGGTGGTCAGAACAATTTACAGGAGTCTGTTTTTCCTTCCACTTTCATGTGGGTTCTGAGTATCAAATTCAGATTACGAAGCTTGCATACCAAGCACTTTTACCCACTGAGCCATCTCATTGCCCACCCCCCTCCTCCATGAAAGATCTTAAATGTCCAAGTAATTGCAAGGTGTGGTTTTAATGGTTCTGAGATGAATGTGGCTATAGTGAGTGCAATTAATGGAATAATGAGCCCAGAGAGACACTACTGCTTGGGAAGAGCTGATGGTGGTGGTTAGCTGGATTTGGGCAATTGCAGATGAAAACTTAAAGCTTAAAAAATAGATTTGTAGTTGTGTTTAATGAAGTAAGTTAACTGAGTCTTTAATTGAAAATGAACATGGAAGATAATAAAATGAACATGGTAGTTATATAATGACATACTGTATAGGAATTAGAGTAATGACTGAATGCCTGAAAAAAAAGATAAGAGTTATGACACGTCGTAAACTTGTGAGAGATTAGGGAGCATAGGTGGGGTTGAATGTGAGAAGGGGTGGAAATGATGTAAATACAATACTCGTATATCAAATTCTCAGAATTTTAGATGTTGAAAGAAGAAGAAAAGAGAAGAAGAGAATTACTTTCTGTCTAGGTCTTTGCATGGGTGGATGGATAATCTAGTGTTGCTTGGAAACAGCTTGACGAAGGCTTTCCAGACCCTGGTGACTTTACACTATATATAATGGGGTTCAGTACTAGGGAAAAGGTGAAATAGAGATTGGCATCAGTGTATGAACATGAGGAAGAGCTAGTATATTTCCACCTGGTCATGGTGGTGCACACCTCTAATTCCAGCACCTGGAAGGCAGAGGCAAGATCAGTACTCCAATTCCAGCTTTAGCTACATAACAAGTTTCAGACCAGCCTGGGTTACATGACACCCTTCCTTTGCTGAGTTTACCTAGAAAAGCATACTTGTATAAGACAGTGGTAAATATGTCCCAAAACTCTCCATGTATAACAGCTTGGAATATTGCAGAGAAAATTTTAGTGAGACCTGCTTATTGTTTTCTGAAACACTGTTTCTGTTTTTTATTTCCAACAAGTTTTCCATTTGGGAAGAAGGGTTTAGTAGAGTTTAGAGCTAAAATTCAATAAAGTCAAAATGTATAATTACCCCCATTACTTTTAATTTTCATTTTAACCCCAGATGTTTTAATTTATAACTTTTCTAGAAGTTGAATTTATTATGTCCCTTTGTGTTTTGGAAGGAAGCTGGTTTCAGGGATGAAATAGGCTCTGACAGTGTCTGCTGACTTGCTGGGCCATGCAGAGCAGCTCACACTCTGCAGTGTTTGATTCAGCCTGCTTTTAGGTTCCTGTGATAGTTTAAGGGAGCTTCTGGAATCAAGGAGTTACAGTGAGGTGACAATAAAAACGTATTTCCTCATGAGCTGTAGTGAACAGTATCATGAATTATCTTTGGTGATTGGCATCTTTGTTTGATGGTTGATTTTTTTTATCACATTCCTATTGTTTTATGATTAATTTGTATTTTTGCAGTGATTAAGTTGTTTGAGATTTCTGCTTAAATATTTATTCTTCTATTAATCTTTGCCAGACTGTGTTTTGTTAGGACTTTTTAATACCTCAATTGAAAAGTTTTACTTATAAATGGGTTTTCACTAGGATTTTCCAGTTAAGGGGAAATTATTGGCTGTCTCTTGTCTCCTTATGTAATCTGCTCATCAATGCTGAGTCAAAAGTAACATATGATTTCATTTTTAGAGAATTACCAAGAAGAGAGCTTTTAAATTATCTGTTGTTATTATAAAGCTAGCTCTTTTTTGCACAAGATAAACAAATGAATTTTAATATGACAGTATGTTCACATTGCAGTTTCTAATTGTGTATGAAGATGTGTATTTTTTGAAAACTGAGTCATCTTCTAAAAAATACATACTCTGACTGTTTGGCTTTCATCACATTTCCTCATTTCTCCACTGATGAGTAGTGCCATCTGCTGTTTGTGGAAAGTAGATTTTGAACTACCATAGAGGATAGATATGTGATATCTATGAAAAATGCAAAAATAGATTAAATTGAACAGGCAGAAGTGTGGCTGGCAAGATGGCTCAATAGGTAAAGGTGTCTGCTGTCAAACCTGATGATCTGAGGGAGAACCCAGGGACCCAAATGGTAGAAGAAAGAGAGAACTGACTCACACTGCCTGTCCTGACTACTTCCATGGCCACATGAGCACCTACACACATATGCCCAAAATAAGTAACTTGTTTTGTTTTGTTTTTTGAGACAGGGTTTCTCTGTGTAGCTCTGGGTGTCCTGGAATTTGTTCTGTAGATCAGACTGATCTAGAATTCTTGAAGATCTATTTGCCTCTGCCTTTAGAGTGCCACACCCCCCAGCTTAATTCTTAAAAATTAAAATCAAAGGTAAACCAATTTGAAACATTGTGGGCTGTGTCTTATCTCTATTATATAAAATCATTTTAAAAATCTGATAATATCTTTTACTCCTATTCTGTTATAGTTTTGTTTACTTGCTCATCCTAACTTACTTTTTGGAGTAGGAGTCCTCAGCACAGAGTAAGTAATTAGCCAACACATGTCTGCTGGTGTTTGGTTAACTTATCCTTGGTTTGTTTTGTGACTACAAATGCATTTTTTCTTCAAGTTGCTTCTCAACAGCCACAGCCTCTACAAGTCACCTGGTTTTCAGCTCCTCTTATTCCTTTTGTGTAAGAAAACATGGGTCATAGACTAGAGAGATGGCTGCAGTGAAGAGCCCTGACTGCTCTTCCAGAGGACCTGGGTTCAATACCTAGCTTTCACATTATCCAGCATTCACAAACATCTGTAACTGCCCGCCCAGGAGATTTGATGTCCTTTTTGGTGCACATATGATGTACAGACATACATGCAAGCAAAACAAACATTTACATAAAATAAAATAAATATTTTAAAAAATTAAAGACAACAAGAGCTAGAAAAGCAGGGTCATTACAAGAATCAGATGGGATAATCCTTGTCATATGCCTAAACCAGTCCTCTCCTTTCACAAAACGTTATTTAGCAAAAGTTTGTTTTCTGTGAATATCATTTTTATATTATTTCAAAAACATAATTATTTATGAAACAGATTTTAGTCAAGTGTGGTAGAACACACTTATAGACCCAGTATTTGGGAGGCAGAGGTGGGTGAATCATTCTAAGTGGGCTCAGGCTAGCCAGGTCTATGTTAAATATATATATGAAGGGAGGGAAGGAAATAGAGAATCAGATTTTGCTTATTACAAACTCTCACAACACACACTGCTGCAGCAAGGCTCCTGAGAAAGTGAGCGAGAACAACTAGTCCAGATCTTGACCTTCATGTCGTCCCTGAAACTGCATTCCACACTAACTTCTTGGACTTTACTACCAGCACTGATTTCATTCTCAGCAGTAGCATTTTTCTCTTCATAGCAGTATTAATCTCCAGCAACATTGCTAAAGGATGTTACTAAGAAAATTGCGTGCAAGATCCAATTATTGTTACATAAGCACTGTCAGTTTTGTAACTGACACTGTAACGTTTACTGTATTGTAACTATTAAATACTTTATTGGAAAGAATTACAATTTACTACAGTTATAATTGCCATTTATATTTGTTGCCCAGATTTGGTGTTATAAGAACCATAGCTGGTGTGAAGCTTAAAGCAACAGTAGACATAAAGTTCTTTAGTAGCTGTCTGCACCATTATGCTACAGTCTGTACACTTTCACTACAGAATTACCCCTAATTTAAAAATGTGTTCATTTATTCACTGCCAGAAGATTACAGTGGTTTTGAGGAGAATTCATAGGCTATCAAGAAAACAATTTATAATTAATGTGTATGAAGACAGGTTGAAGGAATTAAGAATATTTAACCTGAACAAGGATATGGTCAAAAACATCATGGATAATGTAAAAAAAAAAAAAAAAGTGACCAGGTGTTCTCCATTTCCTGAAACTAGAAAAAAGGAAATTTACACTCTAGAAAAGGGACAGGAGCAATAGGTGTGAGGCCAGTCCACACAATAAAGCTGGAAAGCACAGAAACTGAGCAGCATTGGGGTGTCTGGCTTTTCTTCTCAAACTCTACTTAGTATCCATATCTATTCCTTCTTGTTGGGATTTGACATCTGAAGGCTCAAATGGATACTTGTCCCCTGATCCTGTCTAGCTTAGGAACAATGAGACATCTGCTGATATCAAACTACAGTGCAAATAGACCATGGAAATCATTTATATTACCAACTAGAAATGAGGAAAAATACCAAGGATTATGTTCATCAGCTTCTATCATTTCCCAGAAGGAAAGACTATAAACTCTTATTGAAGAGGGACACTTAAAAGAAATACCATACTAGCTCAGAATTGAGTATAATAGAGAGTTATTTATTTAGGGGTAGACTTACAGATCACAATCCTCTGCTCAAACAGGAAATTGCAACCAAATCCAGCAGCCAAGAAAGAGGCCGGATGTATGCTTTTCATTGGCAGGTATAAGAGACCAGGCCCAAGTGGGCAGGTAACTTAAAGGCTACTGGCGGTAGGAATTCCTACAGCACCTCCCCCTTTGTTTAAATAAGAAAGTTTTAAGCCAAATACAAAGTTATATACAATAAAAACAAACATCAGGTATAAAAATTAGAATTACAACCAATACAAACAATCTTAAGCAAGAAACATGTAATAAATGTTTCAATAATTATCTTATCCTAATGAGTTTAAGTCTTGTATAATAAATAACTTGGCCAAGTCACAAGAGGAAAGTAACTACAACTATCTAGTTTTCAACCCCATGGAAGACCCGAGAAGGGAAATAATATTACTTGAGTAAGCAGGAAGTGCAATCAAGCAGCTTCCAAAATGTGCAACAAATGACAGAGACAACTGGCTACCTGAGCAATCACCCAAAGTCTCATTTGTAACATTGGAGCAACCAACTTTGGCTAAGGTCTAGAGTAACTGACAGACCATTTTTAGAGGCAGGAAATTTTTCAAAACTGTCTTACCCTGTCTTGGCAAGATTTGACAGTCTTTTTTTCTTGTATCCTGCTTGTCATGTCCAGGACTTCATGCATTTTGTCAGTGGTCGATACATGGCCAATTCCTTGTCCAAAGGCCAGTTTTGCCAAGAAGAAAACAAGCTCCAAGTGGAGTGTCTTCAGTGTTCAACATTCTCTCAGGAATAGATCAGTGCTGCCAGGATCAATTGTGTCAGTGTCAGCAGAACCATAAGTTATTTAAATGCCATATTCTACAGCTCTTTGAAGTGGTTGAAGACTACTTATTCATGCAGAATACAGTCTTCATGTATCTAAAGAACCTGATTAGTCTAACTATAAGTATGACAAACATAAATGACTATTGATCTATAATTCTTAATACCTGTATAACTTAAAGACTAAGACTTAATATTAGAATATTGTACAATAAAAAACAGTGCAACAAATGAGCACAATGACCTCAAAATGTATACGTATCTTAATCAGAGCTAGAAATGTATGTTGCAATATGATAAATATATCCTAAAATTGTATCAATATACAAAATGTCTTAAGCAGAAGTAGAAGCATGCATGCATACAATATGACAAAATAATTTTGCCTAGGTATACAAATATTGTGAACAAAAATAGGAATATATTCAATATAACTTAACTTGTATCAATATACAAGAATCTATACCAATGTAAATTATCTATAAATAATAGCTCACAAGTATTCACTCTATTACTCACTATTATTATTAGTGTAAGTAAGCTAACACTAATCTATTATCCCATCCAATTTCCTCTTTTTTTTTCAAAGAGATTCCTGATCCTACATAATTTCCTCCCCCAACCCCAACCCTATACCAATTATAATCAGCCCCTAAATGATGTTCTTAATCTTGAGGACAAACTTTGTTGGGAGAGGGGACTTCGTCTTCTAGAATTACTTCCAGCTGTCATGGGGGCGATGTTCTTTCTATGGGATCCTGTAAAAGTAAAATGATGATTAAGTTCCAAGATTACTGTCTGGTATAATTGCAAATAGTCTCTAAGTATTCGGTAAGGTTTTTCTGAGGTTCCTATTTGGAGTTCTAGCCAGAATGTTGTAAAAAAGTGCACCATTCCAGCTAACCAAGTTGGAACCATCTTGAGCAGCTGGTACCCAAAACAGGTCTTATCAGGTCTTATCATGCACTATCAGCATCATGATGTCATATCAACCAGGTGGAGTTGTTGTGGGCCCCATCCTCTTCCTGGAAACTTCAAAAATACCTGCAGGAAAATTTATTGTTCATTGTGGAAAACTTAAACATTATTTATATAGACATATACAGTCATATATATTCAACGAAAGGTATGATAGAGACAAAAAAAGGTATGAAGAGAAGTGAATTTTTTCTAAATAGTTCTTCTTTCTGTCCCATACTAGATAGCTCTTGACATGAGACAGAAACTCTGAATTTTTCTTTTAACAACATGCTTAGATTTAGAGAAGGACAGAGCCATTGTCCAACTCCAAAGCCAGCTCTACATATTCATAGATTTAAATGTATGTTTTTTTATCACCTGCCCTTACAAGTCATATTCCTTTTTTTTATGTTCCTTATTGGATAGTTATTTTTCCTTCTTTCAGCATTCAAACATTCAGGGTGTCTTGAATTTTTGATGTTGTGTATTTTCCTGTAAAGACAAGAGCAGAAACCTGCCCCAATCCTAAATGGTTTCCTTAGCACATGTATGATTGTTGCCATTGTGGATGAGCTGTCATTTCTCAAGACATTGCTCTTTTTCAAAGTGAATCTTTATTAATTTTGATGGTATCCATAGTTTTTCTTCTCCTGTGGAAACAAAAGCAAAACCCCTTCCCCAATGTAGCCCATCTCTTGACTTCCATTGTGCGGTCAACACATCCTTGAAATACACCAACTGATTTAATTCAGAAGACTTTTCTATTAATTAATGTCTCTGCTGCTGTTCCCCTTTTCTCATTAATGTTAAGAAAATTCAAGGTTAATAAAGCATTATGTAGTCTATTTTGGGGGATATTTTCCATCCCATTCTGTTTGTTTAACATACCCTTTATAGTTTGATTTGATCTTTCTACAACTGCCTGACCTGTAGGAGTGTGTGGTATACCAGTAATATGCTTCATATTATAATAAGCAAAAAACTGTTTCATTTTCTTAGAGACATATGCTGGACCATTATCTGTCTTTATTTGTGCAGGTATACCCATGATGGCCAAAACTTCTTATAAATGTGTGATTACTGAATCATCCTTTCTGAGCTTAAAGCAGCTTCCCACTCAAAACCTGAATAGCCTTTCCTGATTTATTTGCATCAGTATAGAATGTATGGTTCCAGTTATTGGTGTGTCCCGTACAATGTGGGGAAGGATCCAAGTAGTTCTCTTTATAAGGTTAATTCTATCACTTTTGGGATAATTGCTACTAATCTCTCCTAAAAAACTATCACAAGCTCTTTGCCAAGGTGCATTATCTTCCCATAACTTTTTTATTTCATCAGAAGTAAAAGGCACTTTAATCTCTTCTGGGTCTATACCTGATAGTTGATAAAGTCTCAATTTTTCTTTTATAAAAAAGTTACTAAATGTTTTAGAGACTTATTCCACATAAGTTTTTAATTTTTTACTTGGTTTATGTGGGAAAAATATCCATTCTAAGATAATATCTTCCCTTTGCATTAAAATTCCTATGGGGAAAATTTTAGAGGGCAATATGACTAGAATGCAATTAAAATTTGGCACATATATGTGCCTCCTGTAATTTTTTCTTCAACAACAATCAATTCCTTTTCTGCTTCAGCTGTTAATTCTCTGGGGCTATTTAAGTTTTTGTCACCATCTAAGTTTTTGTTTAAATGAACTATTAGATCAGGTGTTATCCCAACAGCTGGTTGTAGACTGGAAATGTTTCCTAATAGTCTTTGAAAGTCATTCAGAGTTTGCAATCATTCTCTCCTAATCTGGGCCTTTTGTGTTCTAATTTTCTGTAAGTCTATTTTATAACCTAAGTGATTGACATAATTTCCTCTCTGTATTTTTTTCATGAGCAATTTGTAATCCCCATTTTGGTAAAACTTCTTTTCTTTATTTTATTCTTTTTAAATTAAAATTTCCACCTCCTCCCCGTTTCCCATTTCCCTACCCCTCCTCCCACACATCGCCCCCCCACTCCCCTCTCCCTCTCCCCACTCCTCTCCCCCTTCCCCCACCCTTCTCCCCCTCCCCCCACTCCATTCCCCCTCCATCTAGGTACTGAAGAGCAGTCCAAATTCCCTGCCCTGCGGGAAGTCCAAGGTCCTCCCACTTCTATCTAGGTCCAGGAAGGTGAGCATCTAGACAGGCTAGGCTCCCACAAAGCCAGTTCATGTATTAGGATCGAAACCTAGTGCCATTGTCCTTGGCTTCTCATCAGCCTTCATTGTCCGCCATGTTCAGAGAGTCCGGTTTCATCCCATGCTTATTCAGTCCCAGTCCAGCTGGCCTTGGTGAGCTCCCAATAGATCAGTTCCACTGTCACAGTGGGTGAGTGCACCCCTCGTGGTCCTGATTTCCTTGCTCATGTTCTCCCTCCTTCTGCTCCTCATTTGGACCTTAAGAGCTCAGACCGTTGCTCCAAATTGGGTCTCTGTCTCTATCTCGATCCATCGCCAGATGAAGGTTCTAAGGTGATATGCAAGATATTCATCAGTATGGCTATAGGATAGGGTCATTTCAGGTTCCCTCTCCTCAGTTGCCCAAGGTACCAGCTGGGGACATCTCCCTGGACACTTGCGAGCCCCTCTCGAGTCAAGTCTCTTGCCAACCCTAAGATGGCTCCCTTAATTAGGATATATATTTCTCTGCTCCTGTATCCACCCTTCCTATATCCCAACCATCCTACTCCCCCAAGCTCCCCCTATCCTCCCCTTCTCACGTTTCTCACCCCATTTCCCCATAGTCCCATGCCACCTCACCCGCAAGTTCCCTGCTTTTGCCCGGCAATCTTGTCTACTTCCCCTATCCAGGCGGTTGACTATACATTTTTCTTTGGGTTCACCTTCTTATTTAGCTTCTCTAGGATCACAAATTATATGCTCAATGTCCTATCCTGAGTGCGGTATCCTAGACCCAAAAGGATGAACATGGGATATACTCACTCATAATTGGTTCCTAGCCATAAATAATGGTAAAACTTTCTTTACTTCTTCAAACATTCTTTCTCAAGTATCTGCATTTGAATCAGATAATAAAAGGTCATTCATCCATGCAATGGTAAATTATAGACTTGGGAAATTGCTTATATATTATTTCCAATGGCTGACTTACAAAGTATTGGCACAGAGTGGGGCTATTGAGCATTCCCTGTGGGTGGATGGTTTTTTGATATCTCCTAGTAGGCTGAGAATTATTAATAAGTAAGCACTGTGAAGGCATATTTTTCTCTGTCCTTTTCTTGTAAATGTATAGTGAAGAAACAATCTTTCAAATCAATAACTATAAGAGGCCATCCTTTCGATAATAAAGAAGGTAAAGGAATTCCAGATTGTAGAGGGCTTGAATTACCTTACTGACAGCTCTTAGATCTGTCACCATTCTCCATTTACCAGATTTCTTTTTAACAACAAATACAGGAGAATTCCAAGGGCTGGTTGATTCTTCAATATGGTGAGCATCTAGTTGCTCCTGTACCAGCTGTTCTAAAGCCTGCTGTTTATCTTCTGTTAATGGCCACTGTTTAACCCATATTGGTTTCTCAGTTAACCATTTTAAAGGTAGAGCCATTGATACCTCTAAATGTTTGCTAGTTTCTTTGTGTTCTTGTACAGCCTGAATGGCTGGTGACCTTTGTGTATAGTACCTTATAATATCCTTTCCAGAATTATGAGTTTCTGGGCATGCAGGAATGTTAATCTGGGTATTCAGAAATTACCGCAGCAGGTCACAACCCCATAAATTCACTGCAATATTTGCCACATATGGCCTCAGCTTTCCTCTCTGTTCTTCTGACCCTATGCAGTCAACCCATCTCATGCTTTGTTTTACTGGAGATAGAGTTTCGATTCCTAGTAACTGAACATCTGCCTCTTGAAGAGACCAATGGAGTAATGATACTCACATCCACACCTGTGTCAATCAAACCCACAATTACAATGCCATTTATATGCCCCCTTAGCTTTGCTCTTTGATCATTTATAGAAGGTTGCCAGAATATACATTTCCTATTTCTTTTGGATTTTTAAATTTATCTTCCATGTTTATTCCATCATATAGAACAGTATGATTTTTTACAGGAGGCTCTAGATTTTTTAATTTTCCCAGTGAGACATGTCTTCCACAGTGACTGGGGATGACTGTACTACTTTTGACTTGGGGGCCTGCAAGAGGTCCACCCAAGGAGTTTCCCAATGGTATTGGGTGCTTTGTCTGTCTTTTGTTGATCTGCATTCATTGGTCCAATGTCGGCCTTTGCCACACCTCCTACATATATCTGAAGGCTGAGTCCTCCTATTCTTCTCTCCTCTTCCAGAGGAGACATTATTCCTAGGAATTCCTTGTCTAAAATCCCTTCTCAGATGCCCTATTCTAACACAATTAAAACATTTGGCATTTTGATGTCTCCTCATTCCTTTGGGAATTGCTTCTCCTACCCAAGATTCAGTATTATAGTCAAATGTCTCAATGTTCATTGTATGCAGGATCCATTCATGCATTGGTGCTGATCTAACTTTTAAAGGCCCAAGTATCTTGATTTCAAGTAACTTGAATTCTAAGTTGGCATTTTCCAAAGCCAGAGATTCAATAAGTACTCGTCTAGCAACTGGGTCTGTTACTCCTATTTGTACTGTCTTAGTTAATCTTTGTAAAAGTCACTAAAGGGTTCTCTCTGACCCTGTTTAACCCTGGTATAAGATTCAATTCTTTTTCCTATTCTTGTTCTGTCCCAAACATTTAAAGCTGCTGTGTAGTGTAGGGACAATTTGTTCATCATAAATATCTTGAGTCTGTGGGTCACCATAAGTGCTCTCACCAAGAATTTGATCTCAAGTCCTTTTACTTTTCCCTGTTGTTCTAAAACTTTTACCTCTTCCCTGAAATAACATTTAAACATCAGTTGAGTCCTGTCATCCAGGACTGCTGAAACCAGTCATGTGGTGTTGCCTTAATGCTAGAAGCCCATGTCTTTATCATCTCCCTAACAAATAAATGCAGTCTACAAGTCATAAGTTATGACAGCTTGCTTAATTTCTTTTAGATCATTCATTCCTATAGTTATCCATCTACCATCTTTGGGGCCTTTAGAACTTAATGCTTTGTCAGAGTAGATTTCAGGGTAGGAAGCTAAAACCCTGGGTAAGTCATCTCTGACAGCTACTGGCGATGCTGAATCCTGTCCTTGTACCTTCTTTCTCTGCTCATCAGCTCCAGTAATTTCCTCAATCATTTCAAATCTTTTTACTATTGTCTTTTGTAAAGCCTGAATCTCCTGTCCTGTATATATTTCTAGTGATTTCATTGAGGTACCTTGCTTCCGGTCCTTATTCTGCATGTGTGATTCCAAGGTCTGAAGTTTTTTCTTTAAAGATAACATCTCATCTTTGGACATTATTTGGATAGCGTGGAGATTGCCTTCCTGGAGAGATACTCTATCTGCTAACCTATCATAACTTTTTAACAGATTTTGATTGTCAAATTAAACAATATGAATTCTTTCATTTAATTTATCAGTATCCTTTGACATGGATTCAATTTTGTCTGTCAAATTATTGTTATCCTTTTCAATAGTATTAATTTTTTCAGGTAACTTTTGATTTTCAATGGTATTAATCCTGTCAGCTAGCTGTTCATTATTAGTCTGTAAAGACTGTATCATTTCTAAAAGTGCCTCATTTTTGGCTCTGTTATCAAACCATTTTCTTAAGGATATAATATGAAAAAAACTGAGTCCCAATATCTAATAAATGGATGTGTCACAATAACCATATAAGCCTTGCAGAATACAATCCATAGTATTAGCAAAAAAGTTACTAAACGTTTCAGTGGTAATGTTGTCTGTCATTATATAACTTTCAGGTTTGTTGATTTATTAATTAATAAGATATTTACTTGGTATGAGGTCCGGTAAATTGTTTTAGGTATAATAATCTTTATTGTCAAACAGGTGCCGTGGTTGCAGAGTCACAATTAGAGGTGCAACCTGGTGCCACTAACAGTCCTGAGCCTTTTTGGCTTTCTTGCCTTGGTGCTGGTTAAATACTGAGAAGTATGCTTTGCTTGACAAATTAAAAGCAATTAAATCAATTCCGTACACAAAGCAAAAAGCCCAGAACTTATGGGTAGGGAACACAAACTGGAAACTGTGCAAGTCACCATGCAGCAGGGAACCATGGCAGGGTATGCAACAGTGGCAGCGGGGGCAGTGCTTGGGGGGAGGGTGTGCGCACACTTGAGAAATTTCCAAGTCACCACACTCAGTTAGCTCCACTGTGGCAGTGATTCTACCAAAAAAAAAAAAAAAAAAAGCAAACCAAGCATGTAGGGGTGGGAATCTTTATGGGTTGTGGACCTAAGCCTTTAAGCCCATTCCACCTGGTAGGTGTGGTGTCTGGCTCCACATGGGCGCCAGATGAAGAAGGACGCTTAAAAGAAATCCCACACTAGCTCAGAATTGAGTATAATAGAGGATTATTTATTTAGGGGTAGACTCACAGATCACAATACTCTGCTCCAACAGGGAACAGCAATCAAATTCAGCAGCCAGGAAAGAGGCTGGACTCTTGCTTTTCATTGGCATATATAGTATAAGAGGCCCCACCCAAGTGGACAGGTAACTTAAAGGCTAATGGTGGTAGGAATTCCTACAACATCTTATTTCTATCCATTTTTAAAAATGTTTTGTTCTTTGACCTGTTTCTTCTAAGGTGATAGCTACCTCCAATTGTCTAGTGACCCAAGCTTGTTTGTTTTGGAAACAGGGTCTCATGTAGCCCAGACTGGCACCAAAGCCACTACATAGCTGAGAATGGCTGATATTTTGCCCCTCCTGCTCCACATCCTAAGTGTCAAGAATACATGTCTCACTGTGCCTGGTGAGTGATAGTGGGGATTGAACCCAGGCCTTATGCATGCTAGGCAAACACTTTACAAACTAAATGAGCTACTCCCTCAGGTGTTCTTTTAAGGCTAAGTTACTGAGTGTCAAGATTGTATTGACTAGCTTGGAAAAGGGAATAAGTGTCTCAAAAAGTTAAAGCAGAAATGTACAGATCAACTTTCATCAAAATGCATTCCATAGATTCTTGTGGTTCTTGGATAGCTGGAATTCCAAATGAAAATTCTGTGTTCACCTTTAGGAACTTTGATACAAGGATTGCTAAGATGTGTGGTGCTTACCCGTGTGTCAGACAGTGTTCTACAGTCTTCGCATGTAGTTAACTATGTAGTCCTCACAATGGCCATATTAGAAAGGTGCAGCTTGTGAGGAACCTGAAGTGTGTAGAGTTTAAGTCCTATAATTAGAAGAAGATGAAAAATTGATTTAGAAGTAAGAAGTCAGGTTCCTAAGCCTACCTCATAACTACCTCTTCTTTTCCAAAAGAGATAAAGAGAGGAAGTAAATAAGATTTAATTCCAAAGGAAAGATCTGTGGCATTGCCCAGTTAGCTCTAGATCAAATATAAATTGGGACCAAGATAAGGAACATTGTAAGGACACAGGAAGCCAGTGATCAGTGGGGCATCTTCCTCCACAGCCTGGTCCCTTTTGTGCAGTGTGTGTTACAGCCTCCCTGACGGCAAGAATATGCAGGCTGCCCCTTCCCTGTTCTTACCAGTGCTGCTCTCACTTTACACTACTTCCTCCTTGCACTGTATATCTTTGTGTTTAGTCTTTAAACCTTGTTCAAGCTACTACTGATTTGTAAGTACCAGACTCCCCACCCCATGTGTGTGTGTGAAACTTTTGCAAGTCTCCCTAAGGACTGACTGATATTTCTAACTTGAGCTTTCCCTGCGACACTTTCCTTTACCTCTGTCACCATCTTTCTTATGTTTTCATTCATTCTTTTGAATGTAAACTTTACATCCACAGTGAAATCAGTCAACCTTAGCTTCTGATGTAATGAAACTTTTAAAATATAAGTTAAAAGCAAAAACAATAAAGGACTTTGAGTAGAGAAATTTATCTGATCTTCCCTCCCCTCCTCTTTTTCTCTTGTCCCTGTTTTTCTCCTTTATTCTCATCTTTATTCTCATCAACCCAGAACTTTGGAGTTCAAGCAACCTTTCTTTCTCAACCAGGCCACCTTAGTAGCTGGAACTACAGGGGCATGCCACTGCGTAAAGATTTTTTTAAGGCTACCCAGACTTTAGTGTAGGGTTTCAAGAACAGAAACAAGGAAGCTAGTGGGTCTTTTGTATAAACCAAGTTGAAGAAGTGATGGTGGGAGCTGGAGAGATGGATCAGTGGGTATGAGTTCTTCCTGCTCAAGTGGGAGCACCTAATTTTTGATCCCAGAATTCATGTTAAAAGCTGTCCGTCTAAACAGAACTCTCAACAGAGGAATCTAAAATGGCTGAAAGACACTTAAGGAAGTGTTCAACATCCTTAGCCATCAGAAAAATGCAAATCAAAACAACTCTGAGATTTTTTTTCTTACACCTATAAGAATGTCTAAGATCAAAAACACTGATGACAACTTATTCTGGAGAGGATTGGGATAAAGGAACACTCCTGCATTGCTGGTGAGAGCAAAGTGGTACAGCCCCTTTGGATATCAGTATGGCTATTTCTCATAAAATTATGAAACAATCTTCCTCAAGAACCAGCAATACCACTTTTGGGTACATATCCAAAGGATGATCAATCATACCACAAAGACATGTGCTCAACTATGTTCAAAGCAGCATTATTTGTCATAGCCAGAACCTGAAAACAACCTAGATGTCCCTTGACCGAAGAATGGATAAGGAAAATGTGGTACATTTACACAGTGGAGTACTACACAGCAGAAAAAAATAACGACATCTTGAAATTTGTGGGCAATTGGATGGATCTAGAAAACATCATATTGAGTGAAGTAATCGAGACCCAGAAAGATAAATATAATATCTACTCACTCATTAGTGGCTTTTAGACATAAAGCAAAGAAAAATCAGCCTAAAGTTCACATTCTCAAAGAACCCAGACAACAATGAGGACCTTAAGAGAGAAATATATGGATCTAATCTACATGGGAAGTAGAAAAAGACAAGATCTCCTGAGTAAATTGGGATCATGGGCACCATGGGAGAGGGTAGACTGTGAGGGGAGAGGCAGGGAGAGGAGCAGAGAAAAAATATATAACTCAATAAAGACAGAAAAGAAAAAAAAAACTTGCCCATGACTGTTTGCATCTAACTCTGGCACTGTGGGGAGCTGAGATAGGAGGATTACTAGGCTTGCTGGCCACAGCCCAGGTCTGAGTTCAATAAGAAAACAGTCTCAAAGGAATAAATGCAGAGTGCTACAGAGCAGGACACCCAGTATCCCTCTCTGACTAATGCACATACATTAATAGCCATAGGCACCTATGTACACGTGTACAGTCACCTCAAACACAGGCACACATGATTATGTCTTGCATATATTGGGTAATTAAAGAGATAAGTAGTTGAATATGTAATATATTCTTTCAGATAAATAGAGCTCCCAAGATTTATTGATGAATGAGTATGGATTGTGAATGATAATCTTTTTAGTAGAACATCTAGAATAATAGACATGTATGTTATAGGAATGTGAGAAAGATTGTAGAAAAATATATTTATGCTAGAAATAAAGAATGTAGAATTATAAATGTCTCAGATTTCTATTAAAATGACAGGAAGGGATATTTAGTCTGATCTCTACTGTTTGTAACTTTTTTCTTTAAGTTTTCTTAATTCAAAAATGCAGAAATGAGGCTTATCAAATGGGGTTTATCTCAATACCAGAGTGGCTATCTGGCATGCAAAAGGCCCTGAGTCCAATCTTCAGTGGTGCAGGTGTGCATGCACACGTGCACACATGGACACACTCATAGACACACACACAAAACAAGTGGATCCTGAAGCTCATTTTACATTGTTAGAATCTACAGAGTAGGGTAGATGAACTAAAATATATGATAGGTGGTCACACTCATATTGGACTTCCTTAATCAGAATATTTCTGATTGAAATCCAAGAATGGAACATTTAACAAATCCTCTCACCGTTCTTCACCAACATTTCTCGTTTATCTACTTAGCAATCCTATGTACAGAGAAGATGAGACACTTACTACCAAGCTAATTAGAAGAAGAATTGGAAACCATAACAGGTGCTTTCTAAAGCTTTTGGCTTAAAATGTTATATTAATGAATTGCTACATTTAACTGCCAGACTGCTTAATATTAGGCCTAATTTACTATATTTAGATGGAGGTGGATTTAACAGGACTTCTAGTGCCTTTCTCTGAATTACTGATATTTTTCCAGCAACTAGGACATTCCTGCTTCTATGGTATCCTTTACTAATTAGGTCTTTGCTTTGTTATATAGCGTTCTTGTCACACACACACACACACACACACACACACACACACACACACACCAATTGTTTTGTTGATCTCAGACTAATTAATTGAACTAAATCTTCCATCTTTTTTTTAAAAGGAACATCTTCTTGCTCTCTGGAAGGCAGACCTGTGATTTCCAATGTAATTTCTTGATGTGAGAACAGCATTTCTTAGAAATAAACTTTTATTAGTAGTAGTTTAATTATCCTTCCATTTTCCATGGATGCCTTCCTCTTGTTGGTTCTTATAAAAGGAATAATCTCTGTCTTCTGTCTTATGGTATTAGCGTAGTTGTACTATATCCAGAAGCTATCAAATAACTACCCCATGTTTCATGGAACTAGAAGTTATGTTTGCCCCTTAAATTATATTGTATAATTGAAAACATAATAAGGTCATTTTTGCTTTGCCATCTGAAAGAGGAGCAGGTAATTATTATGCTTTACTAGCCAGAGGTTACAAATTTCAGATATCCGTGATATGTGGATAGATGGACAGAACTTAGGAAAGCGTGGTTGTACATCACTGTGTTTACTATGATTTTGCTTGACTAGAACATGTAAACCTGTAGCAATAAGAACTTTGCCAATTTAGATATATTTTCCTCCAGGAAAGCCAGCTGCTCATCAGAGTACTGTGTTACATTGCTTTTGTCATTTCTTTTTTTATATACATAAGTAACTTTTGTTTCATTATAACTTTACATTAAAGTATATGTTATTAGTTTGAAAGCATGTATGTGTTTAACTCCCCTGGCTAGGAATGGGATTTCCCAGGAATCAAGTAAAATGTATTTGCTTTAAAATTTTGTAACACATGATGAGCAAATATTTATTTTCAACAGAATTTTAAAGATAATAATATTAATGGTTCATTTTCTCTAAAATTTCTATTAGTTTCATCAAATTTAACTGCTTGTTTGAAGTTCTGCCACATTGCTTTCCTTGTTTGCTCATTTATTCTCACTGTTAGTCTGTCAATATTTATCACATTCAAGCTGTTACAGTTTATTAATATTATAAAGCACTTGCCTAATGTGTGAAGGCTTGTGTTCCATCTATAGCACTAGAAAAAGATATGTACATACTCCAGTCTCCTATTTATGTTTGTATTTTACTAGGCTTGTCTTAGTCTCCTGTAGATTTATTTATTTAGAAACAGGATCTTGTTTTCTAGCCTTGCTATGTAGAACTTTCTATGTTGATCATGCTGTCCTCAAACTCATAAGAGCTGTCTGCCTATGCCTCTGAAATGCTGGGGATAAAAGGTGTGTACCATCATGCCAGACCCATTCCTGTAGATTTTTAAATGGTTAATATATAGCTTCCTGATAAAGTAGAAGACTACTTCAGTACCTCAGTACCAGAATGTACTCAAGTACAAATCACTGAACAAACACGTTTGTGAAGGCGGACAATGAAGGCAGATGAGAAGCCAAGGACAATGGCACTAGGCTTCGATCCTAATACATGAACTGGCTTTGTGGGAGCTTAGCCTGTTTAGATGCTCACCTTTCTGGACATAGATAGAAGACCTTCGTCTTCCCGCAGGGCAGAGAATTTGGACTGCTCTTCAGTATCGAGAGGGAGGGGGAATGGTGTGGGGGGAGGAGAAGAGGAGTGGGGATAGGGGGAGGGGAGTGGGGGGAGGGGGCAATATTTGGGAAGAGGGGAGGGAAATGGGAAACGGGGAGCAGGTGGAAATTTTAATTAAAAAAGAATAAAAAATAAATAAAAAGAAAAAAAAAGAAATTACATGTCCTCAACACTTTTCTAAATGATTGTCACACATTTTTTTTACTGCTGGCAGATCATATAAAGGAAAAAAGGCAAAAACTGTATTTCCATATTTCAATTAATATTTTTTGGTAGAATAACATGTTCATTTAAAAATGTTTTTATTTATTATTTTATTTTATGTGTCTGATTGTTTTACTTGCACATATGCCTACATGTATACCTGGTGCCCTTAGAGGCCAGAGAGAGTGTCAGATTCCCTTGGATTTGAGTTACAGATTGTTATGAACCACTGTATGGGTTCGAGGAATTGAACTCTGTTCCTCTGGAATAGCGCCAGTGCTTTTGACTGCTGAACTATATTTCCAGTTTCACATGTGGTGAGTTTAAATGCATGAATCTAATGTTACCTCGATATTGTAAATACTTTGAGATCTTTGCATAATAGAAATACACTCATGGACTGGAGAGATGGCTCAGAGTTTAAGAGCACTGTCTGCTCTTCCAGAGGTCCTGAGTTCAATTCTCAACAACCACATGGTGGCTCACAACCATCTGTAATGAGATCTGGCACCCTCTTCTGACCTGCAGACATACATGTAGACAGAACACTGCATATATAACAAATAAATTTTAAAAATGCACTCATTTGTTTGCTGTGGGACACATCAACTCCATTTCCTTCATAATTTTTTTATGAATATGAATGTGCACAAAAGGAATACTCATTAGGGAATTGGATGGGTTATATTTTGATAATATTATATGATCAGAATTTGCATGTTTCAGAGATTATTTAACATTTTCATTAAGTCATTTTTCAGTTTCTGAAACAATGTCCACCTTCCTGTGCAGATGAATGAATTTCAGGTTTAGTTTAAATATATATTACTTCCTTGATTCCATGTATCTTAATAATTTCACCTTGATTCCATATATCTTAATAATTTTAGTCGACTTCATTTTAGTATCTTTTAATTTTGATGTTGAACCTTAAGAACGTTCATAAGTGATTTTTGAGAACATTTCAAATATTAAGAAATATAAGTAGACTTTAAGTTAAAGAATTTTAAGATTTGCTTGTTAAAAAAATAATTCTCTTGGTTGCATATCAAAATGCCTGAAAATTTAAGGCCTCACCTTGATCAACTAAATTAGACTCTACAGTGTTACTCAGACTTTTTAGGTAGTTCTGACAAGCAGGTGGCTTGCTATTTCTTGTTAGTGTGCAGTTCTCATCCTGGATTCATGATAGTATTGCCTGGGAAGTTCTTAAAAATACAAGTTGCTGTATGCTGCTTCTGAGAAGTGTTTTTGTTGTTATATGGCTGTTGTTTGATGGAGCTTCTGCCTCTGTGTGCTATAAAAGTTCTCCAAGTAGTTTTTATTAAGTAGCCATGGCTAAGAGACACTGGTCTAATGCACAGAGAACTGAGCTGGAACCAGAAAACTGGACAGTCCACTCCTGATTTCTGTGAACTCAGGTAAACCATCTGGCGTATATGAGTCTTCTTTGTAAAATAGAGCTGTGAGTGATAACTTCTAAGCCTGACAGATAAAAGGTTAGTATAATTTTTTATTTTTTAAATATCACTGTGTGTGAGAATGCAGTCATGCATGTGAAAGTAAGATAGCCATATTCGGGAGTCTGAGGTCCTCGCTTGTTTATGCTGTGCAGCACAGTCCAGGCCAGCTAGCCTACAAGCTTCCAGGAGATTCTTCTGTCTCCACCTCCTGTCTCTCTTGCTGAAAGAATACCAGAATTGCAAATGCATGCCACTGCATCCCTATTTTTACACTGGCTCCTCGGCTAGCATTGCAAGTGCTAAGCCACCTCATGAGCCCAGTTGTTACAGCCAAAGGAAGGAAGCAATATTCTTTTTTTTTTTTTTTTTTTTTTGGATTTTCGAGACAGGGTTTCTCCGTAGCTTTTTGGTTCCTGTCCTGGAACTAGCTCTTGTAGACCAGGCTGGCCTCGAACTCACAGAGATCCGAGTGCTGGGATTAAAGGCGTGCACCACCACTGCCCGGCAGGAAGCAATATTCTTACAGTGCTTTACAATCAAGTGCTGTGAATTGGTAGCAGTGAAGTCTTACAATGGGAAGAACGATCTCCTCAGGTCTCTTATACTTTGTGGAGGAAGATTTTAGATCTCCAAGGTACAAGTGACTTGGCTTCCTTGATTGAGCTCAAAGTATGTCCCAATTCTTAGAGTTTTCATTACATTTTTTTCTTTCTTAGACCAGGCTGCTTGTGGCAATAGGTGGTTGGAAATCAACAGGGGGTAGAAGAAAAACTGTAGTTGCTCTAAGATGGCAATTTGAAAAGAAAAGAAAAAGAATGTGGGCTAGGAGTATAGCTCAGTAGTAGAGCTGTTGCTTAGCATATGAGAAGTCCTGGATTCTGGAGAGAAGCAGGGGAGGGTCGCAAATCATGTAACTAGAGTCACTTTTCTCAGATTTACTCATTGCCTTACACTAATTCAGTTTATCCCAGTGTCCTGGCAACTGGAATGTACAACTAAAGACACAGGTTCCATAACTTAGAGCACTTCTGGTAGGTGAGTGCGTAGTTAAGCAATGAAATCCTGTGTGCAGCAGGGGAAAGGTGCTAGTCCACACATCTTTCTTCTTATTCACTACTCCTGGAAAGGGAGAGTAAGACTCACCTGTTGTTTGTATATTTTACATTGTATTAGTCATCAGTATAACCTAGAGAAGATTTAGCCATGAGGGTTTTTCTGAGGGTCTGTGAAATCTGTTACATGAACCAGTTGCTTGATTTTCGTGCTCCAATCCTGACCTCTAGTGGCTGCCCTTGAAAATTCCCCAGAACCAAATCACTTCTTTTTGCTGATTACCTATCAAATTCCAATTTAGCTATCCTAAAAGATTGGACCTTTAAAAAATATACGGAGAGGCAGAGCAAATAGTTTTAAGAGAGGCAGAGTAAAACAATGAACTTTTTGCCTAACATGCTGCAGTATTCTTGCTGAAGGTCTTATATTTAAAAGCAGCCAGTACCTCTTTACTTTTGCTTGCTAATTATCTATCACTTTCTCCATTCGTTGAGGAAGCGAAGGGTATTACTATACAGACTATAGAAGAGAGAAATTTCAAAGAAAGGTAAAATGGATTCTCTTCTGATTATGTGTTGCTTGTTGCGTGGTACAAGCTGCACCAGAACTGACTGGATTGAAAGCCACAGTTTTGTGATGGGGCATTGCTGTGTCATGTAGCTTCCTGGTGGTGTGTGCAGAGAGCACATTGTTACTTCTGTGATATTTGTGCAAAAACATAACCTAAATTTAATTTTAATGGAAATCAAATTGAGGAACATCGTATAGACCAGTATTCCTCATAAGTGCCAGGACCATGGATATGAGGGTGAAATCTGTCCTAGATGAAAGACTAGGTAGATCAGACTTCAAATTCCTAAGTAAGGTTCAGAGTTTTATCCTGGATCAGAAAAAAAGACATTTGTGGGACATTTGACAAAGATTTCCTCCTTATTTCTTGGTTTGGTTCATTGTATATGATTTGATTATGTAACATACTGTCATTTGGTGAAACTCAGTAAAAGGAATGCAGAGATTCTTTTTTTATTTTTTTTATTCTTTTTTAATTAAAATTTCCAACTGCTCCCCGTTTCCCATTTCCTCCCCCTCCTCCCACATATTGCCCCCTCCCCCCCGCTCCCTTCCCCCTATCCCCACTCCTCTTCTCCTCCCCCCACACCATTCCCCCTCCCTCTCGATACTGAAGAGCAGTCCAAATTCCCTGCCCTACAGGAAGACCAAGGTCCTCCCACTTCTATCTAGGTCCAGGAAGGTGAGCATCCAAACAGGCTAAGCTCCCACAAAGCCAGTTCATGTATTAGGATCGAAACCTAGTGCCATTGTCCTTGGCTTCTCATCAGCCTTCATTGTCTGCCATGTTCAGAGAGTCCAGTTTCAACCCATGCTTATTCAGTCCCAGTCCAGCTGGCCTTGGAGAGCTCCCAATAGATCAGTTCCACTGTCACAGTGGGTGGGTGCACGCCTCGTGGTCCTGATTTCCTTGCTCATGTTCTCCCTCCTTTTGCTCCTCATTTGGACCTTAAGAGCTCAGACCGTTGCTCCAAATTGGGTCTCTGTCTCTCTCTCGATCCATCGCCAGATGAAGGTTCCCGTGCCATTCTCCTTGGCCTCTCTGTCAGCTCTCATTGTCCGCCACATTCAGAGAGTCCGGTTTTATCCCATGTTTTTTCAGTAGCAGTCCAGCTGGCCTTGGTGAGCTCCCAATAGATCGGCCCCACTGTCTCAGTGGTTGGGTGCACCCCTCATGGTCCTGACTTCCTTGTTCATGTTCTCTCTCCTTCTGCTCCTCATTATAACCTTGGGAGCTCAGTCCGGTACTCCAGTGTGGGTCTCTGTCTCTATCTCCATCCATTGCTAGATGAAGGTTCTATGGCGATATGCAAGATATTCATCAGTATGATTATAGGATAGGTTCATTTCAGGTTCCCTATCCTCAGGTGCCCCAATGAACTAACTGGGGACATTGCCCTGGGCATCTGGTAGCTATTCCAAGTTCAAGTCTCTTGACAACCCTTAGGTGGCTCCCTTAACTAAGGTATGAGTTTCCCTGCTCCCCTATCCAACCTTCCTTTATCCCCAATCACCCCGATTCCCCCAGTTCCCCTCATCCTCTCCTTCACACTTTTCTCTCCCCATCACCCCTCATCCCCATCCCACCCCCCCCCAAGATTCCAATTTTTTGCCCATCAATCTTGTCTATTTCCCATAGCTGGGAGGATATCTATATGTTTTTCCTTGGGTTTACCCTCTTGTTTAGCTTCTTTAGGATCACAAATTATAGACTCAGTGGCCCCTATCCATGGCTAGAAACCAATTATGAGTGAGTACATCCCATGATCTTCTTTTTGGGTCTGGGTTACCTCACTCAGGATCGTATTTTCTATTTCCATCCATTTGCATGCAAAATTCGAGAAGTCATTGTTTTTTACCGCAGAGTAGTACTCTAATGTGTATATATTCCACACTTTCTTCATCCATTCCTCTATTGAAGGGCATCTAGGTTGCTTCCAGGTTCTGGCTATTACAAATAATGCTGCTATGAACATAGTTGGACAAATGCTTTTGTCATATGATAGGGCATCTCTTGGGTATATTCCCAAGAGTGCTATTGCTGGGTCCAGGGGTAGGTTGATCCCAGTTTTTCTGAGAAACCGCCACACTGATTTCCAAAGTGGTTGCACAAGTTTGCAGTCCCACCAGCAATGGATGAGGGTACCCCTTTCTCCACAACCTCTCCAGCAAAGGCTATCCTTGGTGCTTTTTATTTTAGCCATTCTGACAGGTGTAAGATGATATCTCAAAGTTGTTTTGATTTGCATTTCTCTGATCGCTAAGGAGGTTGAGCATGACCTTAAGTATCTTTTGGCCATTTGAACTTCATCTGTTGAGAATTCTCTGTTCAGTTCAGTGCCCCATTTTTTAATTGGGTTAATTATCCTTTTAAAGTCTAGTTTCTTGAGTTCTTTATGTATTTTGGAGATCAGACCTTTGTCTGTTGCGGGGTTGGTGAAGATCTTCTCCCAGTCAGTAGGCTGCCTTTTTGTCTTACTGACAGTGTCCTTTGCTTTACAGAAGCTTCTCAGTTTCAGGAGGTCCCATTTATTCAATGTTGCCCTTAATGTCTGTGCTGCTGGGGTTATACATAGGAAGCGATCTCCTGTGCCCATATGTTGTAGGGTACTTCCCATTTTCTCTTCTGTCAGGTTCAGTGTGTGTTCAGATTGATATTGAGGTCTTTTATCCATTTGGACTTGAGTTTTGTGTATGGTGATAGATATGGGTCTATTTTCATTCTTCTACAGGTTGACATCCAATTGTGCCAGCACCATTTGTTGAAGATGCTTTCTTCTTCCATTGTATACTTTTAGCTCCTTTATCGAAAATCAGGTGTTCATAGGTTTGTGGGTTAAAATCCGGGTCTTCTATATGATTCCATTGGTCGACTTCTCTGTTTTTATGCCAGTACCACGCTGTTTTCATTACTGTAGCTCTGTAATAGGATTTGAAGTCAGGGATGGTAATGCCTCCAGAAGTTCCTTTATTGTATAAGATTGTTTTGGCTATCCTGGGTTTTTTGTTTTTCCATATAAAGTTGATTATTGTCCTTTCAAGATCTGTGAAGAATTTTGATGGGATTTTAATGGGGATTGCATTGAATCTATAAATTGCCCTTGGTAGAATTGCCATTTTTACTATGTTGATCCTCCCAATCCAAGAGCAAGGGAGATCCTTCCATTTTCTGGTATCCTCTTCAATTTTTTTCTTCAATGCCTTAAAGTTCTTGTCAAATAGATCTTTCACTTCCTTGGTTAGAGTTACCCCAAGATATTTTATGCTTTTTGTGGCTATCGTGAAAAGTGATGATTCTCTTATTTCCCTCTCTGCTTCCATATCCTTTGTGTATAAGAGGGCGACTGATTTTTTGGAGTTGATCTTGTATCCTGCCACATTACTAAAGGCGTTTATCAGCTGTAGGAGTTCTTTGGTGGAGTTTTTGGGGTCGCTCATGTACACTATCATATCATCTGCAAATAATGCAAGTTTAACTTCTTCCTTTCCAATTTGAATCCCCTTTATCCCCTTATGTTGTCTTATTGCTATTGCTAAAACTTCGAGAACTATATTGAAGAGGTATGGAGAGAGTGGACAGCCTTGGCGTGTTCCTGATTTTAGTGGGATGGCTTTAAGTTTCTCTCCATTTAATTTGATATTAGCTGTCGGCTTGCTGTATATAGCTTTAATTAAATTTAGGTATGACCCTTGTATCCCTAATCTCTCCAAGACTTTTATCATAAAGGGATGTTGAATTTTGTCAAATGCTTTTTCAGCATCTAATGAAACGATCATATGTTTTTTTTCTTTCAGTTTATTTATATGATGGATTACATTGATAGATTTGCGTATGTTAAACCAGCCCTGCATCTCTGGTATGAAGCCTACTTGATCATAATGGATAATTTTTCTAATGTGTTCTTGGATTCGGTTTGCCAGAATTTTGTTGAGGATTTTTGCGTCGATGTTCATGAGTGAGATTGGCCTGTAATTCTCTTTCTTGGTTGGGTCTTTGTGTGGTTTTGGTATCAGAGTTACTGTAGCTTCATAAAAGGAATTTGGCAATGACTCTTCTGTTTCTATATTGTGAAATACCTTAAGGAGTATAGGTATTAGGTCTTCTTGGAAGTTCTGGTAGAATTCCGCATTGAAACCATCTGGTCCTGGACTATTTTGGAAGGGAGGTTTTTGATAACAGCTTCTAATTCTTCACGACTAACAGGTCTATTTAGGTTGTTCACCTGGTCCTGGTTTAACTTTGGTATATGGTATTTATCTAAAAAAGTGTCCATTTCTTTTACATTTTCCAGTTTTGTGGCATACAGGCTTTTGTAGTAAGATCTAATGATTGTCTGAATTTCCTCTGTGTCTGTGGTTATGTCCCCCTTTTCATTTCTGATCTTATTAATTTGCAAATTCTCTCTCTGCCGTTTGATTAGTTTGGATAGGGGTTTATCAATCTTGTTGATTTTCTCCAGGAACCAGCTTTTTGATTCATTGATTCTTTCGATTGTTTTCTGTGTTTCTATTTTGTTGATTTCAGCCCTCAGTTTGATTATTTCCAGTCTTCTACCCCTTCTAGGTGAGTCTGCTTCTTTTTTTTTCTAGAGCTTTCAGGTGGGCTGTTAAGTCTCCAATGTGTGCTTTCTCTGTTTTCTTTAAGTGGGCAGTTAGTACTATGAACTTTCCTCTCAGGACTGCTTTCATAGTGTCCCATAGGTTTGAGTATGTTGTTTCTTTATTTTCATTGTCTTCAAGGAAGACTTTAATTTCTTTCTTTATTTCTTCCCTAATCCAGGTATGGTTCAGTAGTTGACTATTCAGTTTCCATGAGTTTGTAGGCTTTCTGGGGGTAGCATTGTTGCTGAATTCTAGCTTTAATCCATGGTGATCTGATAAGATACAGGTGGTTATTAATATTTTTTGTAACTGTGGATGTTTGCTTTGCTACCGAGTATGTGGTCGATTTTTGAGAAGGTTCCATGAGCTGCAGAGAAGAAGGTATATTCTTTCCTATTTGAGTGGAATATTCTATAGATGTCTGTTAAGTCCATTTGATTCATTACCTCCATTAATTCTCTTATTTCTCTGTTAGGTTTCTGTCTAATTGACCTGTCCATTGGTGAGAAAGGATTATTAAAGTCTCCTACTATTAATGTGTGTGGTTTGATGGCTGCCTTGAGTTTTAACAATGTTTCTTTTACGTATTAATGTGTGTGGTTTGATGGCTGCCTTGAGTTTTAACAATGTTTCTTTTACGTACGTGGGTGCTTTTATATTAGGGGCATATATATTCAGGATTGAGACTTCATCCTGATGAATTGTTCCTGTTATGAGTAAAAAATGTCCCTCTCCATCTCTTCTGATTGATTTAAGTTTGAAGTCAACTTTGTTAGAAATTAGTATGGCCACACCTGCTTGTTTCTTAGGTCCATTTACTTGATAAGCCTTATCCCAACCCTTTACTCTGAGTAGGTGCCTGTCTTTGTGGTTGAGGTGTGTTTCTTGTAAACAGCAGAATGTTGGATCCTGTTTTCGTATCCAATCTCTTAGTCTGTGCCTTTTTATAGGTGAGTTGAGTCC